>NC_064645.1:59858950-60177950 GCF_023864345.2 Schistocerca serialis cubense
AGCAAGAAGGCGAATGACAAGTCAAATGCCGCAACATTAAAATAATGGCTGTCTGTGAAGTTCGGATAGAGGGTCCGCAGCTGCAAAATGTTTAGCATGGAGATCTTAACTTAAATAGCAACAGCTGTCTGATTCCCTCTTTCCTCTATCACTATCGGCTTTGAAATATCACATTTCCGTTTTCAAGTGCGCCTTTAGAATTCTTCAGTGCATTTCGGAACACTACGATGTGAGTCGGCCATAGAGGCTGTGGCGTGCTGCTTATTTATCTGTAACGGCAGAGTTCAGTATTACTGCTCTCAAGGCATTCATACACGACATGTGTGCAAACGCGCCGCAGCCTCTGCTGCGGAAGCTTTTATTTACAGCCTGAACATTGCGAATACATGGTCGAGTGACATGGTGATGTTCCGAAAAGCAATGAACTCATGCATAGGTGCAACTGCAAATTATAATTGAATTTCGAAACAGATCGTTTTATAATGAAGAGAATACAAAATAGTTGTTACAAGTAAAATATTTTCTCAGCGTTCAAGAAGTAGTGAAGTAATGAAGTTTCCGAGATTCTGCACGCCTCTCTTTGAAATGTCTCTAATGAGCTAACTTCTCATAACATCAGTACTTACGGTGACGAGTACTGCATATGCTTTACATCAGTACACACGAGTGACGCGGAAGCAAAATCTATCACAAGGTCTGCTACTATTAGTCAGACTATAACATAGAAAACCTGTGTAATTCATGAGATTCCCGCTACAGCACAGGTTCACTTCTGTTCACAGAATTATTGAGGGTCAGAGCTCGCACGGGAAGATATACTCGTAGGTGTTAGTTTTTCAGCGCGCTATACGAGATTGGAGTAATAGATAATTATTGAGAAGGTGGTTCTATGAACCCTCCGCCGGGCACTTAAATATGGTTTGCAAAGTATCCATGTAGATCCAGGTGTAGATGTAGATGTCGCCGACGAACGTTGAGAACGACAGGTGCTACCCACAGGACCATTTTTTGTTGAAGATCGTATGCTTCTTGATCCAACACGCATGAGCTACACGCATACGATATCTTTAAGCTTTACAGGATTTATTACAAGAAGAGTTCACAGATTTAAAGAGCTGTTTAAATAAAATTACACGTTTGATATCGAGCAATGAGAATAAACATCACCGAGCAATGGAAGATTTTATTTCACGTTGTTAAACTCATCATTGATGCTCTATTAGTCCAGCTGGAACGAAAACTGGCAACCCTATTTAAATGCAAGGCACGAACGAACGAGTACGAAACGCTTATATCGCGCTGCGAGCGGGTATTGAAAACCGAACAGCGATAGAACGGAACATAAAAGTTGTTTATTTTCATTCGATATTGTTTGTAATACAAGCTGACAAATACGGCATTGCCGCTGTGTTCATTCTGCAAATTTTCTATTAGAAACGAAGACAAAAACTAACTGTGTTCGTAGTGTAATATCGAAAAAAATTCATTTTCAAGCATATCTCAAAATACCTTTGTAATGACGAATCAGTCCTACGAAGAAATATGCTTAATGTACAAATGCAGAAGTGCAGTACCCAGGGCAGTTTGTGAACGATGGGCGCAGATGCTTTGCTCGCCAGCGAAGCTATTTTGCAAGCGTCCCAATGTCAACGCCTCTCGATAGCTCTGTAGGAGGCTGTTGTTTTCGCCTGCAGCCGTTTGGATTTCGCAGTTGAAAGTTGTCGAAAGCGCTGCCATGTGTAGGGATTAATTTGACTCGACTATACGAGTGACATAGTGGTAACGAATAAACATATTTAAACTTCATGCATGATGCAGAGTTTTTTCACGTTTCTCAGCGTTTATGACCTGATATCTCTTCACCTTTGTGGCTTACCGTGACATATTTGTGTAGTACATTCAGTGCCATGCATGGATACTGTCTGCGAAAAATGAAATGAAATGAGCGTATGGCATCGTTGGACGCCACACTAGGCGACTTGCGAACCGGTGATGAGGATGGAAGGATGATGAGGATGAAATGATGATGAGGACAACACAACACCCATTTCCCGAACGGAGAAGATCTTCAACCAGACTGGGAAACGAACCCGGGTCCACTTGTATGGAAGGCTAGCACGTCGCCACTTCACTAAGCAGGCGGACTGTCTGCAAAATTTATTGAGAATATATACACATCAAAAAAAAGTTTTGCGTCACCTCGGTTCCGAGAGTTTCGGAACCTGTACATAAAACTGGTATAGAGATCAACATAAGCATCATTTCCGCCCTTTTTATTCCTCACGGAAACGACACATTGCATACTGTACCACCATACAGAGAGGCCTTTAGAGATGGTGGTAAAGATTGCTGTACACACCGGTGCCTCTAATACCCAGTAGCACGTCCTCCTGCATTGATGCATGCCTGCACTCGTCGTGGCATACTATCCACAAGTTCATCAAGGCACTGTTGTTCCAGATTGTCCCACTCCTCAACGGCGATTAGGCGTAGATCCCTGAGTTGTTGGTGGGTCACGTCGTCCATAAACAGCCCTTTTAAATCCATCCCAGTCATGTTAGATAGGGTTCATGTCTGGAGAACATTCTGGCCACTCTAGTCGAGCGATGTCGTTATCCTGAAGGAAGTCGTTCTCAAGATGTGCACGACGGGGGCGCGAATTGTCGTCCATGAAGACGAATGCGTCACTAATATGCTGCCGATATGGTTGCACTATCGGTCGGAGGATGGCATTCACGTATTGTGCAGCCGTTACGGCGCCTCTCATGACCAAACAGCAGGGAACCTCCACCTTGCTGCACTCACTGGGCAGTGTGTCTAAGGCGTTCAGCCTGACCAGGTTGCCTCCAAACACGTCTCCGACGATTGTCTGGCATATGCGACACTCATCGGTGAAGAGAACGTGATGCCAATCCTGAGCGTCCATTCGGCATGTTGCTGGGCCCATCTGTACCTCGCTGAATGGTGTCGTCGTTGCAAAGATGGACCTCGCCATGGACGTCGGGAGTGAAGTTACGCATCATGCAGCCTATTGCGCACAGTTTGAGTCGTAAAACGACGTCCTGTGGCTGCACGAAAAGTATCATTCAACATGGTGACGTTGCTGTCAGGGTTCCTCAGAGCCATAATCCACAGATAGCGGTCATCCACTGCAGTAGCCATTGGCAGCCTCAGCGAGGCATGTCGTCGACAGTTCCTGTCTCTCAGCATCTCCTCCATGTCCGGACAACATCGCTTTGGTTCACTCCGAGACGCCTGGACACTTCCCTTGTTGAGAGTCCTTCCTGACACAAAGTAACAATGCGGATGCGATCGAACGGCGGTATTGACCGTCTAGGCATGGTTGAACTACAGACAACACGAGCCGTCTACCTCCTTCCTGGTGGAATGACTGGAACTGACCGGCTGTCGGATCCCTCCGTCTAATAGACGCTGCTCATGCATGGTTATTTAAATGTTTGGGCGGGATTATTGACATCTCTGAACAGTCAAAGGGACTATGTCTGTGATACAATATAAACAGTCAACGTCTATGTTCAGGATATCTGGAAACCAGGGTGATGTAAAATCTTTTTTGATGTGTGTTGTTAGTAGCACGGAAGTATTAAATCTAAACGTCATGCATGATGTGGCAATTTTTCGCGCATCTCATGGTTTATGACGTCATATCTCCCGAAGTATAAAAGGTACCGCCACATCAATTGATTCCTCGCAGAAAGAGATGTGTGTACCAAGACTGGTTAAAAACGGTCTGGTGGTTTAGGAGGAGATGTGGAACATACACACATACATATATATGTATGTATTTTTGCGGATGATGATTGTGGCGATAGAATGATGTGCAGTGCAGATCTATTTCGAAGCTAAAGGAAGATAATTTGGTTGTGAATCAAAATGTGCGAAATTCTCAACAGAATATGTCTCTTTGGATAAAGTTTGTAATGACAGATTGGTCTCTAGTGTATCCCGAGGTCTAAATCAGGTTGTAAGACCATAATTTGGTTTTGAGTTGTTGAAGGCAACGAATGTAATAGCAGAAGTAGTCCAAGTACTGACAGAGCAGACAGGAAGAGTACAGAGGCTACATACGTACGTGTCACACCACTTTAATTCCATGCCACATCATTTGCAAAGTAGATTTATTTGGTATGAACGGACATGTTGTGAACTTTTGAGAGTAATAGTACACTACGGGTCATTACAATTGCTACACCACGAAGATGACGTGCTACAGACGCGAAATTTAACCTACAGGAAGAAGATGCTGCGATATGCAAATGATTATCTTTTCAGATCAGTCACATAAGGTTGGCGCCGGTGGCGACACCTACAATGTGCTGACATGAGGAAATTTTCCAACCGATTTCTCATACACAAACAGCAGTTGACCGGCGTTGCCTGGTGAAACGTTGTTTTGATGCCTCCTGTAAGGAGGAGAAATGCGTACCATCACGTTTCCGACTTTGATAAAAGTCGGATTGTAGCCTATCGCGATTGCGGTTTATCGTATCGCGACATTGCTGCTCGCGTTGGTCGAGATCCAATGACTGTTAGCAGAATATGGAATGGGTGGGTTCAGGAGGGTAATACGGAACGGCGTGCTGGATCCCAATGGCCGCGTATCACTAGCAGTCGAGATGACAGGCAATTATCCGCATGGCTGTAGCGGATCGTGCAGCCACGTCTCGAGCCCTGAGTCAAGAGATGGGGACGATTGCAAGACAGCAACCATCTGCACGAACAGTTAGACGACGTTTGCAGCAGCATGGACTATCAGCTCGGAGACCATGGCTGCGGTTACCCTTGACGCTGCATCAGAGACAGGAGCGCCTGCCATAGTGTACTCAACGACGAACCTGCGTGCACGAATGGCAAAACGGTCATTTTTTCGGATGAATCCAGGTTCTGTTTAGAGCATCATGATAGTCTCATTCGTGTTTGGCGACATCGCGGTGAACGCACATTGGATGCGTGTATTCGTCATCGCCATACTGGCTTATCAGCCGGCGTGATTGTATGGGGTGCCATTGGTTACACGTCTCGGTCACCTCTTGTTCGCACTGACGGCTCTTTGAACAGTGGACGTTACATTTCAGATGTGTTACGACCAGTGGCTCTACCCTTCATTCGATCCCTGCGAAACCCTACATTTCAGCAGGATAATGCACGACCGCATGTTGCAGGTCTTGTACGGGCCTTTCTGGATACAGAAAGTGTTCGACTGCTGCCCTGGCAAGCACATTCTCCAGATCTCTCACCAATTGAAAACGTCTGGTCAATGGTGGCCGAACAACTGGCTCGTCTCAATACGCCAGTCACTACTCTTGATGAACTGTGGTATCTCGTTGAAGCTGCATGGGCAGCTGTACTTGTACACGCCATCCAAGCTTTGTTTGACATAATGCCCAGGCGTATCAGGGCCGTTATTACGGTCAGAGGTGGTTGTTCTGGGTACTGATTTCTCAGGATCTGTGCACGCAAATTGCGTCAAAACGTAATCACATGTCAGTTGTAGTATATTATATTTGTCCAATGAATACCCGTTTATCATCTGCATTTCTTCTTGGTGTAGCAATTTTAATGGCCAGTAGTGTAATAACAGATTGATCTCTAGTGTAGCCCGAGGTCTAGATCAGGTTGTAAGGTCGTAATTTGGTTTTAAGTTGTTGAAGACAACGAATGTAATAGTAGAAGTAGTGCAAGTACTGTCCGACGAGACAGGCAGAGTACGGAGGCTACATACGCACGTGTCACACCACGCGTCACATCATTTTGAAAGTAGATTTATTTGGTGTGAACGGATATGTTGTGGACTTTTGAGACTAGAAGTATTCTTTCCTTTTGTATCACCATTGTAGTGATTATGTGAATGGGATGCAATTCTGACATTCATTCCGATGTTCCAAGTATTAAGAAAGCTTGACCCGTTGCTGTAGTTTCCGAATTTAGTAACTAATCTAGTCCGCAGATCAGATGCCAGAGAAATTTCCTATCTCAGAGGACTGGAACGCGGTGTACAAGCTTCGTGACGCCAGTTGAGGAGGTACTTGAATGAGAAGTCTTGGTTGCAAGGTCTACACATCAGCAAAATGCCGAGAGAATGGTGTGCCCGTGATCCCGTGTACCGCAACGTTTCATCGAAATAACGCCTTATGATAGAGGGAGACACGGCGATTTGTCGGTATCGGGTGGTCCTCCGGACATGATCCTTTACTAATTAACCATTCTTACTGTATGATACGGAGAAATACAGTTGCAAGTAATAGAAATGTTATGACCAGCTGCTTCAAAGTGTGTTGGCCCACTACCGGAACGCAGTACGAAAGCGATTCTGCGTGGCGTGATTTGAAAAATATCCTTGGTTGGTTTCCGGAGGTATGTGGCACCAGGTGTCTAAGCACAGATCAAAAGCCAGTCCCGCAAATTACTAGCTGTTGTAGTGTGGCCGCAGAACTGGCGCCCAATAGGGTCATCCCCGATGTGTTCCATCGTCTTCAGTTCAGGTGAATTTGGTGGCAGAGAGTTCGCTACCATGCTCCTCAAACCACTGAAGCACGATCCTGCCCTTGTGAGACTGATAGTTACCCTGCTGGAACATCCCATGGTCGGCGGGAAAGACATTAACCCTTTCTGCGTCTGCGATTCCAAATGGCTTTTCTGAGCTTCCCAATGCTTCAATGATACCGTTTGGCATCGCTTCACGTAGTTCCATGTTTGGCCAACAGATCACAGTGGCGTTTGCTTTCATGACTCGCCGTTTGTTTGAAGTGCAGAACAGAGAAGTGTCGTGGGTTGTGCTACTGCATTTGTGACTGAACAATAACTGTTGTCTTTAGTTTTATTCTGTGTATACTGAAATTCTTGGTTATGGAACCAACTTTACGTAGCTCCTCAAGGGCAAGGGAAAGAAATACGGCAAGTTTACAATACAGTTACGCATGCATTTTTTTTGAGTAATTATGATGTAATTTCGAATGATGGCATTTGGAATCATTATTTTATTTATTAACCAACATCTTCAAGAGAACTTTTGCAACGAATATGGCATATGTGCAACATATACAGTAAATATTCATGACAAGAAAAATTTTTCCCAATTTTTTTTTTCAAAGTGTGACGCACAAAGGGTTAAGCGAGGAGGAATGCAGGTGGTCCACGATACTGTTCCCCTACTCTACAGCTGCCATACCGCCTTCGACTACTACCATGGGCCCATGAAGGCCCAGATGAATGTCCACTGTCCCCCGCTCCTCCCCCTAATCCCCACCCCCACCCGCCTAACCTTAATCCGTGGTACGGTGCTTTTTTTGAGCAGATCTTCTCCTGAATGACAACGTATCGAGACAAGACAGTCAATCAGGCACAACAAGGATCTTGATTCACGCGAGCAGCCGACATGTTTCCAATCTGAATAGTCCCCTGCCCACCACATTGCAGTTGTAATTCCTGATGTCGTCGGGTCAACATCATATCACTTACGGGTGTTCTGCTGCGGAGCCCCGTGTTCAGCAGTGTGTGCTGAACAGTGGGCTCCGAAACAGTTGTGCCTGCACCTGCATTTGCCGCCTACCCTGCTGAACAGAGGGGGCAAGCTTTTGACCCCATGTGTTGCGACGAGGGGTGGACATCCAACATATTATCGCCTACTCGTGATTTCACCATCTTTCAACCACTTGGCAAGTATACTCATGGCAGACGCACGGGAACAGTTTTGCCGTTTCCGAGAAGCTGGTTCCTGGCCACCGGCTCCTAGCAATCTGCCCTTTGTCAAAGTCGGTTTCGTGAGTGGATTTCGCCATTTGTTGACCGTATCGTCACTAGAACAATTACCTATTCGTCACAGCTCCGCTTACATGCTTCCCTCGTCGTATCACTCCTGGTAACGCTCCGAGCCGGAGTTAACCTCGTGGCGGGCAGTCTCACGA
This sequence comes from Schistocerca serialis cubense, assembly GCF_023864345.2. Lineage (NCBI taxonomy): Eukaryota > Metazoa > Arthropoda > Insecta > Orthoptera > Acrididae > Schistocerca > Schistocerca serialis. The sequence continues at coordinate 59,866,876 of NC_064645.1, forward strand.
TGATTCAGCTCATCACCGTACATACTTGTGTAATATACAGTGAGGTTACAAAAGGCATGGGATAGCGATATGAGAATATACTGACGGCGGTAGTGTCGCGTACGCAAGGTATAAGAGGACAGTGCATTGGCGGAGCTGTCCTTTGTACTCAGTGAAATGTGTTTTCTTATACGACAACTATCCAAGGAGTTCCACCCAATAATATCCAAACAGCAGACTCTGTACACAATTTATTAATTAGCAATACTAAACTGTTTTAAATAACAACAAATTCATATAACTTACAGAACTTAACAAATGGTTAAAGAATGAACTTTAAAAACAATAACGGCGGCTTGCCACCATAAAATGAAAGAACCTTTTACAATAGTGCTTTTAGAGTTTATCCAAAAGACAAAATCCAATAATAAGTTAACTTGGCATTACAATTTAAAATGATTTATATAAAAAAACTTTGAGAAAGATAATGGCGCTTGGAACCATAAAATGAAAGAAGCGCAACACACAACCAATAAATATAATAACAAGATAATAATTTGATACAACCAAAGGGCGAGGGAAACTCCCAACGGAATCACAGACGAGCGAGCTCTCAACACTTGGGAGCCTTCCCACTAGAAACGGTCCCCGAAATAAACCGCTGACATGCCTCCCACAACTGCCCATCACTTACGCACCTTGGTTATGTTCCGTAACACACAACAGATAATACCAACACAAGATAAAATTCAAAAATACAGTATAACATCCCGACAGCACATGATAACCACGGCACCATCAACTCGGGCGCTCTTAACAAGTGCCGGAAGCCAACACACACAAATCTCAATAAACATTTCTCCCTCCTTAAAACGAAACAAGAAAAGCCAAGCGCACATGAATAGTCAAACCACAGTCTTAGAAGTGCCTTAACGACGCCAAACGCGACTATTCCACCAAGTTAATAAGAACACAGTAAAAAAAATACAGAACATACCACTAAATGCTGTTACACAACCAAATTGATGAGATCTTGTTGTTCAGGTCCCAGAAGACCACATGTACCAAGCAGCAGTAATTCACTATGTATATGCTGTACAAAACCACCCTTCTTAGGCAGACTTTACCTAACACATCGACTGCCAAATGTACCATACATGAACGCAACTCCGGGCAGGACTCCAGTCGAGCAAATAAATTAGTACCAACAAATATCGTAACGAGCCACACACACACAGCAAAAGGTTTCAACAACACCGTCCCACATCAGAAAAGTTCAGAAACCGCTGCTGGAGCTTCCAGGGGAAAATCTGAAGAGCCAACCGAGCCCACACCCTAACCTGGCAGACGACTCCCAAATTCAGCAACTAGTTGTCTCCGGGCCAGAATATCGCAGGACCCCACCGGACCTCCCCGTCAGACAGGCAGGAAGAAGAAGTACGCCGACTCCAATTAATCACCACCGCATGGCAGCACAGCAGCCAGTCGCCTCCGCCCCAGACCACTCTGCTCATATTGCGAGGCACAACAACCGTAGCGCTAGACACCAGCAGGTCAGGCAGAGCGAACTTCACGTTCCGTGCAGTACCCGGAAAACCAACTACCCTCTCGCTTTCCGCCGGCCACCGCAAACAGACGCCAGCGACGTCATAGCAAATTACCACTGGAGCGCCACCCGCACCAGGACAGCGAACTATAATCGATTACAGTGCGCGCTGTGAACAAGATCACAGGATAGCCGCACGCGCCATATCACTCAGTTGACACATACGAAAAGATTTGCGAAGTGATTATGGCCGCTCGACGGAAATTAACATACAGGGTTATTACAAATGATTGAAGCGATTTCACAGCTCTAAAATAACTTTATTATTTGAGATATTTTCACAATGCTTTGCACACACATACAAAAACTCAGAAAGTTTTTTTAGGCATTCACAAATGTTCGATATGTGCCCCTTTAGTGATTCGGCAGACATCAAGCCGATAATCAAGTTCCTCCCACACTCGGCGCAGCATGTCCCCATCAATGAGTTCGAAACCATCGTTGATGCGAGCTCGCAGTTCTGGCACGTTTCTTGGTAGAGGAGGTTTGAACACTGAATCTTTCACATAACTCCACAGAAAGAAATCGCATGGGGTTAAGTCGGGAGAGTGTGGAGGCCATGACATGAATTGCTGATCATGATCTCCACCACGACCGATCCATCGGTTTTCCAGTCTCCTGTTTAAGAAATGCCGAACATCATGATGGAAGTGTGGTGGAGCACCATCCTGTTGAAAGATGAAGTCAGCGCTGTCGGTCTCCAGTTGTGGCATGAGCCAATTTTCCAGCATGTCCAGATACACGTGTCCTGTAACGTTTTTTTCGCAGAAGAAAAAGGGGCCGTAAACTTTAAACCGTGAGATTGCGCAAAACACGTTAACTTTTGGTGAATTGCGAATTTGCTGCACGAATGCGTGAGGATTCTCTACTGCTCAGATTCGCACATTGTGTCTGTTCACTTCACCATTAAGAAAAAATGTTGCTTCATCACTGAAAACAAGTTTCGCACTGAAAGCATCCTCTTCCATGAGCTGTTGCAACCGCGCCGAAAATTCAAAGCGTTTGACTTTGTCATCTCGTGTCAGGGCTTGTAGCAATGCAAACGGTAAGGCTTCTGCTTTAGCCTTTTCCGTAAGATTTTCCAAACCGTCGGCTGTGGTACGTGTAGCTCCCTGCTTGCTTTATTCGTCGACTTCCGCGGGCTACGCGTGAAACTTGCCCGCACGCGTTCAACCGTTTCTTCGCTCACTGCAGGCCCACCCGTTGATTTCCCCTTACAGAGGCATCCAGAAGCTTTAAACTGCGCATACCATCGCCGAATGGAGTTAGCAGTTGGTAGATCTTTGTTGAACTTCGTCCTGAAGTGTCATTGCACTGTTATGACTGACTGATGTGAGTGCATTTCAAGCACGACATACGCTTTCTCGGCTCCTGTCGCCATTTTGCCTCACTGCGCTCTCGAGCGCTCTGGCGGCAGAAACCTGAAGTGCGGCTTCAGCCGAACAAAACTTTATGAGTTTTTCTACGTATCTGTAGTGTGTCGTGACCATATGTCATTGAATGGAGCTACAGTGAATTTATGAAATCGCTTCAATCATTTGTAATAGCCCTGTACTTTAGACGCGGAATGGTAGTTGGAGGTAGACGGCTGGGACATTCCATTTCGCAAATCGTAAGAGAATTCAATATTTTGAGATCCACAGTGTCAGGAGCGCGCCAAAATTACCAAATTTCAGGCGTTACCTCTGACCACAGATAACGCAGTGGCCGACAGCCTTCACTTAACGACCTACAGCAGCGGCGTTCGCATGGAGTTGTCAGTGCTAACATACAAGCTGGCCGCAGAAGGAAATGTAGGCCGTACGATGAACGTTTGGCTTAGGACAGTGCGCCTAAACTCAACGTCAATGGGCTATGGCCGCAGATGACATGCCGAGCGCATTTGCCAACAACACGAAATCGCCTTCAGCGCCTCTTCTTAGCTCGTTACCATATCGCTAGAACACTAGAGGATTGGAAAACCGTGGCCTGGTCAGATGAGTCCTGCTTTCAGTTGGTAAGAGCTGATGGTACGGTTAGAGTGCGGCGCAGACCCCACCAAACCATGGGCCCAAGTTGTCAACAAGGCACTGTGCAAGCTGGTGGTGGCTTCATAATGATGTAGTCTGTGTTTACGTGGAATGCACGGGGTCCTCCGGTCAGATCATCGACTGGAAATGGTTATGTTCGACTTCCTGGAGACCGTCCGCAGCCAGTCATGGACTTCAGGTTCAAAAACCAACGGTATCAAGCCAGTGGGCAACAGTTATTCGCGATCGGTTTGAAGAACATTCTGGACAATTTGAGTGAAATATTTTGCCACCCAGATCGCCCGATGTGAATCCTGTCGAACATTTGTAGGATGTAATCGATAGTACAGTTCGTGAACAACACTGTCCACTGACTGGCAACACTTTCGCCATTATGCACGCGTATACAAGCAGCATGGCTCAATATGTCTGCATGGGACTTTCAGCGTCTTGTCGAGTTGCTGCCCTACGTCGGGAAAAACGAGGTCCGACTCGATACTTGGAGGCATCCCATGACTTTTGCTACCTCAGTGTAAACCTTGTTACGCGATCGGTCTGAGGCGCTGCAGTCTTGGACTGTGCGGCTGGCCCCTGCGGAGGTTCGAGTCCTCCCTCGGGCATGGCTGTGTGTGTTTGTCCTTAGGATAATTTAGGTTAAGTAGTGTGTAAGCTTAGGGACTGAAGACCTTAGCAGTTAAGTCCCATAAGATTTCACACACATTTGAACATTTTTGTAAACCTTGCGGTGAGCAGTGGTCGAGATGTTTCGGCTCATCACCGTAAATGGTGTTGTCGTGGCCTTCAGTCCGTAGACTAGTTTGAAGCAGCTCTTTGAAGCAGCTCTCCATGCTGCTTTATCCCGTTCAAGACTCTTCATTTCTGAATAACCACTACACCATATACTTCTCAATCTGATGACTGTTTCCATTTCTTGGTCTCTGTCTGCAATTTTTGCTCCCAATACTTCCCTCCAAAATTACATTCGTGATCCCTTAATGTCTCAGAATGAGCCCTACCAACCGATCCCTTCTTCTAGTCAGGTTTCCCCACAAATTTCTTTTCTTCCCATTTCTATTCAGCACTTCCTTATTAGTTATGTGATATACCCACCTATTCTTCAGCATTCTTCTGTAGCACCACATTTCAAAAGCGCGTATTCTCTTCTTGTCTAAACTGTTTATCATCCATGTATCATGGCTACACTCCATACAGGTACTTTCAGAAAAGTCTCCCTAAAACTATCCAAAACCATCCACCAATGGCAAGGTCCATGGTTCATGGGGGGGGGGGGGGGGGGAGGGAGCGGGGGCGGGGGGAGGGTAGCGTAAATACTTGTGTAATGTAAACGCACTCCAAAAAAAAGTTAAGAACCTAGAAAAAGATGAGGAAATGAGAACGGAACATCGCGAGTTTATTAGGTATTATTTGAGTTGTTATAAAATCAAGATAAATAAAGAACTAAATGGTCAGTGCAAGCACCCTGCCGGGCATTATCAGTATGAAGGACATCCTGGAGCCTGGTTATGTATGCTCTGATTTGGTGGCGAAAGACGTCCCACAGCTACCATCCGAGGTAAGATGGCCTACAGCTGTTGCAAGAATCACCCACTATGCTGTTATTGTCACTGAGATGGATTTGATGTAGCGTTTTACGCCATATTCGTAATATTAGAGACAGATCGGTGTGACATACGGTGACGGAAAAGTGTAGAGGTGAGAACTGCACAGGAAGATCGTGTGTCGACTACAGTAAATAGTTTCGAATGGGCGGCTGCAGTAGCTATGCATAGACGAACAAAAGGGCACGTGTCTCGTCGTTGTAGCGATTTATCGATTCTGTTGCTGGTACGCATTGATAAGGTCACATTTTCGGTCTCTAGCACGTTTACTTAATTCTAACCTTCGCGGCACGTGTCGGTACAGATAAACAAATGGTCCACTTATATCAGTCCGTATCTACCAAGCGATCTCGTCCACGTTATGTGACAGAAAACTTGTCTGTAGGCTGTGACCTATAAGGCAATCGACACGTGTGTCGAATACAGAATAAAATTTTATGTTGTCTTCCCTCATTAACGGACTGATTACTTCGTTCGCGAGGCATTTTCCATACTTCTCAGCACGAAACCTCACTTCTGTGACTTGAAGTAAGTCTAAAAACGTAGGAGAAAAGAGCAGCTTCTATAAAGCAGACATTACTTGTAGTTCACCAACTACTGACTTTCGACAGCAGTTGTCTTATGACGACTTCGGGTACTTCTTATTATTGCCTAAAATGATTTAAAATGAATATATCACTCAATGTAGGAAAACTTGCAGCTTAAAAGAGCATATGTGTCATTTCTTCCAATTCTGGGCTTAATTTCTTGCCAACGGAACGGTCTGATCCAACACACTGCAAAGAGGATTTTATGAATACCGTAAGACTTTAACTGTTTCCGTAATATTGTACGATCTTCATAACGACATAACTTTGCACGGTAATTTAAGATGATAACTGATTATTTCCCCTCTATAGACGTTTGTCGAAATTAATTTTTTTTTTTTTTTTGTAAAGAAATTTTTCGGAATCCTGTTCCCTTCGAAGAGCTCTATTCTGTGATAAAGCACTTTCTACAGCTGCACGATTAATATGGTTTTTACCCACATTTGTAGCTTCACTTTAGCATTTTTCTGTAAATATATGTTAGGTCTGTTAATTAAATAACGTTTCGATCCCACGATGCTAACCATCCTCTCTCTTCACTTCAGTTTAAATTCGCTGCCGTCTGTCTGGAGGACAGGTGTAGGAGGCCTAGTTAAACTTGTCGGCTACTGTTACTGTTCTATAAAATTTTGCTCACGGTTCTCCTTGTACAGTCCCTGAAAATATACTAACCGAAACACGATTTCTTTAGATTGTACTGCTACTTTCTTCTTTATAGGTGGTACTCAACTTACGACAGAATATGATAAATGCATTCACGAACATTGTTTACTTCTCTTAAAACTTCCGTGTCAATATACAAAAATACTGTTAAGCAATCGCTTACATCGACCACGGATGTTTTAATAAAATTGAACTTCAGACAGCTGCAAGGGACGAGTTCCCAGTGAATGACGCACTATTGCATGTTTCACCTCGACGGAACTATTACTATGGGGAATATACTAAAGTGGATACACAACTCGAGTCGTCGAAAAAGTGTTTACAACACTGCACATGATCGCTCTTCCAAGCTATCACTAGCATTGTCTCGATTGTTTCATATTATTTGGATATAGGAGTGAAGAATTTCCTGCTTACTTGATTTCCTTTCTTCTGACGTAGTATTTGAAGACATACACACCGTGCTGTTCACCAACGTCTACAACCGGTTTATTCCAGTTTCATTGCCTATATCCACTCACTTTTCCTTCTATCATTTACACACTAGTATGTTATTACATTGCGTTGCTCAAACTGAAATCATTCGTTCCCAGCCTTTTACGTATTCAGATGATTTTGATTTATTTGCACATAACCTCTTTTCTATTTTAATTCTTATATTTTTACGAGGGTCGTTCATTAGATAATACCCCACTTTTTTTCTCTGAACATATTTATTGTTAAGAGTCAGAATTTGGTGACAATATAAAAGGTCTTGTCCTGTACGTGTAGCCATGTCTTCACTGCATGAGTGACACTCTCGTCATCTTCAAAGTGTGTTCCGTGTAGAGAATCTTTAAGCGGCCCAAAGAGATGGAAGCGGCACGAATAATGGCATCTGCACGATTGAGCATGTCTGGAGCAGTGGCTGTGACAGGACGTGCCGAGCGTGGCTGATCAGGGAGCTCTGTTTCTGCATTTCCTGAGGCTGTAACTTTCTCTACCCACCGCTCAGCTGTATTCCTATCAACTAAGCACCGCACACTGCACACAAACGTTTACGGATGTTTACCACGGCATCTTTTTCTTCACACAAGAATTCAATAACAGCACGCTGCTTGTAACGTGAGTCGTATGCAGACGCCATTTTGACGCTGCACTACGGCTTTGCCAGCTGCCAGAACGGTTCGAAACTTCACCGGCGCACAGAACAAACATCAAATGTAAAACACCTACAAGGACGTTTGTCTATGTACATTAATGGCTTTTTTTTTTAATGTGGAGCATAACTTATTGAACGACCCTCGTATTAAATGATCTTATTTTCATGATACGCATTGAAAGATTGTTCATTTGTACCTTTGCCTATGTTCACGACTGAATATTTCCAGGGACGTTATATACTGTTATAATTGATTTATTTAAGCCTTCGAAAACGATCTGATAGATCTTGATAACAGATCCAATGTTTATAATTCGAGAGTCTATGCCTTGTGACAAATTCAGTTTAAGCAGCATGTCTTTGAGATTAACTGGCTGCCCCTGCTTTCCGCCTTTAGATATTTGCCTCGAAGTAACTGTCCTTTACTGCCGGCCGGTGTGGCCGTGCGGTTCTAGACACTACAGTCTGGAACCGAGCGACCGCTACGGTCGCAGGTTCGAATCCTGCCTCGGACACGGATGTGTGTGATGTCCTTAGGTTAGTTAGGTTTAATTAGTTCTAAGTTCTAGGCGACTGATGACCTCAGAAGTTAAGTCGCATAGTGCTCAGAGCCATTTGAACCAACTGTCCTTTAGTACCACCCAGAGGAAGCGTGTGAGTTACAGCATGCTACGGAAGCGAGGAGGGTTCTTGCTGAAGATGAACTCAGTGTCATGCAAACGCCGCTGGTATCAAAACTGTCCTCCACAATACCTGAAATCGCCCTACATCCAGGAGAATCTCCCTCAAATGACCAGCCTCGCTCAGTTTAGATTACTCTGGATCGTATCCGAATGGACCAGGAAGATGTGCAGACGCTCTCCTCAATTGGGAAAAATCTTCCTCGCCATCTTCTGACTGTGCTGCTGAACGCCAGATTGTTGTTCCTATTGTGTCAGCATGCCCACCATGTGTCTGCAAGGGCCCGTTCCAGTGATGACTGGAGTGATAAACTGTACGAAAGACTTCGATATTTGCTTATAATTATTGACATTTCTGCTATATTATAGTCGAGAGCTATGTTCAAGTGTTGATACGCAGCAGTTTAGTAATTTTTATATATGTACAGCTATTCTTGTGATTCTAAAACTCATAATATAAGCCATACATCGTATAAGCAAGTAAATACTTTAATAATTGTAAACCAGAAGTGTCACAATTATTAAAATATTCCGGACATTGGTGTCACGGTGGAACGCACTTCTTCGAGAAATCCAAAGTTTCGTCGCCATTTTGTAACATTTATATCGATTAGGTGCAGGTTTATACTTGGTAACTGTTTATCTACGATTATGAAGAGTGTGTTCTTTGCTAGTTAAGGTCATTGATTTGTGACGGGAAATTTAAAGTTTGTGATGTTTATATGAAAAAAGAGAAATGAGTGTTTAAAATAATGAAATTTTATAATACGTGTATATTTATAAGAAAAACAATGTGTATTGGAAGCTGGAACATCCTTAGGGCACTTGTATTGTAAAATGTAAAAGATGGAGGGAAGTTCCTCCACAACGGAAGCGGCATGGCGCGATGTAAAAGGTGGTTCTGGCGGTCGAACTGGGCGGTTCCTTGGTGTGGACGGTACGCTGTCAGTGGCTAGCCGTTGACGGTACACATCGACGGTGCCAAGGGAGGCAATTGGAAGCCGTTTTGCAAGGAATTTTGCCTCGTATGTGGATTTGGCTGTTGCTTGGTACTCTCGTCAATAATAAATGGTTCTAAAATGTAAAAAATCCATCGCCAAGAAGAAATTTTATTGAGCATTCAAACATCAAGAGCCGTGAGTACAGTTAGCCGCCATGTCGCTTGCCACTAAAACTTCACCACCTCCACTAACTTCATACTTACGGATATGTATCAGAGCATGGACCAGTTAAATTGTGTGAGTGATTTAATAATAATACAAATGCTATAACTCTGTGTTTGGAACCATATCTTCTTTCCTGACCCTGAACCTATGCAGGGCCCTCTCCTAAGTGTTTATCAAACCGAGTATCTTGTTTCAAATGAACTAGTGATTTATTTATGTTTAACAAATGTGCAAGAATTTGCGAAAGTTGAAGTTAAAAATACAAAAGTGAAGTTAGTTAGAATTATGCTAAAGTAATCTCAGTTTAGTGCAAAGTATCATTTTGCAAAAATACAATGCCAGATTGTGTAAATGTTACTGTCTAAAATACCAGCTTCACAGATGATGAAAGAGGCAAATAAGTTAAACTTATTTGAACATAATGTAGTCTTAATTACTATCATGAATGATCTTTTTTGGAGTTAATTGAGTTCAGTGTTGAACAATTTGCCTTGAAGAGTAAAATATAAACCATTCCAAGCGAAGCTAAGAATTAACCTTGGTTGAATTAGTCTTTGCTACTGAAATAATCATAGGACTTGACTAGGGACACTATACTAGTTTATGGGTCCCCACTATATTCTTCACATATTAGAAAGATAAGTGGAATAGCATTTCTACCGAGGAAATCTGATATATTTCTATAAATGGGAGTATAAACAGTGTAATTGTGGTATTATTTATTTTATTTGTGTTATTTACATGTCAGTTAAGACAGAAGCCCCTCATGTCCAGATTTACTTCTGCACTGCTTGCATTAACATTTCAGTACTGGTTCTAGTAATGATCTTGAGTGTAACTGTTATTAGTATAAGTTTGGTACATTTTTGCTTTCTATGATTATTCGTTTATGCATTATTGGTAACTGCTGCTAACCACAGCTCAGCGTGTCCTGTGTCTGCTAGTATCCTGTGCGCTATTCAAAAGGAAATATTAATGGAAGTAACTTCAACAACTAGTATTTAATTTTCTTAAACATATATTTTCAAATTCATGTGCCTAATTTGGTTGGCAATCGTTAATTTTTTCATTCGTATATGAATTTTACTACTTTCATTAACCCCCAAAGTTAAAGCCTGTGTGGTTTTTTTGTTAGTTGCAATATATTCAAAATTACAGTCAGATACCTTTATCCGTTAGATACATAAGCGGTCGAAATTCAAAAATTCTAAATGCTCTCAGAGGGTAACATTAGCTTGTGTCACAACACGTTAGTGTTATAATTTGTAGAGGACAAATTTATTAAGTAAAGAGGCTGGGTGTGAATCTGACACTCAAAGAAGCTACAACTTCCATTGAAGTTGTCCTCTGCAGATTGGAACGCAACGTTGGGTTTCTGCAGGAAGTCCTTCGACGACGGCGTAATTGCCGGATGGTGGTTAAGACTGAAACAGGTTGTAAAATATAGGTTTACCGTACGGACGAGTCATTTTTGTATCACGAAATTCAGAAAAATTACTACAGCTTTTGGTCATCGCCATCATCTTCTTCCTCTTCTGAAGGTTATGCATTTCTGTAAAACTATACGGTTTATAATTGAAAAATAACTGAAACAGCAACCAGCCACAAGTATGGTTCGGCAAGGTTTGTCTGGATCAAACCATGACCGGCCTCGGGGTTGTTATGCGTTTCGTTTTGTTTTCTCGTTGGGGCCTCGTTTCGTTTCCGGCCTAGCAACAAAACAAAACAAAAACGTGTAACAGTCATCTGAAGATGGACTTGTAAAAAATTCCGAATAAACCTTGTTAAGCATTGCTTGTGGCTGATTAGCCGGGCGAAGTGGCCGTGCGGTTAAAGGCGCTGCAGTCTGGAACCGCAAGACCGCTACGGTCGCAGGTTCGAATCCTGCCTCGGGCATGGATGTTTGTGATGTCCTTAGGTTAGTTAGGTTTAACTAGTTCTAAGTTCTAGGGGACTAATGACCTCAGCAGTTGAGTCCCATAGTGCTCAGAGCCATTTTGAGGCTGCTTGCTGTTTCAGTTATTTTTCAATTATAAACAGTATAGTTTTACAGCAAAGGTTCTCATCATGTCTGTTTTCGATAAAATAGTGACAAAAATCATGGTGCGCATAGCACGAACAAGTGAAGGAGGACTCTTCGATAACAACCACTACCGCACATCACAGTCTCCCGAATAATCCATAGGGCTCAGAATTGTCTGTACATCACCGACTGGACGCTTTAGCCAGGTCTTACAAGCAGGGTAACACAAGCCGACCTCGTGCACGTGAAGACAATATGCATCCCACTGAGAAATGGTACTCTATGTTGTTCTGTCTTCGAACATATATCACGGGACACGAGACAGACTTCAAATCCTAGAGCAACGAATATTTTTGTTTGTAATTCATTTACGTTGCCATACTTCGGGCTAAAGCATATGTTCCTGCAAGAGTGATTGTTCCTAGCTCGAATAATTTTATTTAACTTATTATTTCACACTATGTTCCAAGCTACAAAAAATTATTGTTCAGTTAAATATTGGAAACTCTGAATTTACCCAAGATTAATTTCAATTTCAATAATCTCGTACAGATTCCATTGTCTCGAGATATTTGTTACCAAATCATGTTGTTTGTTTTATAGCAAACAGAAAAACCAAGAGTGATTTTAGAGTCAACAGAAAGAACACTCCAGAGGCAATTTTGTTCTGTAAGTATTCCATACAAGTAGTCATTATTAGAATAGCAATAGTAATTACGAGTACGTTAGTGACTATTCGTTAGCAATGCCGGCTTCAGGAGAACTGTCACAAGACGGTAAGCAGTCGAGTCAAGGCTGTCTCACTCTTAAAAAAAATATTTTTCACTTACCATGGTTGCGACCGGAAACCACCTTCCGTCTTTCAACACGTCGACGTCACTGGACACGTCACGCAATTCTTGTCCGGGCGACAAAAGACGCACTACGACCTCGTGTTGCGCACTGACAGTTTTAACACGCAGCTGACTTTCTCACCGCTAGCCATTATCTCAGGCTCTCTTATCTGTCAACAACTTACTTCGGCAACTGTTAATCTGGCCCTACTTCTTTATCCGATCACCAGATATCACACATGCCTTTGTAGACAAAAAGAATCTGTGCTGACACAATCTGTACAAGGAGGCTATCACATCAACAGACAGATATATGGAGTTAAGGCTTGGTCCAACCGTATCAGTTACGCCAAACAAACCGCTAAATTTTTCCACTTGCATTTAACACAAGCTGGTTTTGAGTCCCCGTGTGCCCATCTAAATTTAGGTTCTCCTTGGTTTTCCGGAACTTCAGTCCATATTACATTACATCAGAATCAATCTTTACATGTGAAAAGTTGGATTTCAGAACTTCTGATCAGAAGTGATTGTTCAGAAATCGACCGTGTCATTCCTGAGAATCTTAGAAACTTGAGAACGGTCGGAACTCGGACTCAACAGAAGGTGATGTAGGCCGAGGTTCCAATAAAAACCAAGTGACGTCATTCCGGAGGCGCATTCGACTCACACAACCGGTTACACGCTACACCAAACTTCACCAGACTGGAAGCACATACACTACATACACTACGTATCCGGACACCTCACTGAAAAATGACTTACAAGTTCGTGGCGCCCTCCATAGGTAATGCAGGAATTCAATATGGTGCTGGCCCACCCTTAGCCTTGACGACAGCTACCACTCTCGCAGGCATACGCTCAATCAGGTACTAAAAGGTTCCTTGGGGAATGCCAGCCCATTCTTCACGGAGTGCTGCACTGGGGAGAGGTATCGATGTCGGTCGGTGAGGCCTTGCACGAAGTCGGCGTTCCAAAACATCCCAAAGGTGTCCTATAGAATTCAGGTCAGGACTCTGTGCAGGCCAGTCAATTACATGGATGTTATTGTCGTGTAACCACTCCACCACAGGCCGTGCGCTATGAACAGGTGCTCGATCGTGTTGAAAGATGCAATGACTATCCCCGAACTGCTTTTCAGCAGTTGGAAGCAAGAAGGTGCTTAAAACAGCAATGTAGGCCTGAGGCTGTGATAGTGACACGCAAAACAACAAGGGGTATAAGCCCCCTCCATGAAAAACACGACCACACCATAACACCACCTCCTCCGAATGTTACTATTGGCACTGCACAAGCTGGCAGATGACGTTCACCGGGCGTTCGCCATACGCACACCCTGCCATCGTATCGCCACATTGTGTACCGTGATTCGTCACTCCACAAAACGTTTTCCACTTTTTAGTCGTCCAATGCTTACGTTCCTTATACCAAGCGAGGCGTCGTTTGGTACCTACCAGCGTGATGTGTGGCTTATGAGCAGCCGCTCGACCATGAAATCCAAGTTTTCTCACTTCCGGGCTAGTACTTGAAGTGGATCCTGATGCAGTTTGGAATTCCTGTGTGATGGTCTGGTTAGATGTCTACCTATTACAATTACTACCCTCTTCAACTGTCGGCGGTCTCTGTCAGTCAACACACGAGGTCGGCCTGTACGCTTTTGTGCTGTACGTATCCCTTCACGTTTCCACTTCACTATCACATCGGAAACAGTGAACCTAGGGATGTTTAGGAGTGTGTAAATCTCGCGTACGGACATATGACATAAGTGCCAGCCAATTACCTGACCACGTTAAAGTACGTGAGTTCCTCGGAGCGCCCCATTCTGCTCTTTCACGATGTCTAATGACTACTGAGGTCGCTGATATGGAGTACATGGCAGTAGGTGGCAGCACAATGCACCTAATATGAAAAACGCATTTTTTTGGGGGTGTCCGGATACCTTTGATCACATAGTGTACACGGGTGAAGAATAATGTGTTAACACCAAAAATATGACATATTACCATACCTACTAATGTGTAGCTGGCTTTCAAAACAGCTTTCAGTCGTTTATGAATAGATAAATACGTGTCCTGGTTTACAAGAGAATCTTGCACCGTTCTTCCTGCAAAATAGCGGCAAATTCCGGTATCGGTAATGGAGTTGGTTAGCGACCATGCACCCTTCTGTCTAAAGTACATCACAAAGGATCAGTAATACTGAGATCTGGTGACTGTGGTGTCCAGGGGAGGTGCGACAACTCATAATCGTGCTCACGAAACCTGTCCTGGACGGTGTGAGCTGTGTGGACCTGGGGGTAATCTCGTCCTGGAATACAGTATCACACTCGGGAAACAAACATTGGGCAGTGGGACGGACCTGATCAGCCAAAACGGCAACATAATCTTTGACAGTAATACGACCTTGCAGAATAAGCATGTGACGCATGGAACACCACGATATGCCTGCCAAAATCATCATCGAACCCCAGCGAGGTTTCATTCTTGCGTCGCAATCTCGGCCAGAAGTTAGAAACAATGCGAAACAAGACTCATCCGACCAACGACTTTCTTCTGCTGCTCCGTAGTCCAGCTTTTATGGCTTCGGCACCACGTTTTCCTGTGAGGGGCATTTGCATCACTGATGAGTGGTTTTGGGATTCCACCTCGGCCTGTAATTCCCAGCTCACGGAGCTCCCTCGGTGTTGTTTTGGCTCTGGCAGTTCTGCAGTGACTTTTTTGGCTGTCGTCCTCGTTTGTTTCATCACAATCCTCTTCAACGACCGTCCGTCACGATCAATCAGCACACACGTTCGTACGAGTTGTGACTTAGCGGACGATGTGTTTCCTCTTTCCCCGTATGTGATATAAATCTTTTATCAGGTGCCTCCTGAAATATCAAACGCTTCGGTTACCTTGGTTTTGGAACCATCCAGCATATTAGCGACAACAATTTGTCAACGTTCTAAGTCACTCAGCTCCGACATAATGCACTGTCAACTGCACAGAACACTGTTGTGACCACGGCTGACACTTGCAGAGTATTGAGTATATTGCACCGGTGCCGTTCGTGGTCGAATACGACAGCGCAACCTGCAGGCATGGCTAACATCTGCATTTATGTCCAAGCACGAAATTCTCGCGATATTTCCACATTTTTGACCAACCCCTGGCCTCAGCGATTACAAGCCGGTCACATGTGTCCAGAATGAGATTTTCACTCTGCAGTGAAGTGCACGACACACGCCCCGACCTCACAGCTTCACATATGCCAGTACCCCGTCTCCTACCTTACAAACTTCACAGAAGCTCTCCTGCGAACCTTTGTAGCTGTTAGGACGGGGCGCGAGTCGTGCTTGGGTAGCTCAGATGGTACAACACTTGCCCACGAAGGCAAAGGTCCCAGAGTTCGAGTCTCGGTCCGGCACACAGTTTTAATCTGCCAGGAAGTTTCGATCACATGTACACGTACTCTTTACCCATTTATCAAACCGTCCGTAACGGCCTAGTTGTTGAAGGGACGTCAGATCTTTCTGTAAATGAATATGTGTGTGTGTGGGGGGGGGGGGGGGGGAGGGGGGAGGCACAGGCCCCACGTCAGATGCTGCCCGACGATTCCTCTTCCTGTGCCATCCTCCTTACCTCAGAGTAGCACTAACTCCCAGCGTTCTCAAATACTTGCTGGATGTTTTCTAATTTCTTGTCTTCCCCTACAGTATTCACCCACTAGGAGCACGGAAGCTGTTTCCAGACGTCTTGGCATATGTCCTGAAGAAAGAAAGATCCTTTATCATTTAGCTACAATATAGCAAGTCAGCAACTGGAAGCAGTTAATTCCATAAATTATCTGGTAGTAGGTATTAGGAGTGATTTAAAATGGAAAGATCATATACAGTTGATCGTCGGTAAAGCAGATGCCAGACTGAGATCCATTGGAAGAATCCTAAGGAAATGCAATCCGAAAACAAAGGAAGTAGGGTACACTACATTTGTTCGCCCACTGCTTGAATATTGCTTACCAGTGTGGGATCCGTACCAGATTGGGTTGATAGAAGAGATAGAGAAGATCCAACAAAGAGCAGCGCGCTTCGTTACAGGATCATTTAGTAATCGCGAAAGCGTTACAGAGATGATAGATAAACTCCAGTGGAAGACTCTGCAGGAGAGACGCTCAGTAGCTCGGTACGGGCTTTTGTTGAAGTTTCGAGAACATGCCTTCACCGAGGAGTCAAGCAGTATATTGCTCCCTCTACGTATATCTCGCGAAGAGACCATGAGGATAAAATCAGAGAGATTAGAGCCCACACAGAGGCATACCGACAATCTTTCTTTCCACGAACAATACGAGACTGCAATAGAAGGGAGAACCGATCGAGATTCTTAAAGTACCCTCCGCCACACACCGTCAGGTGGCTTGCGGAGTATGGATGTAGATGTAGATACCCTACAGGATTACAGCGTCAGTTTATTTCTCGTAATGCAGGGATAAAGAGTCACACAGACAATAGTATCAGCGGCTTTGAGAAACAGAAGAAATCGCTGAAACCAAACAAGGTTCCAGAACCTGATGAGATCCCTGTCAAATTTCATGCAGAATTTGCAGATGAGTTAGCCCTTCTCTTACCCATAACATAGCGTAGGTCCGTCGAACAAATTATGTGGCTACTGACTGAAAAGAAGGACAAGTCGTTCCTGTTTACAAGAAAGGTAAAAGAAGTGATCTACAGAACCACCTCCCAACGTCATTGTCGCCCATTGCCTGTAGAGTTTAGAACATGCTCAAACTCCGCAGTTAATGAGGTATCTTGAACATAATGACATCTGCCATGCCAACCACCATGGATTCCGAAAACATCGATCGTGCGAAACCCAACTGGCAGCTTTCAACACGTGGCATCCAGAAAGCTTAGGATCACGGCTGTAAGGGAGATGCAGTATTTCTTGACTTCCGAAAAACATTTGATTCGGGGTCACACCAACAATTATTAACTAAAGAAAGATCATGTAGGTTATCCAGCGACATTTACGACAGTATTGGGAATTTCTTTGTAGGGAGGACGCGGCATGTTTCTTGCATGGTCATTCATTGATAGATAACAAAGCAACATCAGGCATAGCCCGTGGGAGGGTGTTGTCACTCTTTCTGTTCACGTTATCTATTAATGACATGGCACACAATGGTAATACTTATACTATAAATAGACAGACGGAAAAAATCCTTAACACCAACAAATAATTAATGCAGAGTAAGGAAATTTCGGGAATACATTTCTCTGGGTAACATATTTAAGTGATTAACATTTCAAGATCACAGGTTAATGCAAGCACGAGGTAAGTCATTGCAAATTTTAAATGCTGGTACATCGCCAGAATGTTGAATGCAGTCATGCATTTGTGCACGCGTTGTGTTGTATGGGTAGCGGATGTCAGTTTGTCAGTTTGTGGGATGGTGTTCCATGACTGTTCCACTTGGTCAGTCAATGTAGGGACGGCTAACGCTGTTTGTTGATGATGCTGGAGTTGTCGTCCGATGATGTGCCATATGTGTTCGATAGGGAACATAACTGGTGATGGAGCAGGGCAAGGCAATGTCTGCACTTTGTAGAGCATGTTGGTTTACAACAGCGGTATGTGGGCGGGCATTATCCTGTTGGAAAACACCCCCTGAAATGCTGTTAATGAATGGCAACACAGCAGGTCGAATCACCAGACTGACGTACAGCTTTTCGGTCAGGATTTGTGGGAAAACCACGGGAGTGTTCGTGGTGTTATACGAAATCGCACCCCAGACCACAACTTCAAGTGTAGGTCCAGTGTATCCACCATGCCAACACAGGTCGACTGCGGAGTCATAGATGCATGGAGGTAATAATAGAGGGAGACGCCGTGAAGTCACAGCTGTGAAGCTATGTGAAGCCGAGGGTAGCCATCTCAGTCCGACCAAAACATTGCTGCTGTAAGCTTGTGTGCATAGGCTTGTCGCTCGCTTTTGGAGGGACTTTGCGCTATTATGGTGACTTGTGTGGTGTTCGGATGTACGAATCGTTCTGATTGTGATGCGAAATCGAAGGGAATAACATTTCGTGTGTAAGTTGTCTCGTTAAGTGTGATTTTACAACTTCATTGTGAATGAACGTGTGCTACATCGGTACTTGTACTACAGTGTGTTTTTCTCCTGTATGATTTTAGATTTCCTAAAAATGAAAGTCGGAAAGCTCTATGGGAGAATGCCATGAGGAGGAAGAATTGGCGTGCGTCTAAATGGAGCACTATATGTTCTCAGCATTTCCGAGAAGAGGACATAGACCGAACAGTAAGGCTCCGAGAAAATGCTGTACCATCAGTTTTCCCTACACACCCAAAACATTTGCAAAAGGTATGTTAATTCAAAGAATTAAATTCTTAGTTTTCAAGTTCACGTTTCAGTATAATACGTACGTATCGTCGATAATCGAAGTGTTGAGTAACTCACTTTGTCTTCATCATATACCAAATTAAAAGCTAACACTACATTAACTGGCGTAAAGTATAGGCCTAAACAGGACACTGTGTAGATTTGCCGTTCTATGTACGGTGTTTCAGTAAATATTGGTGCTAATGAACAGTGTTTCCCAGTAGTGTAACGTAACTGAAATGTCCCAGTACGTATTACAAACAAGGTGTATTTATGGGGCTTTGGAGGGAGGGTATAGCTAACTTAGTTTTTAGTTTCTATTATTTAGTTTGTGATACACGTTTATTACTGAATCAACAAAATTGTATCGTTTACATTGAAGGTTAGCTATCGTAATATTACATTAAAAACTATTTTTAATCAGAAGAAACACGGAATTTCGCCTTTACGAGATTTTATTTTAAACAAAAACTTTGAAACAACCAATCTGATGACGTTACATGCGTATACGGTGCAATTAGCGACCGTAATACACGCAGCGCTATAGCACACTGGCAATGTTTTGGTCAGAGTGTCATGGCAGCGAGCCACGCCCCCATGGCTTCAAAACGTAGTACGGGTGGGATACGTAGCGCCATCTCCCCTTATTCTTACCTCCATGCATAGATGTAACTCGGGCATTGTGCACGTCTCTGCCGCCGACCAACGTCTCTGGCGCATTAGCATCTGTGGCCGCATGCGCAGTTGCGCGATGGCCGCAAGCGCAGTCGCGCGATACACGAGTATAAAGGGACGAAGCGAGCACTGGAGCGGCAGTCTTGCGGCTCACTCTGAAGATGGCTAAACGTTATACGGCCGAAATATTAGAAGAAGAGGGAGAAGTCTTGCGGCTGCACACCCGAAACTTTATGTAACAGTCTTTGCGCAGCCAAAACCTGAAGATTCACATCAGGTTGGGTGTAGTTCGTCAACTGGTCTCGTTCTAACCGACAAGTGGGCATCACTGGCACCGAGGCAGAATCAGCTTTCTTTCATTAGGAGACACAACAGAACTACACTCTGCCCTCCACTGAGCTCTCGCTTGTCACCACCGAAGTCACAAATGGCGGTGATTTGGGGTCCGTGGAATGCACGCCAAAGGGCGACTGGCTCGAAGCTGTCCTCGAAGAAACCGATTTGTACCAGTTCATTGTGTCACTGGGGCGGCAACTGCTACTCAGACTGCCGCTGCAGATGTAGTTCGTTGCGCCGGAACCATACACGCATCGCGGCAGTCTTCCCTCTCACAAGGGAACGTCCCCATCGCACCCCCTCAGATTTAGTTATAAGTTGGCACAGGGATAGGCCTTGAAAAACTGAACACGGATCAATCGAGAAAACAGGAAGAAGTTGTGTGGAACTATGAAAAAAATTAGTAAAATATACAAACTAAGTAGTCCATGAGCAAGATAGGCAACACCAAGGAGAAAATGAGCTCAGGAGCGCCGTGGTCCCGTGGTTAGCGTGAGTAGCTGCAGACCGAGAGATCCTTGGTTCAAGTCTTCCCTCGACTTAATATTTTACTTTCTTTATTTTCGCAAAGTTATAATCTGTCCGTTCGTTCATTGACGTCTCTGTTTACTGCAATAAGTTTAGCGTCTGTTTTGCGACCGCAACGCAAAACCGTCCGATTAGTAGACGAAAGGACATGCCTCTCCAATGGGAACCGAAAACAGTTGATCGCAAGGTCATAGGTCAACCGATTCCTCCACAGGAAAACACGTCTGATATATTCTATACGACACTGGGGACGGCATGTGCGTCACATGACAGGAATATGTTGTCGACCCACCTAACTTGTACACTTGGCGAATGGGTAAAAAGATTCTTCTACCATGCCCGATTTAGGTTTTCTTGTGGCTGTGGTAATCACTCCCAAAAAAGTGATGGAAACATAAGAGTTTGTCACATAAACTAAAAATAAAAATAAAAATTAAACTTCTCACTCGACGGAAGACTTGAACCTAGGACCTCTCGCTCCGTAGCTACTCTCGCTAACCACGAGACCACGGCGCTCCTTGACTGCCAGCGTCCTTGATGTTGCCTATCTTCGCATGGACTACTCAGTTTGTATATTTTACTAATTTTTTTCATAGTTCCACACAACTTCTTCCTGTTTTCTAGATTGATCTGTGTTCAGTTTTTCAAGGCCTATCCACTGTGCCAACTTATAACTAAATCTGAGGGGGGTGCGGTGGGGAGGTTCCCTTGTAAGTAGTGCCACATGACCGTCCAGGGTGCGGTCTTCTTGCGACCACACATTCTCGTGATCACTACTGCCAGCAGTCATGTACGGTGGCGACATTCCTCAAGTCCTTCTACAACGTTGCAGAAGGAACATCCAGCTTCTAGTAGCCCTGTTACACAGTCTTGTGGAAACTCGGTGAGGTGTTGTTAATGGAATATTTGCCGCCTTAAAGGCATTCTTGACTAAATCAAGGGTAACTAACGCTTATGACCACTACACTGGCGCGAAATCTGAATAGACATCCTCTTTTAGATGTAGAAACTCACGTCACACAACTCCTTTTTGGTGTTGCTATTCTTTTTATCCATCAGTGTGTGTAGATGATACAGGTACTATAATGAAGTACTATATAGAAAGTGCTGTCATACCATGATTACATTTCAAAGTGGTGCAAAGCCCGAGAACTTGATTTCGGAAATGCAATATTGTGAACTTCGCAAAAACCATAAAGCAGTATTCTTTGACAACATTATCAGTGATCCACAACTGGAATCAGTAATTCATACTAACACCTGGGTTAAACCATGGAGATGGGAAATGATCGCCGGCCGGAGTGGCCGAGCGGTTCTAGACGCTTCAGTCTGGAGCCGCGCGACCGCTGCGGTCGCAGGTTCGAATCCTGCCTCGGGCATGGATGTGTGTGATGTCCTTAGGTTAGTTAGGTTTAAGTAGTTCTAAGTTCTAGGGGACTGATGACCACAGCAGTTAAGTCCCATAGTGCTCAGAGCCATTTTTTTTTTTTTTTTTGGGCAAATGATCATATTAGTGCAGACTTCTGATACGAAATTAATACGCTACTTAATTAAATTGGTATCACATTGATATTAAAAGTGTCCTTGTAACCCCCCTCCCCTTGCCCCACTACTACAGCGCAGTTTTAATTTATTCAAGATGGTGGTTGTCCCTAGTGGATCGCCCCATACCCTTTCCTGGGTGGTGGTGGTGGGGGGGGGGGTGGGGGGGCTAGATGAGGCGACTCACATTGTTGACATCACCACCCCCACTCATCCCCCTTCCCCACTTCCACTCCCCTCTCCCATTTCCCCTCCCTTCGTCCACTTCTGAAGTGGTGGGAAGCACCTGCATATGTGTTCAGTTTTCTCCCATCCGTATCTCATTCCTAGTAGCTATTCACTTGTAGATCGGCAGGAACTACTCCCCTGCACATCATAGTTTGCTGTCCTATTATTACTATCAATCCTTCCCACATAGCGATATTAGCCAGACTGGTGGTGCGACTATCTTCTGCTAGACTAATGGCGAAAGTATACTTTCTGCATCTGCCAGTAATTGACGAAACTGGCTAGAGCTGCTCTCTAGGACTCAATGAATGGCAACTACCCCTGCCCAATTCCTAGGCTCCATATAGGTAAAAAATGAGGGTTACCTTGCCTTTCACTAACTAGTTCAGGCTACTTTTCAATGTCATCCAATTACCCATATCCCATGGGAGTAGCTCATCATAAGTAAGAGGTATACCTACGTTTCTTCCTGTAAACTATCTCTTTAATGGCTTTAACAATTAGCTCTGTTTCTTCCAGCAGTTCTTCTAGATGAGAGCATTCGGGGACTTCAATCTTACCTCTTATTTCTTGCTTAACAGTGTTATTCTAACACTGCACATCTTCCTGGGCTTAAGCTACCAGTTCTTCTGGCGCACATTCTTATAGATCTTTATCTTTACAACTCTAGCAAACGAGTGGTCATTATATGTTGCTTGTCGTTCGTTTTAACCTCAGCAAACGGTTGTAAATGCACAACATCTGGTCCAGCACGCTTAGAGGAAAGTAACCATCCATCTTAAGTATATCAAGGTGGCACTAGAGTTCTTTAAACAGGTTTTCTGTGTGTCCTTCAATGTAATAAACGTGCTCCAATCCATTCTTTTCGGCCAGGTCTTCAACATTTGGCCACTTACCAGTGCTGTTAACAGTAAATACAGATAATTTACATTTCCCAGTGATAGCCAGATTTGGCCATT
The DNA here is from genome assembly GCF_023864345.2 of Schistocerca serialis cubense. Classification (NCBI taxonomy): domain Eukaryota; kingdom Metazoa; phylum Arthropoda; class Insecta; order Orthoptera; family Acrididae; genus Schistocerca; species Schistocerca serialis. The sequence continues at coordinate 59,889,819 of NC_064645.1, forward strand.
TGGCCACACACTGTGTTTAAAGCAATATGTAAGCAACAGCTTCTTCTTTTTGCAATTGCACTTTATATTCTTCCTTTATGGCACTTGTCTTCGTCATGAAGTAGAGGTTTATTTTTCTTTTTTTTTTACACAACACAGTAACAGCACTTAAAGGCGTCCTCCTTGTGTAAACAACATGGTCTTACGAGACTGGAGGCTGCAGTATACAACTACATAATGGATTGTGTGTACGATACTGTGCAAAATTGTTAAACGTTTTAATCTCTAATAAACAGTATTTACTATGTGATCCACTGTGCTCTGTGCCAATCACATCCATGTGGAATCAGCTAACTAATAACCTACAGAAAAGCTGCTGTGTGGTATTTAACAACGTTCTGCAGTTTGTCGACTGGAGTAATAAGAATACCTGAAAACTGAACGGATTGCAGGTAAGTCCGCCAGACTCTCAGGACCGAGAAAAGCTTATTAAGTTATGCTGTGTCTACATACGGTTTCGAGTATCTACCTGTAAACTACGTGTAGATTCTTAACATTGATCCAACAAAGAGAATATAAGTATTACACACAAGTGCTGTATTGAAGTAGGAGAAACGTATTCTCTCAATCCAGGGCATTGTTCTCCACAATACCGTCGGGTATAGATATCACCGAATTAGGATTCGGACCCACAAACAATGTTATCCAACATGACATAAGGAAAAAAGTAAATGTCCCACGCAGTCTCAGGCCATTACACATCAAAGACATTACGCCTTTAAGCGCTGTTACTGTGTTGTGTGGACGAAAAAGGAAACTGGAAATGGAAGAGATGGAAGCCAAAAATCGAAAGCTCTATGACGAAGACAATTGTCATAAAAGAAGAATATAAACTGCAGTTGGGAAAAGAAGAAGCTCTTGCAAATACACAGACAAGGCTTACATATTTCTACAAACACAGTGTGTGGCGAAATCTGGCTATCACTGTGAAATATAAATTATCTGTATTTACTTTAACAGTATTGGTAAGTTGCCAAATGTTGAAGACCTGGCCGAAAAGGATGGATTGGAGCACGTTTATTACATTAAAGGGCACATAGAAAACAGTTTAAAAAGCTCTATTCCCACCTTGATCTGCTTAAGAAAGATGGTTACATTCCTGTAAGTGTGCTGGACCAAAAGTTGTGCATTTAACAACAGAACAACCTTTGCAGAGCTTAAAACCGACAGCATAGCAACATCTAAGGGCCACTATTTGCTAAATTTGTAAACAAAGTTCCATACGGAAATTCGACAAGGATGTTGTAATATTATTGGATTTCAGATACTTTTCATATGAGATATTTGTCATAAAAGAAAAGGGTAGCCAACGAGCTGTAGTTCGCAGAAATGTTAAGCATCACAGTGCGAGAGTAAAGAGTCGAAATACTTTTTTGATGTGCGCCTATACCAACACCCGCGTCCAGCGTTTAAATATTCTAAATAAACACTATGACCCGCTGGGGGCAGATATTTAAAATCATTGCCGCAGCGCTTGATAGCAAGAAGCTGCGAAACAAGAAATAACAATCTATCATTTGTTCAGGTCGCCGACATGTTAAGACGTACTAGATAGCATTGCTACAAGTTGTATTTTTATTTTGTGTAAAAATTATGTGAAACGACGAACAAACGTTTCGGTAACTTGGGTGAAGATATAATGTGCCTACGCGCACGCAAGGACATTTAGTTTTAGGAAGGAACGGACTGACAGAGCAGTGATTATTGGACTGCGCCATGTACAAAAGAAATATCAGATGTAAGTCATGTATTTATTGTGTATTTGTCAATGTCTAGAAGTTTAAAGCCAATTTGTTCAAAATATATTAATATTTTACGATGCAGTAATTTTCTTCTTATTCTTTTCTTTCACTAACCAAAAATGATGTTCAAATGGTATATGAGCTGTCTTACAGATTCGCTCTTTATCGCGGTGTCTTGATTGTATTTGGGAGACCACTAATGAGTTCAACTTCCGATCTGTTAATCTTTCTCTTACGAAATTCCACTAATTTGCTTTCATTTCCATTTTTATATTCAGATAGGTATTTTCATCGAAGATTCTGATTGCGGGAAGGCAATCCGGGTGAAAAGGTCAATTAAGAAAATCCCTTCTCATAATCAATCCGTACGTCTCCTGAACACAATCGAGAACAGACGCATCGGTGATCAATTAATAATCTCTCTCTCTTTTCAAGTCGTACTGAAAAACGGCCCCACAGGATAACAGTAAGTACGCAATCTAGTGTTAGGTTGCATTTTGCCGGTAAGTATAACCAACCAACTGTGACAGCATCACTATTATTGTATAATACTATTTCTTATACAGAATATGCAAGTTCCTTACGCCAGATGTGGCGCCCGAACAGGGACTCGACTAAATACTAATCAGCTCTTTTTATTTTTCATGCTACCGTGTGGAGGAAATTTGGAAATACACGGCAAAAGAACCAGTAAAAAAGAACGTGTGTGCAGAAAACCGCAGTACGAATCCACAACAGCAGTAAATAGCAGCGAGCAAGACGACTAAAGTGAGTACGACTTTTCATTACGTTTGAAGCTTTGCGTAACGAGCATTCAATCGTCTAGTAAACATTAACTCTCTACGCTTCTTTCCTTTTCCTCACGCTATTTAATCTCCAAATTTCTCCTTCCTTATGCTGTTAGATCCGCCTCTTTTAAATCATTTCGCTTAAAATGGTTAGAAACAGTTAGTCAAAATTTCCATTGTTGTACATTTTTATGAGTCAAAATGGCCGCTACCTACACCAGTTTCAGTGCTGTATAAGTGTTTTTCATTTATTTTATCTCTCCAGTTGCCATACTGGCATCTTCGTGTGCTAGAGTTTCAATTGTTCATAACGCGCAAGAAATATCTGCGAAATCAGGATGCGAAATCATTGGCGCGCCTGACAAGTGAAAATCATAATAATAAATTATCTTTTCTGGGTCGTTTGGTGTAACTACGCTAAATTTAAGATGGCAGATGAGCAACCCAGACAACTTAGACTGCACGCAGCTATAAACAAACTTGAATCTCGCAGTGAAGGAACAACAGACGACGAAGCGACACGCGCGGTGTCGGCGCCACAGTCCGCGACGCAACCGCGTGAATGCTCGCTGTCAAAAGTACTAAAATTATTAACTGATATGAAAACCAGTTTTGAAGCACACATGGGACAGTTAACAAACAAAAGTGACAATACTGAAATGCAGATCAGTCAGTTAACAAACAAAAGTGACAACATTGAAGTTCAAATAGCGGATGTTGATGCCACATTACAGGAACAGCACAGAGATGTAGACAGCAGGTTCAACAGTTTAGAATTGAGGATAGAGGAAATTCTAGTGCGGATGACCGATATAAAAATTCTGTCATTAACGACATCCAAACACAAATCAAAAGTTCGAATGACGCCATGGAGGAAAAAATTAAAGCCATTACCACTGCTTACGCAAGCGAGCTAAAGGCAAGCGTACATGCAAAAATAGACAGTGTTCTTTCCATGGTGGAATCCGCCGATACCAACACTGGTAGAAAGTTTACAGATTTGCAGACCCAAGTCGATGTGGCAGATCAACAGCGAGTGACCCTTCCGAAACATTACAATGATGTTTCAAAGAGAGTAGGCCAATTGACAAAAGGTGTCAGCCACATTGGCGAGTGAGTAGAAAACCTTGCTCAGAGAATATCCGATTTCAATATTGACAAAGGATCGAAGATATCACCGCAGGAATAAGCACTACACTTACTAGGGAATTTGAAGAGTGGATACAATCCAAGGAACAGTACATTGAAAGTAAGGTACACTTTGATCTAAAAGGTGCAGTTAAATCCGCCACGGTAGAAATCCTAACTACTCCCGGTATTTCTAGTGACACTTTAACCAGTGAATTAGGCGAAATCAGACGAGCATTCTGCAACGATCTTCCGAAATGGAAGCAACGGCTGATCAAATAGATCAGCTAAAAGGCAAGTTATAGAATTGCAAGGTGACAATCACAGCGATTATTCGCTACCGCCAGAACAAGATACTCGTCAATATCCCGAGTATCAGGTACAATTCTCACCAACTGTAAACAATACGCGTGACAAAGCTTCAGCGTCACGTAGTCATACCGGTCAACTGACACTCATTGAACTAATGCGAGATGAGAGTGTGCTGAAACACAGTGTTTTCCAGCCTTTTATACCTGAAAAACGAAATATACATCCCATGTTGTTTCTAAAATCATTCACAGGTGCTTTTCCAGAATCATGGAATGACGGAGAGCGAAAACAGTTCGTATTAGGATATGTACACGGTGAAAGATCAATTTGGGGTGCTGAAATAATAGACAAATGTCACACCTATGCAGATTTCGAAAGACATTTTATGACCTCCGAAAGGAGGTCTACAAGCCGAACCTTTCAACATCAATGAAGGAGGTTTGAGGCATTATTCCGAAAATATCTGCGTAAAATTCAGAATTGGGGCACGCCCATTTTAAAGTCAAAACTTCCTGTGTCAATAAGGGAAAAATTAGTTAACGTGAGTGAAGAGGACCAACAAGCCTTTCTTTCCGTTCTTGACAATTTGGATATGAACTATGAGGACGTGCTTGCGAGTGCGGGGAATAATTACAATAATGGACCGCCCGCTTTGCAACAGCACGTGGCAAACTGTGCCAACGGAATGTCGTACCAACATAACACGGGACAACCAAACGCTCAGCCTTACAGCATTCATAATAATTGCAACCGCCGCAATGGAAAATCATATAGAAAACATCCAAACCAGAGTAGATACAAACCGATTTATCAAAACACAAGCGCAGAGGGTGGGGTTTGCTTGTCATTGGGAGCTCCGATGTTAGGCGGCTCATGGACCCCCTTAGGGTTATTGCAGCTAAGGACGGGAAGAAAGCCTATGTGCCCTCCGTGTGCATACAGGGAGGTGTCATCCAAGATGTGGAAAGGGTCCTTCCGGATGCTATGAAGGGTACAGGGTGCAGTCAACTGCAGGTGGTGGCTCATGTCGGCACTAATGATGTGTGTCGCTATGGATCGGAAGAGATTCTCTCCAGCGGCTATCTGAGTTGGTGAAGACTGCCGGTCATGCCAGCGAGATGAAGGCAGAGCTCACCATCTGCAGCATCGTCGACAGGACTGACTGCGGACCATTGGTACAGAGCCGAGTGGAGGGTCTGAATCAGAGGCTCAGACGGTTCTGCGACCGTGTAGGCTGCAGATTCCTCGACTTGCGCCATAGGGTGGTGGGGTTTCGGGTTCCGCTAAATAGGTCAGCTGTCCACTACACACAGGAGAAGGCTACACGGGTAGCAGGGGCTGTGTGGCGTGGACTGGGCGTTTTTTTTAGGTTAGACAGTCTCGGGAAAGATGAAAAAGGGCTCCAGTGTCACATGGTACAGGACAAAGAAACTACAAGAATCGACCAAGCAACAGTCGGTATTGTAGTTGTAAATTGCCGTAGCTGTGTTGTAAAAGTACCATAGCTTCAAGCGCTGATAGAAAGCACTGAAGCTCAAATTGTTATAGGAACAGAAAGCCGGAGATAAATTCTGCCGAAATTTTTACAGAGGTGCAAACCGTGTTCAGAAAGGATAAATTAAATAACGTAGGTGGTGGTGTGTTTGTGTCTGTTGGTAGTAGTTTATCTTGTAGTGAAGTTGAAATAGATAGTTCCTGCGAATTACTATGGGTAGAGGTTATACTCAACAGCCATACCAGAATAATAATTGGCTCCTTCTACCGACCCCCCAACTCAGATGATATAATAGCTGAACGGTTCAAAGAAAACTTGAATCTCATTACAAATAAGCACCCCACTCATACAGCTATAATTGTGAGAGACTTCAATCTACCCTCGATTTGTTGGCGAAAATACATGTGGTAGACAGTAAACATCTTCCGAAATTGTACTAAATGCTTTCTCTGAGAATTGCTTTGAACACGAATTGTAAATGGTTGAGAAAACACACTTGACCTCTTAGCCACAGATAATTCTGATCTAATAGAGAGCGTCATGACGGATACAGAGATTACTGAACACAAGGTCATTGTAGCGAGGCTCGAAACCACTATAAATAAACGCAAAATATATATGTTTAAAACAGCAGATAAAAATACGCTTGATGCCTTCCTAAGAGAGAATCTCCATTCCTTCCAAGCTAATTATGTAAGTGTAGAACAGATATGGCTCAAATTCAAAGATGCAATATCGTCTGCAATAGACGGATTCATACCGCATAAGTTAATAAGACATGGGACTGATCCACCATGGTACACAAAACACGCCAGGACACTGTTGCAGAAGCAACGAAAAAGCATGCCACATTCAGAAGAACGCAAAATCCCCAAGACTGGCTAAGTTTCACGGGAGTTCGAAATTTAGTGCGGACGTCAATGCGAGATCCTTTTAATAGTTTCCACAATGTAACATTGTCTCAAAATATGGTAGAAAACTCGAAGCGATTCTGCTCGTATGTAAAGTACACCAGTGGCAAAAAATTCCGTCACTGCGTGATAGCGATGTAACTGTTACCGATGATGGTGCCACTAAAGCTGAGTTACTAAATACAGTTTTCCGTAATTCCTTCCCGAAAGAAGACGAAGTAAATATTCCAGAATTCGAAACCAGAACAGCTGTTAGCATGAGTGACATAAAAGTAGATATCTTAGGTGTTGCGAACCAACTCAAATCACTTAAGAAAGGCAAGTCTTCCGGTCCCGGTGGTATACCAATCAGGTTCCTTTCAGGGTATGCAGACACAATAGCACCTTTCTTAGCAATCATACACAACCGCTCACTTGACGAAAGGTCAGTTCCTAAAGACTGGAAAGTAGCACAGGTCACGCCAATATTCAAGAAAGAAAATAGGAGTAACCTATTGAATTAAAGTCCCATATCACTGACCTCAATTTGCACTAGGATTTTGGAGCATATACTGCACTCGAACATTAAGAGTCACCTTGAAGAAAACGACTTGTTGATACATAACCAACAAGGATTCAGATAATATCGTTCTTGTGCAACACAGCCAGCTCTCTATTCCCATGAAGTAATGAGTGCTGTCGACAAGGGATCTCAGATCGATTCCATATTCCTAGTTTTCCAGAAGCCTTTTGACACCGTTCCTCACAAGCGACTGTGAATCAAATTGCGTGCATATGGAGTATCGTCTCAGTTGTGTGACTGGATTCGTGATTTCCTCTCACAGAGGTCACAGTTCGTATTGATAGAAGGCAAATCATCTAGTAGAACAGAAGTGATAGTGGTGGTGGTGGTTAGTGTTTAACGTCCCGTCGACAACGAGGTCATTAGAGACGGAGCGCAAGCTCGGGTTAGGGAAGGATTGGGATGGAAATAGGCCGTGCCCTTTCAAAGGAACCATCCCGGCATTTGCCTGAAACGATTTAGGGAACTCACGGAAAACCTAAATCTGGATGGCCGGAGACGACAGAAGTGATATATGGCGTTCCGCAAGGTAGTGTCATTTACATAAATGATCTAGGTTATAATTTGAGCAGCCCCCTCAGATTGTTTGCAGATGACGTTGTAATTTACAGTCTAGAAAATCATCAGACGATCAATTCCAATTACAAAATGATCTAGAGAGAATTTCTGTATGGTGCGAAAAGTGACATTTGGCACTAAACAAAGAAATGTGCGAGGTCATCCACATGGGTACTAAAAGAAATCCGATAAATTTTGGGTATACGATGTATCGCACAAGTCTAAAGGCTGTCAATTCGACTAAATACCTAGGAATTACAAATACAAGCAACTTAAATTGGAAGTCCACATAGATAATATTGTGGGGAAGGCGAAACAAAGACTGCGCTTTGTTGGCAGAACACTTAGAAGATGCGTCAAATCCACTAAAGAGACAGCCCACATTCCACTTTTCCGTCGTCTGCTAGAATATTGCTGCGCGGTGTGGGATCCTTACCAGGTAGGATTGACGGAGGACTTCGAAAAAGTGCAAAGAAGGGCAGCTCGTTTCGTGTTATCGCGCAATAGGGGTGAGCGTGTCACTGATATGACACGGGAGTTGGGGTGGCAGTCACTGAAATAAAGGCAGTTTTCTTTGCGGTGAGATCTATTTACACAATTTCAATCACCAACTTTCTCTTCAGAATGCGAAAATATTTTGTTGACACACACCCACGTAGGGAGAAACGATCACCATAATAAAATAAGAGAAATCAGAGCTCGAACGGAAAGATTTAGGTGTTCCTTTTTCCCACGCGCCATTCGAGAGTGGAATGGTAGAGAAGTAGTATGATAGTGGTTCGATGAACCCTCTGCCAGGCACTTAAGTGTGAATTGCAGATTAACCATGTAGATGTAGATGTAGATGTTCTTTGAAATCTCTGAATTTTTTGAGAATCTTGTAGTATGATAGCCAATGCACCTCTTTAGTGTAAGAAAAATATGAATATTCGTTTTCTAATTGACTTTTAAGATAGCAGAGAACTACCGCTTATTCAAGTTTCGAGATTTAATGAAATTAATGGATACAAAAACAGCCTCCTCCAGGTTCAAAAAGTCTTTCACTTAATGTGCGTGGGCAATATTGCTTAATTATCTTTGATAGATGTTAAAATATTTTTCATGTTTGCTACAAGTACTTTGATGCATACCATTTCTTGATGTATAATGAAATGCGTCTGATCAATCTTGGGTTCATAGTGAATTTCACTCTATTTCTTTTGCAGAAAACTTTTTCACTTGAATCAAAGGAGCTCTATCCATAGCTACAGAATAAATTTTGACAAACAAGTCATAAGAAGTTTGCAGAAGTTCAAAAATACATTCAAATACTGTTTTGTATTAGTGTTATGCACTGGCAACAGTTCCAGTTATTGCTCCAAAGTATTGAAATGTTTGTCGCAAATACGATGTAAATTATCTGAGATTACATTAATTTGAATGCTTAAGTTGCCAGCTATGTCAGTAATTTTTTTTTCACAACTTTGTTCCCAGACAGACGTTGTCTGTGTCGGTCAGACCGCCCATGAGGCGGCACCTTGCGTTCCTGCACACCAGGTAAGGAGAGTACGCCGTTAGTTTGTTGTAAATTTTTACGAGCTTCAAACAGGAGCGACTTATTTTCGGTTATCTGTGTGATTATCGTCTAGCGAATATTTCCACCATACAGACAAGAACTGTGATAACTGTGATTGCTGTGTTCAGATGCGAGGTAAGTTGATGACCCTTCATTCACAGCTCCAGGTGGTGTTGGCTTCAGTCGCGCAGATTAAGGCTGCTGCCATCGGACGTCACTGCTGCGGGCAGACGTGAGAGTCTGAGGGACGTACAGCACTTCCTATGTGTCCCCTGATTGGTCCATTACTCTGTCTGCCCCCGGTACTGCCAACAATGAGTTTGCCCCTCACCTGTATTCGACTTGGAGGTCATTCCAAGAAGTGGAAGGCAGTGGAGGACTTTCTGGAGGGGGAGATGGAGGCGATTGGAAGGCATCCCCGTCTCATCTGATCAACAAGTTTTGAGCACTATCTGTGTATGACAAGGTCCCTGATCCAGATGCAGTCGCTCTCCCTGTCCCTGACGAAGCCTCTCTGTCCACAACGTCTCGTCATTTGCACAGAATGCGAGTACTTGTAGTTGGGAGCTCCAATGTCAAGCGTATAATGGGACTCCTTAAGGATATGGCTGCCTAGGAGGGGAAGGAAACCAGTGTGCATACTGGGATGAGTCTTTCAGTGTGTGAAAGGCTGCTTCCAGATGCCATACAGAGCATGGTGTGCAGCCAACTGCAGGTGGTGGCTCATGTCGGTACTAATGATAAGTGACGGTTTGGATTGGAACATATTCTCTCAGGTTTTGGATGCCAGTCTTGCTTTCAAGATGAAGGTGGAGCTTACCGTCTGTAGCATCATCGACAGAGTTGACTTTGGGCCTTTGGTACAGAGCTGAGTGGAGGATCTGAATCAGAGACTCAGACAGTTCTGGGAACGTGTGGGCTACAGATTCTTTGACTTGCGCCATTGTGTGGTGTGTTTCTGGGTTCTGATTAATAGGTCAACGGCCAACTTTACACAGGAAGCCGCTACGCGGGATTTAGGGCCTGTGTGGAAGGGACTGGAAAATTTTATAAGTTAGACGGCCTTGGGGGGAAGGGAGTCAGTGTAAAACGGTGGAGGGCAAACACAGTAAGGTAGGCCTAGTAACAACTGGTATTAGAGTCGAATCTTTGTTGGGAAAGAACAAGAGCTCCTGGGGCCAGTAAAAATCACTAAGGTTCAAAGAGTTATTGGTACAGAAGCTGGCTATTTGCTTGAAATGAGTTCAGCAGAAATTTTTACAAAGGATTAACCATGTTCAGAAAGGATAGATTCAATACAGTTGGTGGTGGAGCGTCTATTGCTGTCAGTAGTTTACTTTGTAGTTAAACTGTAGTAGATAATTCCTGCAAGCTAGTATGGGTAGAGGCTGTGCTTGAAAGCCGCAACAAATTAGTAATTGGTTTCTTTTACAGTCTCAGATGATACAACTGCTGAACAATTCAAGGAAAACTTGTATCCCATTTCAAACAGGTAGGGGAGACTGGGGCAGGTTGATGATGTTTGTAATAAATTCATCTTCAAAAAAGATTGTTTTCTTTATGTTTATTAATACAACGGTATTAACATGTCCTGTATGTAGTGTATAATTTTTATTTCATTACAATTACAATTTTGCTGTTTTTAGAAAGCAGATACCAATTGACTACATTTTTATTCTTAAAAGGTGAAATACAGTTCATCAATTAAAGATTGTTTATTATGTATAATTGAATAGCATGCAATGTAAGGATCACAGTTTTGACAGTAAATATATAAAAAGCAATGTATTTATTTAAAAAATCACATTCATTCTCCAAAGTTTGAGCAGTCCTCACGCCACCATTTGTGGTATTTGCAACACTCTATCCAGTCTTCTGTCGGAGGTTCAGTGCAGATCTGATCACATGCAGGACACTGTACTATACTGTCTTTTTGAGGTGCGAGCTGACAACATGAGTGTCGATCCTTCAGGCAGCATAGCCTTTTTGTTACCGATACCATACTTAGATTCCTTAGTACCAACATCTTTCTTTGTATCCTGAGCCTCTGTTCTTTGTTTATTTAGAGGTTCTTATTCCATAGTATGTGACACCTTATTAGCCAACATCAGTTTCATTTGTGAGCTTGTTAAGACACTTGCACTTTGCGTACAGTGATGTTTCCGTTTTGTCACACTGAGTTCACGCACAGAGCCAAACAAAATTTCCGAACTGAATACCACAACGTTGAACACACTTCACCCGCTCCGTTGTTGGAAAGTGTTTCGGTACATGTATAAAATACAGATTGCCCAGAATAAACTAAATGAATATTGAATAAATGCAATAATAGCTGCCTTCGGTAATACGCTTCGTTGGTTGAAATATTAGGAAACAGAAGAATCTTCTGGCCATACAGATTGCTTCCCTAATCACAGAATTTATGGATTTAAATCGTTGGAAAGCTTAATCTTGTAAAACATGTTTGCTTTCCACTTATGTCGTTCATTTTAAGTCGTTCGATGTTGTCTTTGTTTACTCTCGTTAGATGTTGTTTCTACTTTTTCAAAGTCTGTATCTGAGTTCCATCTTTCTCGTTGTTTATCTGTAAATCAAGTTTAGAACAGTTGCCTCTAAATTTGGCACATATTGAATATGCGTCACTTCTGGGGTACCCAAAACTTATTTTGTAGTCATCCACAAAAAATTAGTCGATATTTTTGTATGATACAAGGTTTGAAGTATTTTTTACTACATATAACAGGTGTAACTTTCTTTTAAATATAAGCGTTTCCTATCATTGTTGCTATAGTGCGATTTGCGGCCTTTGAGTGACTGTAGATGTTGATAAACTTCAGTCACGCTTTCCCCTTAAGTTTTTTTAGTCTACTGTTATCCGTGATAGGCAGCATCAAACCAGTCAGAAGACTGACTGACGACGCAAAAAAAAAAAAAAAATCGTGTACTTGTCTGTCTCTAATAATGCGTACTACATAGACATAGGAAAAATCGTGACATGCAGCTTCAGCTGAACTTTTCGTTACACTTTTCCCATTACAGAATTTACACTGAAAAGTCCAGTCGGGTGAGTTTTGTGCTACTTAGATAGACATTCGATTTAATTCCTTAATCAGTCATTTCCTTTACATAAATGGAACATTCTGAAAACATCTGAGTCGTAAACACTTAACATTCGTCACCTGTAACGCGACTCATGGTCCGTAATCTTTTTGAAGAATCTTTTCCTTGTACCTGTATTCTGCACAGGATTGGAATTTTCATCCTCATTCTCCGATATTTCTGATGCCCCCATTACACTTAAGAAATAACTTTACACACGATCTCAGTGACAATAACACATCAGTATTTCTGCTCAACTTACGCTACCGAGGAAAACTCCTTTCCCCAGCTACTTTTGATGCACAACGTGGAGCAAGTTCATATCGGTCTTTGCCTTGTTACTAAACAATGTAACACTTCGAACAACCGAGCGAGGTGGCACAGTGGTTAGCACACTGGACTCGCATTCTGGAGGACGACGGTTCAAACCCACGCCCGGCCATCCTGATTTAGGTTTTCCGTGATTTCCCTAAATCCCTTCAGGCAAATGTTGGGATAGTTCCTTTGAAATGGCACTGCTACTTCCTTCCCCATCCTTTCCTAATCCGATGGGACCGATGACCTCGCTGTTTGATCCCCTCCCCAAAACCAGCCAAACAACCAATCTGTTCGAAGTTCGCTTACAATGTGTGAGTGACTGGCAAGTGTTGCTGGAAAACCAGTTGGCAAGTGTTGTTGGAAAGCCAGTAACACGAAGCTATAGCGTTGCAAGATGAAACGTGAAAGAAGAAGTAAGAAGGTCTACGTATAAAATGGATCTTGATCGTTCTTCCTCGCCAGCGAGTGGATCTTGATCATGTTTCTCAAGTACATCAAAGCTTTAGCACAGATATTTGAGCACCTTAAAAAAGAAATAAACCTTGCCACATTATAGAACTTCCATTTCTCTATAAAATGGCATTATGAAGTTAAATTTAAATTTTGGATGACCTTTCATACATACTTAATATTTCCTACAATGCACACTTACGTTCATAATTATATCTAACAAGTACACGGCAACAAATTTGATTTGTATGCTGGATGAACGAATAAATAAAGTAAGTAGTTGCATGTCATCATAATACTATTATTGATTTATCACATGGAAGGTGTTCGCTTATGTACTTTGAAATCTCCAAAATGAAATTAAAAAGTGAAATCAAGCACGTTATTCCTGAAAAACCGACACAGAAGTCCTGGCATGAAATATTCTGGGAAATGAAGCTAATAGACTACCCTTAAAAAGACACAATAATTTAGTGCGAAAAGCAAGTAAGAAACTACATGCTATTTATTAAATCTTTATTAAAATATATGAGAAACACCTGTTTAGGAAGAATGTACATGTTATAGAGGTTATCCCACCATTATAAAAAAATTAGTTAGATACTTGTTGAAGCAAAATAGTCATTTTATAGGATCTAGGCTATTGAGATTACTCACAGTGCGGTATTTTGCACTAAGTAAGTTAGGATGGATTAGTTTAAAAGCTCATTAATAGCATCAGAACTGGCTACTGGTGACATTTATTGAGCAAACGCTGAATGACACTGCACAGGTAAGATTTCATAGCGGGAAGATGTTTAAACTACAACACCATTGACGCACTGACAGTTTAATAAAACATAAACTCAGGTCTTCATGGGGTTGTACTCATTCGACAATTTAAGAATCCTTCACAGTTGATGTCCACAATTCATGATAGCATATCTTGCTTACTTCTGACCTCATTGTACACATTTATTGGCAAACACAGAGAATTTAGTTAAGTTTTTTTGCAAACGTGAACGTTAAACATAGTTTTGAATGTGGTTTTACGTTAAAAATGTAATGAGTGAGAATCAGTACCAGTAGACACACACTTCTCTTTTTGTTTATTTGAAATTTAAAAACAAAAAGATAGCTACTTTTAAGAGGGCACATGCGTCGTCTTAGTCGATCAAGTACGCATTCAAGACCGGAAAAGCATTCCTGAGTCTATTTTATTAGCGTAAGCACTGTAATACTTACTATAAAACAACTGTCGCGTGCACGTGATATAAATTACAAACAAAAAGCAGTTGTGAACTATTTTCATGTAAACAATAGTCTGATAATGTTTTGGGGCATCTGAAGTTTCAAAACATCGTCCAACGTAAGCCTGTAGCCCCATCTCCCCATAATTTTACCCCCATCGCTTTATTAAAAGAACGATTTCTGCTGTGAAATGTCTTATTCGTAATATCCATGGAACAGTGAGTCCAACTGTCACAACTCTAATGTATTTGTAAATAAACGTCATATAAATGACAACGTACTGTGGTGTTCGTCGTAGTGGAATTTATTATCGTTAAGGACTCTATAACCATATTATCATGAACGAATACAAATTCATTTATGAGGTCGTAAACATTAGAATTCAAGTTGCAATCAATGCGTGAATCTATGTTAAGGCCCAAAAACTGTGCCTCGTATAATCTGCGTATCTCGCTTCATTTTATAAATAAATTTGGTTGCTATAGTTTCAAGTTGACTGTTGAAATGATAGTTTAAAAATAAATTCTTGATCACTTACGGAAACTGGAGAATTTTAATGGCGTGAAAGATACTTCAATAAAGTCCGAGACTGAATAGAGGCACTGACTTGGTATCAGGTAAGTCGTAAATTTAAATACAAGATTGTAGTAGGAGAAAGATAGCTATGATCAAAAGAGGTCTAAACCCTTTATAAGTTATGCAACCCAACGTTATGATTCTTCTGCTCTGCGATGGTGAACCTTGTATTACAAGAGTGAGCTGTAGTAACAGAGGAGCGAATTTACCTTCGGAGTCATCATATCCTACCGGTACATACCCGACTAAACGCTGTTTAATCTAGACAAGGCTAGATAGTCGAGCACCGCAACTCGCGACGACTTCGCATTTTACAGTTTGTAAAAAAAAATAGTGTGATTTACGTACATGATTTGCGTACCAAGCAGAATCATTTTTCAGTGTCCTAGCCTGTACGATATCCAATCTGGTATCTGCTGGCACAGTGTATACGGCAATCAGAGGAAAATCGTCAATGACCAACTGGTTCCAAATATTAGCCACAACGTTGCCTGCGCACTCTCAAAGTTTCATTTTTCTAGCTCCATGTCAGTAGTTCAATAACTGGAATCAAATTGTGTTTTAACACAACACAAATAAGTTTGCGACTGAGAGGCGCCATTTGTCGCTCCGATCCGTTAAATGCACTTCTTGCTGGAGCATTTGTGCAATGAAAATAGCGTCCAAGTCAACAGCTGAAACTATAACTAGCTCGTATCGTGATTTTCGTCGGTGCCACCATCGCAAGTGAAAGTAAACACAGGTTTTACAGAACCTTCTAGAGTTCTTATTAACTTTTCGAAAGCTGGTAATTCTGGAAGTCTATGTACATCTGTGGCATGAGTCTCTACGTTAGAGGAAGACTGTTTTCCACTGCTAATCGCTACGAACGTAGACCAAGAGTGAGTCACAGTTTCAGGTTTCCCTTGACCATCTTTCTTCAGCACAGTGGCTGCATAAACAGAGGGAATAAGTTAATGGTTTTCAGCGACCACGGAATCACGATCACATATGAAGCAAGTTCCATACGATGGTTATTGCCCTAGCGTAGAGGCATATTTATTTAAGCAATCGTATTGCATCTGTGGAGTATATTTTTCATCATACAAAGCCACCAATCAACATAAGCAATTAAATAACAAGAGTAAGTTCAAGAAAACATTAAAAATAGTTCTGCTAGAAAAAGTTTTTACAGTCTAGATGAATTTGTAAATAAGTTGTAAGATTTTAATATTATATAATACAAGTTGACACAATGCCACTAAAAATGTTATTTAACTTGAGCTCTGTATCCGTTTGTGCTCTGTATCTCTTTCTGTAGTCCTTTAAGATTCTAAGAAAATATGAATCGTCTTTTTTCTGTATTGCTGCTCAAAGAAATTACTGAATAAATTTTTATAAAATGTATATGCTATAAGATTATCATATTGTATTTGTAAAAAACTGACTCGTTCCACGTCCTTCTGAACCCAACACAGCTGGACCTATGGAACTCGAAATAAATCAGTCTAAAAGTTTTGCCCATAACGAAGATTCATCCTCAAAGAATTGCAGCTAGACGTGTCAGGGAAGTTGTTCATTTGATAAACGATGAAGGTGCAATACGGTTGAATGAAGATGATGTGGGCATATCGAATTTTCCTAACGTTATCCAAATCGATAACGAAATGTCTGCTATGCCAATCATAAATAATGTAAAGGAATCTGTTCAAAGTCCTTGGACACAAGATGATTATATTTTGTATCGTTCGTTTGATTTGTTGAGTTTTGTAAATTTTCTAAAACGTTTCATTTGTTTTTGACGTTTGAAAAAAAGATTTTATACAGAACTACATCATTTTGGAGGTGCTGTTCTAATTTAACAATCTCTAAATTTAAAACTGCAAAATATGTTACGTCACACCGGGGGAGAGGGTCACACAATAGTGACCATCTGTGACAAGCAGGTCCGGATCTAGTGTGAGGGGTGGGGGCGGGGGGGGGGGGGGGGCAAACCGGGGTATCTGCCCCGGGTGGCAATTTCAGGGGGAGCGAAATTCGTATTCTTGAAGAAAAGAAACCTTGCTTCACAAAGCGCCTAGCATCCAACGCAGTTTGCTGTATCGGTTGTTCATATAATTTTGTAACGTATCGCTGTTGGTTTTTGAACACATTCTAAGTTCATTTCTGAACGAATCATAAGTTGATTTTTGAAAGCGTGCATAGTATACGTAATGTCTCTGCCAAGCGAATCCCCGTCTCACTTAGGGCGAAAAAAAAATTCTAGCAGACAAAAGGGAACGGGGGCTATACGAGCTGAGCCGAATAAGCCGCAACGGGTGAACGCCAGTCGCTGTTTGTTTATGTGATTGTTGGATGTGCGAATGATAAGCGTTGTTGCAATTGCGAAATCCATAGATTCGAACTATCATAGTGGAAATAAACGATTAACAGGAACAACAGGTAAGAAAGATTACGTATTATTTTCTCAGTGTATCCGAGAAAACGAAATTTTGACAGAAAATTTTTGCCAGATCGCTAAACTATTAGCAGCCGCTTAAGTTCTGTTCTCGGAATTGGGCGGAAAACACGTGGCACTAACACGTAATAGCGCCTAACTTGAGATTAGATGCGGAATAACTGAACCGGTGATTCTCGCAGGGTTAGTAAAGTTAACCGGAGAATAAGTTTTGACAATGGCAAGAACAGTTACATAGTTGGTGATAAAAAGACTGTTTGTTAGAACGAGGAAGGAAAAGAAACGGGGACATCACATAAATTATATGGAAGAATATGACGATTCTAAATTTATACAAAAATTTAGTACTACTACATGTTTGAGAAACTGGAGAGTATGAATGAAATGTAAAACTACTTCCTAACATGAAACTTTTTCCTTGTAGTAGGCCCAATAGCCATTTGATATTGATACTTCGTGAATTATATTCTGTCGTGTTGTTTATTTGGCGTGTGTTACAATTCCTGCAATATTAGAAAGGCCTCTTTCTTTCATCTATCAGGCAGTGACAAAATAGATTTAATCAAATTGAGAAAGCACATCAGTCTTGGGTACTGTTCGTATTAACAGCTTTTTTCAGTATTAGGTAACGACACTTTGATTTTTCCTGTAGCAAAACGATTGACGAACTTTGATGTGGTAATAGATTCTTTCGCAGGAAGGAAAGCACTCCGTCTAAAGCTGTAGGAAGATTAGACAGAAAAAAAATGCTGGGACCTAAGGACTGAAGCAATGTGTAGTGTATTGCTTGCCTCTTGTGATTATCGCTTTTATGTTTCCTATATTTAATTTCATGTCACACAAAAAAGAAAGGTATTAGCTAATAGGCAATAAAGTGCCAATTTTCTGAAGAATTCTGATTCTCCCGGTCACAGAAAACCCCACCCAGTATTAACTATGAGTTTTTCTGAAGGGGCCAACGGGCTTGCCGCAGTGGTAACACCGGTTCCCGTCAGATCACCGAAGTTAGACTCTGTCGGGCTGGGCAAGCACTTGGATTGGTGTCCATCCGGTCTGCCGAGAGCTGTTGGCAAGCGGGGTGCACTCAGCCCTTGTGAGGCAAACTGAGGAGCTTCTTGATTGACAAGTAGCGGCTCCGGTCTCGTAAACTGACAAAACGGTCTGGAGAGCGATGTGCTGACCACATGACACTCCATATCTGCATCAGGTGACGCCTGTGGGCTGAGTATGACACGGCGATCGGTCGGTACCGTTGGGTCTTCATGGCCTGTTCGGGCGGAATTTAGTTTTATAGTTTTAGTTCGGGTTTTTAAGAAGGGGGGGGGGGAGGATGTGAAACCGCCCGACTGGGAGCACGAGGGGCATAGGTTTAATCGACTCCATTACAAAATATACACGTTTGATTTCCACAGAGCGAAAAGAGTGGCGTGCGATAGAAGAATGCTGTCTGAAGAGGCGTGGCACTGCACTTTGGCACATTTAAGAACAAATAACATGTCTTACATTTCCTCGAACGTATTTGTTTTATAGATCAAACTCTTCAGAAATATGTGTGCTAAAAAGTGAAGATTTTTTGAAAAATCCTGTCTCAAACGTTCGAGGGGCAAGGGGGAGGGGGGGCGGGAGGAGGAGGCTACACTGTCAAATAAGATAGATCCGTGGCTGGTGACGAGGAAGTGGTATCTCCAAAAATCATCAACACGTGTGACGTAATATATGGATGGCGGCTATGTAGACTCACTAACCACAATGTCGGCTACTTGTTAAGGTCAGCTACGCGAAGAAAGCTGTCAGTAGCGCCCTAATCCATTCAACCTGTACCGAAGCAACTACTCCATAAGCCATCGCACTGAATCTCCTTAGAGTGAACAGTCAGTACTCGGTTCATCCCTGAACAGAGCCGCAGATCTTATAGGGCTACTGCATCTACCGCCATTTCAGTGCACGAAGTCCACAGGGAAACTTTGTTAAAACACATACGTAGAAAAATAACAGAACTTACTGACAGGGACACAATGGCACAAAGAGCACTACGACTTTTGATCAAAAGACTGGTGCCTTGAATGTCGCTGCTGAGCTAGAGAACAGTGTCAACTAAAAGAATGCAACGGCAGCTGTGTGAACAATACGTCCACGGCAGAACTTTTGGTTTCGCAAAATCTGAACTACCGACTAACTGAAAGTGGTGTTGTGACGTGGGTACGGTGAGTCTACTTTTAAATTTTTCCTTACAACAGAATATATTTATGTACTGATTACTCACGGTGAAATATTTAGATCCACACTGGATTCGTCCATCTATGAAGTGTGACGGGATTTCGTGAGTAGTTACGTGAAAGTGCTATAGTTAATGTGAAACAAAACATTGCTAGAACGTTTCTTTCAGTTTTTGAGTCACAGATGACTGCCACGCCCTTGGAAACACCGTTGGACAGTGCTTAATGGATACGCAAGCTTTCAGGACACGCTAATGAAGCATCCCTACCTTAGAAATGTCTGCTGCGCAAATTAGTTGCATTGGGTGGGTCCTCAGACACTACAACGTAGGGGTGAAGTCCGGGTAACGTGGAGTCCCTGAAACGATCCTCCCCTACCCGCGCACCTGCTGTTGTTGTCCAATGCCTGAGATGAGACTGAGCCCCAGCATGCATAAGTTAAAGCCTTTCTCTTGTTTAGAGTAGCACGTTCCGTACTAAGTCTGGTGCAGTTTTCCGACACAATGTCCTCGTAGCCAGCACATGTAAGACAGGCTACAAGAACATGTAAACCTCCAATTACAGCTCACGCATTGCTCTTAAACTGCTGTCTACGCTAAATTGCCATATTTGTCTTCTCTCAGAAATATTAGTTGAGAAGATTTTGCTATTTCATCTCTCTCAAATAGTGATTTGTCTGTAAGCAAGACTGAGAACGTATTGGTTGGTTGCGCAATAAACCATCGGGAAAAATTCTCCTACGGTCAGTGATGTGCAGATTGACCTTTATCGACAATACCATTTGATTAGCAAACGAACTGAATTCAACTATTGGCTCCAGCACCTGTTTTGTTGGATTTTATCGAAGTTAGCTCCATTTTTGCAATCTGACACGCCTCTTCTGTTACTTTGGCATTTTAATATGTTCGGACTTTAGGTACACTGGCATGATACGAGAATCCTGGTAAAAGACATAGAGACAAAGTTGGCTTTTGGGACCATTTAATTGGTTTTGGTGCCCGATGGAGCGTGAATGACGAGTACCACAAATATGAGCAGTGGAAAATCTACTCAAATTTCTGCCAATATGTTTGTAGTACAACACTTACCAAAAAAATCGGACGCGACTCCGCTACCAGAACGCCATAACGCCGAGAAGGCAGTCGAACAGTGTGCAAGGGGAACACATACTGGCGTTCAGGAGCGGCCAGCGTTCCCATCGATACGCCGGGCCACGTGCTGGCGAACGCGAGAGACCTCGAGGGGCTTCGCCGAGGATTACTCCCATTCAAACGCCGGCAACATTTCGTCAGACTGTTGCATCAGCTGTTGCTTCTGTTCCTCCCCCCTCAGCGAACGACAAGAAGTACGTTAGACTGTTTGGCTTCTGTTATACCAGCTCCAAAGCCGAGGTTTAATTCTTTTATCAATGAAATGATAAAACGTAAAGGGCAATTTAAATAATCTCAGCGTCGTTGCGATATTACAGTAGCGGAGAGATGTCCATTCTAATTGTTATCTCTTTCAGGGGTGACAGATGCTACTGCTTCAAATTTAATAACTATGATAGTAATAATAAATGCACTTTGAAGAAATAAAGCCAGAATTTGGAAAGATAAACTGAAAGAATACAAGCGTCACCAAAAATACTATAGAAAAAAAAACTTTTGAGCCTCACTACCTATCACTTACAATTAGAAAGGAAACAAGAAATATAAAGAAAGTCACAAAATGCTTGACAGCAGATAACGTGCGAGAAATAAAGTAGCAAAAAGCTGTTCCATTAAGTTTCGGGTGTGCAGCCGCAAGAAATCTCCTTCTTCTTCTAATATTTCGGCTGTATAACGTTCAGCCATGTTCAGAGTGAGCCGCAAGACTGCCGCTCCAGTTTTTTTTTTTTTTTCTTTATTGATTTTCAATTCCCCACGAAGGGGGCGGGCTGGCAGCAGCTTACTACGCTGCTCTACAGCCTACAGACTTTTTTTAAAAAAAGAAAAAAAAGAAACAAGGAAAAACAGGCGATAAAATGATGATTTAAAGTGTAAAATGGCGTAAAAATGCGGAAAGTTAAAACAGAAAGCAAAAGGGGTTGGCAATGTTGTTAAAATATACAGGAATCAGACAAGTAACATAGTAGACACACAATTAAAAAACATGGCGACAATCTGGTTTCTGTTCGCAAGAGATAAAAGCCGTTCCAGTGCTCGCTTCGCCCCTTTATACTGTTGTACCACGCGACTGCGCATGCGGCCACAGATGCAAAAGCGTCAGAGACGTTGGTCGGCGACAGCATGGGGCGGCAGAGACGTGCATAGTGTGCGAGCTGTATCTATGACTCCGCAGTTGATGTTTGTTGGCATATCGATATATCATTGTGAGCTGCACTGTGACGAAAAGGAGATTTCTTGCGGCTGCACACCCGAAACTTAATGGAACAGTCTTTGCGCCGCCAAAACCTGAAGATGCTCATAGCAAAAAGCTGATTTTGGGAAGAAACAAAATGTCAAATAATTGTTTGTAAGGTTCCTAGTTGGCATTCAAGAGAGGTGATGTAAACTCTGTTTTCATTCGATGCGTCATGTTTCACACGTGTATACTGGATATTTTCCATACAGTAATTTTCAATAGTAGATACCTTACACCACAGAGGTTCTGAGTACAAGCAGTGTGATCTATGGCTGCCGCTAGCGCCGTCGTTGCAGTGGGCGTTCTAAGAGCAGCTAGTGACAGTCGGCTTTTGGCTGTGCTACTGAGCGAATGGGAATGGCTTGTGGATCATAGAGAAGGATGACTTATGGTTCTGTAAAGATTATTTGGTACAGTTTTAGTTTCTGTAATTACATCATCTGCATTGTTCAGCATTACAACACAGACACACATGAGTATAAAGAAGAGCAGTTGAATTTACCTCAGTTACAGTTCACGAAATTATACAAGTAGTAACGTTACGTCTTGAGCAAACCCACAATAAGAGACACTGATAAGATAGAAGAACTACACCAGACGATTTTCTTTTGGTAATTCATTTCTAAATCAGATTCCATTAAATTGTTTCAGATACTTTTATCATATAACTTTCATCATTAGATAGAATTACCATATCATAGTCTGCCAATAGAAGTGTATTCGAGGAGTAAAATCTTTGCAGTCTGTCGCTTCTCTATCTTGTGGTAGTTATATTACCATTTCCTGATTTTTGGCTATACTTCCATGATCTTTCTTTGTAGCAGATCTAAGGAACATACAAACAAAAATATTAAATTTCTAAGCACTTTAAACACAAGCACTAGTCAACTGTAAAATGTGGTAAAGACGTTAATTTGTCAACTGTAGGTATAAAGTCATAAACTGGAGATTATTTTTAACCACACTTTATTTACAGTTTTCACTACAGATGTCTCCTATTTCAGCCTAAGCTAACGATTGATTCTGTTCACAGAAACTATTAATGAGTCAAGATCGTACGTAATACATACAGTCGAGATTAAGGAAATATCACACCATTCTGGAGTGTTCTTCTAACACAAGTGACAACGTCATCCTCTGTTGCATGTCAGACAGACACACTCAGGCTATGTTACAAACACGTGAAACGTAATCGTTACAGCGCAGTTGTGCTGTAAGGAATATGTTTGAAAGGGACCGCGCGCAGAATCATGGATTGGTGCTCGGATCCTATTTGAGATAGGAACATGGGGTGAAAAGTTTTTGGTTCATCCCGGACCAGTGACTATTAGGACAGTCATTCGGTAGCTGCGTTTATATTAAGCAAGGTTTGGGAGACGAACCGGAGCTGCCGCCCAAGCAAATTGTGCGAATCGATTAACTCCTTTTACAAAAGATTTACAGAAGTTAATGGTCAGCTAATGGCACCATTTGAATTTGCACCGCTCGTGTTTTATGCGCAAAAAGGGTCACCCTTATTCGGATTTTAGTTGCAAAAACATTTCCGGACTAGAGCGTGATTGATGGTTCAAATCTGCTCTGCCGGTGTACCAAACCTTGGACTAAGATAACTTCGTTTGGATTTTACGTGCAAAAGGCACGTTTTTTCTGGGAGCATTTCGAAGCGCGTCACTTCCATATTTTAAACCTGCACGAATCGGTTCAAACTTTGCGCGTGCCGCGAAGGATTAGCCGAGCGGTAGGTCGGCTCTCAGCCGTGCTAGCGTGCGGAGCTGCTCCGCGCGCCGTCCGACGCTCCGCTCTCGGCGGTGTTTACTTCCGCGTCGCGGTGTTTGTGTCTATCGAGTCCAGTACTAACGCACACCATGGCGCACTCGTACCGCCGTGCAACGATCAAAGTAACGTTTCAGGCCGAGCATCCACGACCCAGAGCTTTCGAAGTCGAACAGTTCCTACGTGAGGATCTACGTTTGAACCCCCAGGACGTAATCGGCATACATTTTTCCATCACTGGAAGTGTTGTCTACATCAAGATATCGACGGAGAAAATTTGCAATGACATAATTCACCGTCATGCTACCGGACTGAAATTTAAACACTCTGATGGACATATGGGTGCTGTGACAGTCGCCCATGCTGGATTCGGTCTCCGGACATTGCGGGTGTTTGAGCTCCCGTTCGAGGTGCCTCAGGATGTGGTCATTGCCGCTTTCCAACCATATGGCACCGTCTTGGGTCACGTCGCGGAGAAGTGGCAAACATTTACGACCTACCCCGTATTAAATGGCGTCCGGCAAATAAAAATTGAGCTGACGAAACATGTCCCATCGTACCTGCTGATTGGCGGTGTGAGGGCCATCGTCATGTATGATGGACAGCCACGAACGTGCGCAGGATGTGGCCAGGAGGGACATGTACGTTCCGAATGCTTACACCGCCGTTTAATACAGACGCCGTTACGTGAAGAGACCCAGGCTTCGACGGTCACGTCCTCACCCATCACCTACGCCAAGGTTGCACAGGACCCCGTCGTACCAATCTCGATTGCGCCAGCAGCTTCGTCAACGCCACCCGCCGCAGCACAACGCTCCGAGGACACAAGCACGGCGTCACCTCCAGTGCTAGCTTCAGGACCGTCCGGTTTGCAGACCGAAACCGATGTTCCTGTTGGAACCATGGACGTCGACCTCGGTGTCGTGCCGACGTCTGCCTTTGTCCAGACAGGTTCGGCGTCAGACGGCGGGCGACCACATTCTGATTCAGAAAGCCACATTAGAAAACAGCGGTCGCCTCGCAAACACAGGAAACGACGACGAACGCCTTCCGATGACGCCCTTTCTCAGACGGCCCCACGAGATGTCGACCTGATGTCTGACGGTGATCTCCCACATTGCGTCCAGTCACGCGATGTGGCAGCAACAGGAGCCCCTCCTGCGACGCCTACTCTCCCAGCCAGGGACGTGTCCTCGCCGTTGTCAACGAATGATGACGGCGGTCCCCCTGCCACTCATGTTGCGGAATCCACAACACCCGTTCCGGAAGTACGTGACCGTCACATGTCCACGTCGTCAGCTTCCTGGGCCGATGACGTTGAAGAAAAAGCGGAACAGACTGCCAGCGTGTCTGCACAGGAGTCCACCTCAGCGACACTGGGGCTGGCGCCCCGCCAGTAATTATCACCACTGCGGGACCACCGGCGGGTCTCCACCTGCCGGCTACTTCTACCGCACGTTCTGCAAATACTGAGGATGGCCGCACACAGCAATATCGTATCGCCACGATGAATCTTGCCACCATTCGTGCCCCCCATAAACTGGCCATGTTCAGAGACACTATTTACTCTGCGGATGTGGATATAGCACTCTTACAAGAGGTGTTTGTGGCTGACTTCCTAGTTCCCACCGGATACAACGCCCATGTTTCCCCCGCATCCGATACCGGTAGCGGCGTCGCCATCCTGCTACGCGACGGACTCGCTGCAGAGGACGTCATCTACCTCCCCACTGCGCGAGATATGGCCCTCACACTGTTCGGCGTGCGTATTATTAATATCTACGCTCCGTCCGGCACTGGCCGCCGTCATGACCGACAAACTTTTTTTGCCGAAAGCGTCACACCCCTCTTCACCGGTCCGCAGGACGATTTGGTACTCGGTGGGGATTTTAACTCGACACAAGAGCCCGCGGACCAACTCCCGCGACATTCCCCTTGTGCATCTCTCTCAGTGGTCATCGACCGTCTCCGACTTGTTGACACATGGAAGAAGCTCCACGGAATTCAACCGGGCTATACATTCTACACCTCTCACTCGTCAAGCCGCATAGATCGCATCTACGTTACCCGCTCCCTTGCTGATGGCACACGTCATTCGGAAGTCTGGCCCTTGGCCTTTTCAGACCATGATGCGTACCTCTGTGACGTCACTCTCGCCCGACAGCAAGTGTGGCATAGTCGTGGTCTGTGGAAACTCAATGTCGCTCACCTGACCTCCTCAGACTGTCGCCGTATGGTCGAAGAAGCGTGGGCACGCTGCCACCATCGTCGAGAAGCCTATGACTCCACCTTATCATGGTGGCTCTCCTGTGCAAAGCCGACCCTCAGGAGGACTCTGATGAGTTTTGGGAAGGAATTAAAGGCGTGGCAAACTAATACCCTGCACTTCTACTACACCATTCTACGTGACTGTACGACGATGCCTTTCTCGCCAGCCCGGCAGTCAATGGTCCATCGCACGAAGGCGCAGATCTCCTTGATCATGCGGCGTAACTTGGAAGGCACTGTAGTCCGTTCTCGAGCTTCTAATCGAATCCCTCAAGAACGTCCGTCGATGTACCACCTCCT
Organism: Schistocerca serialis cubense; assembly: GCF_023864345.2. Classification (NCBI taxonomy): domain Eukaryota; kingdom Metazoa; phylum Arthropoda; class Insecta; order Orthoptera; family Acrididae; genus Schistocerca; species Schistocerca serialis. The sequence continues at coordinate 59,915,961 of NC_064645.1, forward strand.
TCAGGAAAGACAACGACGACGACGAGCTCTGATCCAAGTCCTCACTGATGTGGAAGGGCGCCGGCACGACACCCAACAAAGCATCGGTCGTGCTCTCCATGCTCATTTTGCCGGGCTATACGCAGCCGTACCGCATTCTGCAGCACTGATCACAGAAGTCGCTCAGCTTACTACGAACACTCTTCCGGAGGATGCAGTGCATGACCTCCAAGACGACATAACCACAGATGAAGTGGTAGATGCTATCAAGGCGGGTTCCGATAACAGATCTCCTGGACCTGACGGTATACCCATCGAATTTTATAAAAGTTTTCACTATTTGTTGGCTTCCACGTGGACGGCAATCGCACAAGAGCTGATGTCACCGAGGACAGTGGTCCCGAGCGCCTTTCTAGAAGGAATTATTATCCCCGTACATAAACCGCGCGGGTTATCGAGTGTCCAGGACTATCGACCAATTACTTTGCTCAACAGTGACATGAAAATATTCACACGGCTACTGGCATCGCGACTCAAGAAGGTCGCACGTTACGTCACCTCCTGCGACCAGACTTCCCTAGGAGGCGACAACAACATCCGTACGGCCCTTTGCCGTTACAGAGACATGATAGCATTAGCGCATCATCAGCGTCTCCCTGGCGCCTTGGCTTCACTGGACTTTAGCCAGGCTTTCGACCGTGTTGACCACTTCTATTTACGGACAGTTCTTCAGCATATGGGTTTTCCTGGCGGTATTGTAACAGTGGTTATGCGCCTGTTGAGTAGTGCAACCTCTAAAATCATGTACAATGGTCGTCTTACACCGTCCCTGGTCATCGCACGATCTGTACGGCAAGGATGCCCTCTTTCCACGATTTTGTATGCTTTCGCCTTGGAACCCCTGCTCCAGGGCATGCGCCAACGTTTGGAAGGCATGGCTGTGCAAGGCCACCGTTTTTGTTGTACAGCCTACGCAGACGACATAGTACTATATCTGCGCAGTGAAGATGAAGTACGAGCAGACTGACATGGGTGGCGACTTACGGCGAAGCGTCGGGGAGCTGCCTCAACGTGTCAAAATCCAAGGTCCTCCTCATTGGTGAGGGCTTGCCGGAGAGATGCGCTGCCCCCCTTAGTGTCGCCGCCACCATACGGTGTCTTGGACTTGATTTCACAGCAGGCCTGCGCCGCTCAGCGGCTATCAATGGTAGACGCTTGCTACAGACAATCAGAGCAAATCTCGCAGATCACCGGCTACGAGCTCTCGACGTTATCCAACGCGCGCAATACGTGAACATGTATCATGCTTCCCGTATACCACACGTGGCTCAAGTACTACCAGTCCCAAATCTCCTGGCGCGACGACTGTTGATGGTTTTCGGCTCCTTCGTCAGCTCGGGACGTCCAAGCCCTGAGAAGCTGAATCCCTTGCACTGCCACCAGATCGTGGCGGGGTGGGACTCATCCACGCGCCGACTCGTGTCAAGGCACTATACGTCAGCTCCCAACTAAAACTTTGGCATCGTTGCCCGCAGAGCCTTACTAGCCTCCTGCTTCACAACTTTGCACCGGCCTCCTTGTCCGCCCCAGTACTGATATCGACCATTCCAACCCCCTTTTATTACATCCAACGATTTTTCCTGGAGTTCAGTTATATCTACCGGTCATTACCACTTACACGTTTGTACCTCACGAAAACAATCTCCGAATTGTTACAACAGTGCCGCCCGTCCAACCCCATCGAACGTAAGTATCCACAGTACGTGTGGTGACACATATGGAAGGCGATCCATGCGCGTTTTCTCGAATCAGACGTTCAATCAGCGTGGTACATCACCGTGAATGGCAAACAAGTTAACCGAGATCGTCTGTACCGCACCCATCTCGCCGTTTCATCTCTCTGCACCCACTGTGGCGTGGATGACACGGATGTCCACCGGTTCCACTGTGGCACAGCGCTAGACGTCTGGACACTTGCGCGGCGAATTTTGGCGTTTCTTACTCGCCAGACACCGGCTCAGATCGACGTCCACATGCTTTTGTACCCCGATAAGACTTTCTACCCCTCCGCCAAAACTAACTCTGTGAATTGGATCTGTGGCCACACGATCCGCTATCTTTTTACTTCTGGCGACAAGTCTACGATAGGATATTGGACTTATCTCAACGAACGACACTGCGTCCTGATACGCAACCCACGCTATAAACAATATTTTTCCAATTTCTTACGGAGCACTTTCGATGACCCACCTAGTAGCTGGAACGTCCAAGCCCTGAGAAGCTGAAAACTGTATAAAACGAACCGAACTGAATAGATCTGCTACCCAGAACCCACGCCTACGCCATGAGAAGACACGTTTGGACGATCTGGCATGCTGTAGGCGGATACACTTTAGGAGCTCCTGTAAGAACTGGACTTTAACTACAAGTCGCATGACGACTTAAAAAGCTTTTCCTTATTTCTTCCTCATAGTTCGTTCTTAAAGGAAAAAGAAATTTGATTTTGGCTTTGAGAAACTTTTTTTTGTTCCAAAAGATTGCTTCTTCGCCAACAAGACGAAGGAGACTCATTTTTGTTTACTGGAAGGAGAAACCAGTCTTTGTTTTCTTTCAAAAAATAAATCGTCATTTATTCCTCACAATTTGTTCTTAAAGGAAAAAGAAATTTGAGTTTGGCTTAAAAAAAAGAGGGCTGCGTGCCCTATGTAATAAAAAAATAAAAAAAAAGCTGTCTAAGGCGCTGCAGTCGTGGACTGTGCGGCTGGTCCCGGCGGAGGTTCGAGTCCTCCCTCGGGCATGGGTGTGTGTGTTTGTCCTTAGGATAATTTAGGTTAAGTAGTGTGTAAGCATAGGGACTGATGACCTTAGCAGTTAAGTCCCATAAGACTTCACACACATTTGAACATTTTGAAACTTTGCGCGAAATTAGATAAACGGCTGAAGTAAACCCAATTTTTTTATTCATTAATCTTTATCCATTGTCGATGCACATTGGTTTAAAGTCGAAGCTAAATGTAAGACGTAAAATTCGCTCATGTGAATTGAATGCGCGTATACGGTTTAGAGTGAATCAGACAAGTAAAAAATGCAGTCTTACGATAAAATTGAAAGCTTGCTTTCAAAAATCTACCTTCATTTGGATTTTACGTGAAAAAGTAGTTTTTTGTACATTTGTTTAGGCATGCCATTTCTGTGTTTCAGACTTCTGCGAATCGGTTCAAATTTTGTGAGAAGCTAGGTAGTTACATGTGACTAATGGTCGTCCGTTTTGTGAAAGCTTAATCCGCTGCCATGATATAAACAACGTGGTTTGAAAGACACTAAGAAAACGTATACCGGGTCAGTTGTTGGTCGAGTTTTATTTCGGCGAACGAATATCCGTTCTTCATTAGTTGAGGCAGCCACGCAGAAATCATACTGACGTACAGGCTACTGCAAAATCTAAGGTTTTCCTTACGTTTGTTAAAAATGTAACGGAAAGAATAGGGAGGATCTTGACGAAGCGGAATATTACCGTAATTTACAAGCCCACCTGGAAGATACAGGAATACCTTAAGCTTGCCAAGGACTCTCGCAAACCATTGGAAAAAGCTGGAGTGTATATGATCCCATGCAGCTGTGGTGATGTTTATGTGGGTACCACTAAAAGAACGGTTTCTAAACGTTTGGAAGAGCACAAGGGAAATTGTAGAGGAGGAGAAACGGAACGATCAGCTGTTGCGGAGCATGCTTTCCAGCCAGGGAACCACAATATTCGTTTCGAGGAGACGCAAGTACTAGCGGCCACAAGCGGATATTACGAAAGGCTCTACAGGGAGGCAATCGAAATCGCTAAACACCCAAATAATTTCAACCGAAAGGAGGAGGGCGTGAAATTAAACGGTATATCGATGTCGGTGTTAAAGAAGATGTGTACCACCCGTCCACTACTGGGTGATGGCAACGGCGATCAACGGCGACGGACAGCGGCCAATTGCACTGACGTTTTCAAAACACGTGACGTCACGCCGCGGCGTGGGTGCGCGCGGACACGGAATTTAGCGGCAGTCAGTAGCGAGCCAGTGGGTGTGTTGGACCTTCCATCGAGCTACGGACCCCCTTGAAGATGTCTCCCGCAGTCGGAGACGAAACGTTGGGAATCGACACAGAATTCATCAACCGACCACGGCATAACAGCCCGGATGATATTTCCGTCCGTGAAAGTCTACATTTTTGTATCATACTGCACGACGTGACAAATGCCATGATGGATAACATGATGTCATGCACCGTGTTATACATGACATCACGTATATGTTACTTTACTTAACGCGATACATTACTGTATTTTACATCATGTGGGTACTAATACTAACTAGTAAAATTGCTCGAATATGTCAAGATGTTTTTGATTTAAATGTCTTTGAAGCTGCCAGATAAGTCGAAAAGCTGGTTCTCTTCTTTTACTTCTCGAGCTCTGTCCAGGATATATTCCATATTCGCCTATTGTTGCGCTATGATAGTATTTTTCTTTCTGGTGGAATACTATGGCGCTGTGATTACATAAAGAGAGGCATGTTTTTCTATGTGTGTAATTCTGAGCAGTGTTATTAATAATCCCATCAAAGATTAGTTGCATTATTGTATAAACAGACAATCAAAATTATCAATGTTATGTAATTATTACAAATTTACGATTTTCTTATATTAGACGTATGCTACACTGGCGGTAACTCGTGTTCTAGCTTAATTTTTAGCACTTGTTCAATTTATATTTGTGTGCAAATATATCGACTTTTCCTTCATACTCGGTAGAAATAAATTCAGAACACTGTGAAAGTGCCGGAGCTGCGAATGTTAGTAAGTAACTAGATAGCGCTAGAGAATTGCACAGGTTTGTTCAAAGATGCAGAGAACACACTACTCACAAGGCCAGGAGGTAACAGCGAAAAATTTACAAAGTCGATCACCAAAATAATAGGGCGGGGTAAGTTCTACCTGCAAATTCAATGGTACCGACCGGCCACCGTGTCATCTTCACCCCACAGGCATCACTGGGTGCGGATACGGAGGGGCATGTGGTCAGCGAACCGCTCTCCCGGCCATACGTCAGTTTACGAGGTCGGAGGCGCTACGTGTCAGTCAGGTTTGTCAAAGAGCGCTCGGCAGAGCGGATGGTCACCCATCCAAGTGCTAGCCCAACTCGACATGTTTACCTTCGGTGATCTGACGGGAACCGGTGTTACCACTGCGGCAAGGCCATTGGCCTCTGAACCAATAGAGTGGCTTAAAAAGGCGGGAAACCTGTAGACCAGTAGGAGCCAAGTTCCCTATTTTATTACAGAAATCAGATTGAATGAGTGATGCTATTTATTTTTCAACAGCAAAACACACCCCTGATGTGATTCTAACACAACTGCTGAATCAGGACACTCATGTGTTCGACCTGTTATTGTCTGTGCCACCACAGACTTAGCGAACCTGACGTTCGACTATGCTGCGCCACCACAACAATAACAGCGGCAATAGTCGCTGGAACTTTCTCAACTTACTGAGCGTCGTTTAAGTGTCACCAGATTTCCGATATTCACTAATACACGTAATTTGACTATTAGTTCATTTAAATGCGCGAATGTAGGTCTAGCACCCGAGAGTGACTCTGATCAGTAATTGGAGTAGAGAACATTCAACACGTTGATACTAGAGTGCAGTATAGGTGGTTCAAAAGAAACTATCTGTGCAGCATGAAGCGGTACATTTAGAAGAAGACGATGACCGAGTACAACCATCCCATACGTCTGTTGATGTCCATATGTCTGGAAGGAAGTTATCAATAAGTAGGAGATGAGGTACTGGCAGAAATAAAGCTGTGAGGACGGGGCGTGAGTCGTGCTTGGGTAGCTCAGTTGGTAGAGCACTTGCCCGCGAAAGGCAAAGGTCCCGAGTTCGAGTCTCGGTCCGGCACACAATTTTAATCTGCCAGGAAGTTTCAAGTTATCAGTAGTCGATATGTATGGAGAAGCGATGCTGAATTAACTTCAGGAGAGGCACGCATTTACATAACAGTGTTGTGAATTTCCGAGGTCTATACTTACAGACAGACTGAGCTGCTGTGGTGTCCATATGCGTATTATAGGTGCATACTATGACTTCGTGAACTATCTGTGTGAGCATAGTGCAAATATGAATCAAATAGAACGATGTTATAAATGCTTGCATTCATACAGTATCAAAGTCTACAAATGTAGATCCTATAATTATGAAGTCCATAGAAGCTGAATTTACAGATGGAATACCTATGCATGTAGTTGCTTCCTATAGGTTTGAATGCTGTACTGGCCAAACTTTAAATTGTATAAAAAACAATCGCAAAATGTTGCAGAATGGAATGGCTGTTAAAAAGAATTTGTGATAATGTTTACATGTATATAAAAGTAAAATAATAGTATTACCTACAAAATTTGCTTCGGCATCCCCATCTTATCACTCAAATGCTTTATAGCCACAGCTCTCTGGAGAGCAGTGGTACTGATTCTTGTCCAGAGAATAAGCAAGCACGTAAACTGTTGTTACTTACCGAGTGTCAGTGCTCATATGCAAGTCTCCACCGCTTCTGCAGCCACGTCCAACACCACTGCAGCCGTCGATGTCTCTAGTGTATGTCAAACTGTGCCCAGCCACATGGAGAAAGAGGCACAGGGCTGCCTACGTCTCCATAAGCTGCCCACATATGCATACCTCCTTAACAATCCTGCTATGGCAGAGGCTCACTGGTCGCCTCGCATATGAATGAGACTCACAGTTGCAGCACTTCCTCAGTCTCCGACAGCAGGCAGCATACAAATGTGACACAAGGACTGGTAAGTACTCGTAGTCACCATGTCTTAGTGAGGAAGATGTTAAACAGAAACAGTGTCCCCATCACCGTAATCCAACCAACTTGCTAGCCTTTGATAGCTACACCTATAATTATTTTTAAGAAGGACATAAAAAATAATACACTGACAAATAATTTTTCTTCGTTTGTTATAGGACAGTCACAGTGCAGCTGATAGAAGAAGGGCGTTGGCATAATAATGTTTATAGTGGAAGCATACTTAGAAATAAGCACATCACTCCTAAACACTTGAGGTGGCCAATCAAATCTATGGTGTCCGTTCTTTCGGACATGTCCGAAAGAACAGACATCACATCTATACAATTAAGATGATGACGGCCAAGGATCCCTTCAATCTAGATGCACACCAAGCACGGATTCTTACAGGAATCGGCGAGTTGCCGTGGGTAATGAGGGTAATGAGCAGCGGAACTACATCAGCAGCATGTGACATAAGTTGAGAATTTGGGTCTGACGGGAGGCGTGCAAGGGTAGTCCGTGCCGTTGTGGTATCCACGGTGTCTGGATGGTGTAGCGGTCAGTGCACCTGCCTAGTACGCAGGAGTCCGGGGTTCGAGTCAGGGTCCAGCACAAATTTACAACTCTCTTCATAGATGTAAATAAATGCTCACTGGCAGCTAATGTCTTTAATTCCTTTATGTCTTGAGTCATAGTGGCAGCATGATCAAAATAGTGTATCCGAAAGAACATACACCATACTTATACTCCAGAACTGTTTTCGCGGTGACTTACTGAATGTGGCACAATTGAAAGCTATGATCGTCTTAGGCGTTAGAAAATAGAGGGCTATACGGAAAAAGTCTAACATGTGACATTTCGTTCTTTTAGATTCAGCAGCGGAGGCAGCTGGAAACATTCGTGGCATGTTTGAGGAAAATTCATCGAAGAAATCACATCAGAAAATTGTTTTCTTATTTCAAGTAGGATCGTTTCGACATGTATCACTTGCCACATTCAAGTAGACCAGCGGGCTTTGTTCCATCTGATTACTCTCAAATCTGAAGAACCGCTACCTTTTAACTTTAGTGAGGCACTTGCATTCAGTAGGCAATGTTGTGGAAAAAAGAAAGGAACGATGATTAGGGTTAAACATCCCGACAACAACGAGTCCATTAGAGACACACCAAAAGCTACGATTTGGAAGGATGGGGAGGGAAATCGACTGTGCCCCTTCAGAGCATAGATCCCAGCATTTGCCTATATCTAACTTAAGGAAATAATGGAAAACTTAAATCTAAATAGCCAGACGGAGACTGAACCATAGTGTGTTGCCTTCATAAAAAGAAGATAATGGTTGGTGTTAACAAAAAATATACGAAACCTAGCCCACTGTTAAATCTCAAAATGTAACGTTATGCGTCTGGTGGAGCTGTGGAGGTATTCTGTGTTATGAACTGTGTCCCATGGGTTTGTCCATCGCAGATGGCATCTGTTACCAACAGCTGAGACGCCTTGCCGAGGAGCTTTGCTGGAAAGCCGTCCTTACCGTACTTACTTTTCTGAACTTGTGCCCTCACGTTTACCTTCCTCCCTCGTTATCGAACAACCAGCATAAAAATTAGTGAAGTTTGACATTGTCAGGTAACAGACGCGGACTTAATATAGTTTGTTATACAACAATATCACGATGGTGGTAAAAATTCAACTTTTACTCATTCAAGTGGCCATTTTCCTTCATTATTACCGTCATCTTGCGAGATTACGGTACGTTATTCATATTTTTAGCACTACGCTGTACTTGACGTTTTTTAGCATTTTACCCTCATGAAGGATTTGTCTTTTGCACTTAGCTCGTTGCCGGTTAGCTATATACGGCAAATTTCCTGTCTCTTAATTTTTAACTTCATTACTCTGTTATTTTTATATTTTCAAAGTTATTTGGACTTTGGTGCAATCTTCTTTGATTTTATTCTTCACTCATTGCCAATTACTTTCGATTTGCCTCCAAAATATGGCATGTTGCCATTTGATGATGTAATGCAGCACGCTTCCTTGTAATCTTAATTTCATTCCATTGTTATCTTTATAATTTTAAAATTCAATTGGATGTAGATATAGCCTTTTTAAGATTTCTGGTCTAAAATTCTTTTGGTTTGCTCAAGGTGATGTTTTGTAATTGTCTTGGTATTTACGAATGAATGTCATTGCATGACTACAGCTAATGATGCTTTCCAGTGCATATTCACTGCTTTTTTACATTTTGAACGTTGTGCTGTCTTATAATCATTTACATATTTTGTACTACATTGTTAAATGGATTTGTCAAACGTTTGCTTTTACTAATGGAATTGGCTCCCCATTATATTTTTTTGGTCAACTAATAGTGTTGCCAGAGTGCCAATCCTTAGCGTCCATTTACTGCCGGAAATATGCTCAGGACGAAATTTTGTGACAGACATTTTTATATTGCTACTATGTGGGGAATCGCGGTGTGGAGACCGAATGCGCGAATTTTTGTTCAGCCTCTATACTGTATACGTGAAACCCAGGTACCATATAAGAGGGGGCCTGTTTGCCCTAATCCGATAATGTTAAATAAATAAATAATGAATAGTACAAGTTTTTAAATGTGATTTAATTCAAGATAATGCCCGTAACAATAGGAAAGAACAAGATAGCAACAGACCACAGGATTACTGGTCAATATCCGTAGCACGTTAACACGTTCAGGCAGTTAGTTATAGATGATACTTGGAAGCTTCTGTATATGCGATAGGACAAAAAACGTAAAATCTCTGGTGGGTAAGATGAACGGAAGACTTGGGTTTGTTGGAAGGGTTCTGTGTAGGCTCATGGCATCCGTAAAGAAACCGCATACGAAACGACAGCGTGACAAAAGTGTAGAGCATTGCCCCAGCATTTAGAATGCTTAACAAGTCGAGGTGACTGCAGAAAGCTAGAAAATTGAGAGCTGCGCTGCTAGAATTGGCACAGAGCACAATAAAGCGTAACAGAGGTCGTCGGGGAACTTAAATGGGAATGTCTGGAAGAAAGCTGAGCTTGTTCCCGCAAAAATCTGTTGCGTAAATTTAGAAAATCAGTATCTGATGAAAGACTGCAGAACAATTCTGTTACCAACACAATATTCTCTATGAGAAAGGAACGGCGCAGCAGGAAGAAATAGCCCCAATGGGACGGAGGTCGGTAAACGTGATTTAAAAATGTGTAGACAAACAAATGATTAAAATTTCAAAAGAAATGGATGATTTATTCAAGAGAAAGAGCTTCACAAATTGAGCAAGTCAATAGAGCGTTGACCCACCTCTAGCCCTTAAGCAAGCAGTTATTCGGCTTAGCATTGATTGCTGGAATTGTAGGATGTCGTCCTGAAAGATATCGTGCCAAATTCTGTCAAATGAGCGAGTTAGATCGTCGAATTCCCGAGCTGGCTGGTGGACGTTGCCCGTAATTCTCCAAAGGTTCTCAGCTGGGGAGAGATCCGGCGACCTTGTTGGCCGAGGAAGGGCTTGGCAAGCACGATGAGAAGCGGCAGAACTCTTGCCGTGTGCAGGCGGGCATTGTCTTGGTGAAATTTTAAGCCCTGGTGGCTCGTCGTGAAGGGCAACAGCCGGCCGCGGTGGTCTCGCGGTTCTAGGCGCTCATTCCGTAACAGCGCGGCCGCTACGGTCGCAGGTTCGAATCCTGCCTCGGGCATGGATGTGTGTGATGTCCTTAGGTTAGTTAGGTTTGACTAGTTCTAAGTTCTATGGGACTGATGACCACAGATGTTAAGTCCCATAGTGCTCAGAGCCATTTTTTGAAGGGCAACAAACCGGGACGCGGAATATCGGCGACGTACCGCTGTGCTGTGAGGGTGGCGCAGACGACAACCAAAGGGGTTCGAAGAGGGAATCAGTCCTGCTCCAGGCAGTGAGACACCAGGCCAAGGTCTGTCTGGAGAGGTTCCGGACACCGGCCCCGTACCTACTGTAGCTCACTGCTGCCCAACGCACGACACGATAGCCAGCAGTGACGGTCTGGGGTGCCGTTTGTTTTCATAGCACGACCCCTTCGGTTGTCATCAGCGGCACCCTTCAGCTCAGCGGTACGTTGACGATATTCTGGGCCCCGTTTTGTTGCCCTTCACGGCGAGCCACCCGGGCTTAAAATTTCGCCAAGCTAACGCCCGCCCGCACACGGCAAGAGTTTCTACCGCTTGTCATCGCGCTTGCCAAACACTTCCTCGGCCAATAAGGTCGCCGGATCTCCCCAAAATTGAAAACGTTTGGAGGATTATGGGCAGGGCCCTCCGACCATTTCGGTATTTTAGGTATCTAGCGCGTCAGCGGGAAAGAATTTGGCACGATATCCTTCAGGCAGACAACCAACGTCTTTAGCAATCAGTGCCAAGCCGAATAACTCCTTGTGTAAGGGCCAGATGTGGAACAACGCGGTATACACTTGCTCTATTTGTGGGTCTGTTTCTCTTTAATAAATCACCCAGCTTTTATGAAATAGTAATCATTTGTTTGTCACTACCTGTACATAACATCTACCGATTTCTGTCCCATTTGGATGATTTCTTCGTGGTGCGTCTTTTTTTTTCGTCTTAGAGTGTATTTTTTGTGTGGGAATCATGAGAGTAAGAAAAAGGTTTGAGGTGTGTTCAGTGGCACACAGTCATTTTCCTCTCGCTCATTATGTGAATTGAATAGTACAGAAAAACTCGTAGCATATACAAAATGGCTCTGAGCACTTGAAACGTCCCCTTGGAAAAATTATACACGACTGTCCTTAAACTGACACACAATATTTTTAGCGCAACGCAATCTGACTTTCAGAAATCCCTACAAAAGAATGGCCCTGACTAACATTAACCTATGCATTTCACAAATCGCTTACCTCACAAAAATCTTGGTTACTTGAACTACTGCAATACAGCGAGCGCCACTACTGCCAGCTAAATAAAAGTTTCAAACTACGGAAGGCACTAACTACTGATAGGGATAGTTAGCAAATGAAAGATATTAATAGAGAACAAACAATGTATTTACCTTAATATCATCACAAGTCAGAATATACACTCCTGGAAATTGAAATAAGAACACCGTGAATTCATTGTCCCAGGAAGGGGAAACTTTATTGACACATTCCTGGGGTCAGATACATCACATGATCACACTGACAGAACCACAGGCACATAGACACAGGCAACAGAGCATGCACAATGTCGGCACTAGTACAGTGTATATCCACCTGTCGCAGCAATGCAGGCTGTTATTCTCCCATGGAGACGATCGTAGAGATGCTAGATGTAGTCCTGTGGAACGGCTTGCCATGCCATTTCCACCTGGCGCCTCAGTTGGATCAGCGTTCGTGGTGGACGTGCAGACCGCGTGAGACGACGCTTCCAGTCCCAAACATGCTCAATGGGGGACAGATCCGGAGATCTTGCTGGCCAGGGTAGTTGACTTACACCTTCTAGAGCACGTTGGGCGGCACGGGATACATGCGGACGTGCATTGTCCTGTTGGAACAGCAAGTTCCCTTGCCGGTCTAGGAATGGTAGAACGACTGGTTCGATGACGGTTTGGATGTACCGTGCACTATTCAGTGTCCCCTCGACGATCACCAGTGGTGTACGGCCAGTGTAGGAGATCGCTCCCCACACCATGATGCCGGGTGTTGGCCCTTTGTGCCTCGGTCGTATGCAGTCCTGATTGTGGCGCTCACCTGCACGGCGCCAAACACGCATACGACCATCATTGGCACCAAGGCAGAAGCGACTCTCATCGCTGAAGACGACACGTCTCCATTCGTCCCTCCATTCACGCCTGTCGCGACACCACTGGAGGCGGGCTGCACGATGTTGGGGCGTGAGCGGAAGACGGCCTAACGGTGTGCGGGACCGTAGCCCAGCTTCATGGAGACGGTTGCGAATGGTCCTCGCCGATACCCCAGGAGCAACAGTGTCCCTAATTTGCTGGGAAGTGGCGGTGCGGTCCCCTACGGCACTGCGTAGGATCCTACGGTCTTGGCGTGCATCCGTGTGTCGCTGCGGTCCGGTCCCAGGTCGACGGGCACGTGCACCTTCCGCCGACCACTGGCGACAACATCGATGTACTGTGGAGACCTCACGCCCCACGTGTTGAGCAATTCGGCGGTACGTCCACCCGGCCTCCCGCATGCCCACTATGCGCCCTCGCTCAAAGTCCGTCAACTGCACATACGGTTCACGTCCACGCTGTCGCGGCATGCTACCAGTGTTAAAGACTGCGATGGAGCTCCGTATGCCACGGCAAACTGGCTGACACTGACGGCGGCGGTGCACAAATGCTGCGTAGCTAGCGCCATTCGACGGCCAACACCGCGGTTCCTGGTGTGTCCGCTGTGCCGTGCGTGTGATCATTGCTTGTACAGCCCTCTCGCAGTGTCCGGAGCAAGTATGGTGGGTCTGACACACCGGTGTCAACGTGTTCTTTTTTCCATTTCCAGGAGTGTATATAGCAGTTCATGACAAATTACAAAACTCCGCCATCTCTCTCCCCACATCCACCACTGCTGGCGGCTCACCTCCAACTGCGCAACGCTACGCGCTGTTCACATCCAGCTGCCGCTGCCCAACACTACAATGGCAGACAACAATGCAAACTAGACACAGACTGCACACAGCACAGCCAGTGATTTTTATACAGAGGTGGCGTTACCCATAAAAAAACATGGCTGCTGGCCATCTCTACAAGGACTACAGTGGGTCTGCATCTTTGATGACCCACCAATACCATTATCTCTACAAGGACTGCAGTGGGTCTGCACCTCTGGTGGCCCACCAATACCATTATTTCTACAAGGACTGCAGTGGGTCTGCACCTCTGGTGGCCCACCAATACTGTAATCTCTACCAGGACTGCAGTGGGTCTGTTCTGTGATGACCTACCTACCAATACTCTTCAAAATTTCGACTGACTCTGCTGTGGGTTTGCTCTGTTGTGGACCAATACCTGTCTGCATGTCAAGAGTCAGCACTGTTTTTCCATTAGAAGGACAACACTACTTCTTCAAGACTGCATGGAAATCCACTACTTCCGTGTGCATTTTCTTTTACTGTTCAGACTTTGAAAAGAAAGCAAAACACTGTAATTTTACTGTGATGAATCAGGACTGTCTTTATAGACTGTGAGAAAATTTTAGCTTTTGACCAACACTGTATCAATAAGTGTGTGCATTTGATATCTTTGTAATTGTAATTATGAAAAATTTTATCAAATCATTATTGGCCACTGCCCAAAACAATTTTTAAAATTTTTTGTGGGGAGCATGGGAGCTATGTAAGTAGGCTGTTTAGGTTTTTTTATGGGTAACGCCACCTCTGTATAAAAATCACTGGCTGTGCTGTGTGCAGTCTGTGTCTAGTTTGCATTGTCGTCTGCCATTGTAGTGTTGGGCAGCGGCAGCTGGATGTGAACAGCGCGTAGCGTTGCGCAGTTGGAGGTGAGCCGCCAGCAGTGGTGGATGTGGGGAGAGAGATGGCGGAGTTTTGTAATTTGTCATGAACTGCTATATATATTATGACTATTGAGGTAAATACATTGGTTGTTCTCTATCAAAATGTTTCATTTGCTAACTATGCCTATCAGTAGTTAGTGCCTTCAGTACTTTGAATCTTTTATTTAGCTGGCAGTAGTGGCGCTCGCAGTAACTTGAGTAGCGAAGATTTTTGTGAGGTAAGTGATTTGTGAAAGGTATAGTTTAATGTTAGTCAGGGCCCATTCTTTTGTAGGGATTATTGAAGGTCAGATTGCGTTGCGCGAACAAAATATTGTGTGTCAGTTTAAGCACAGTCACGTGGCCCATTCTTTTGTAGGGATTATTGAAGGTCAGATTGCGTTGCGCGAACAAAATATTGTGTGTCAGTTTAAGCACAGTCATGTATAATTTTTCTAAGGGGAAGTTTCACACTATGCGACTTAACTTCGGAGGTCATCAGTCGCCTAGAACTTAGAACTAATTAAACCTAACTACCCTAAGGACATCACACACATCCATGCCCGAGGCAGGATTCGAACCTGTGACCGTAGCGGTCACTCGGTTCCAGACTGTAGCGCCTAGAACCGCACGGCCACTCCGGCCGGCTCGTAGGACATACCCTCTGGTTTGCACTGTACAGTGGCTTGCGCGGTATACAGGTAAATGTAGAAGACAAAAGGCATCTGTTAATTATAACTGTAGAATCAGCATCTGTCTTCAAATTAGCGCCTTTCGATGTTACTTGCTAGTTTGCTTTTAGCTGGCGTTAGCAGAAATACCCCATGAACTCCTGTGTCAGATACGTTAACGACACACTCCTCTGTGATTACATTACGCCACCTTACAATGGATTTCACTGGTTACTTACTGTAAAGTTAATTATTGCTCAGCCATCTCGTAATAAAATGGTCACTTATTTTACTAAATATCTTTGCTGAATTATATGGAACTGCTATACCTGTCATGACCATGGTTATCATAGAGCAGGAAATAGTCAATGACACTGTTGTTTACATTTTACGCAGAAATAAACTTTAATATCCCACGTATATACTCTGTTTTCGCACATTTTTCAGTTGGTAATTGCAGTGGTCCTGAGTAGCTGTTGCTACGGATGTAATTCGAAATTCGTCAAAGGGAGAAAAACTATTTCTCATAGGTACATACCAAAAAGGTCTAATTGTGTTTGTCATGCTAGCCTAAGGCACGAAAGATCGAGGAACGGTGTAATGGACGCGCAAAATCCTAGGCTTAATTTATTTGACTGTATCGTCATGTATTTATCAGAGTGGCTAAGTTTCACAGAAGATAGCAATTTAGCGCAGACGTCAATGCGAGATGCTTTTAATAGTTTCCACAATGAAACATTGTTTCAAAATATGGTAGAAAACCCAAAGAGATTCTGGTCGTATGTAAGGTACACCAGTGGCAAAAACAGTCAATACCGTCACTGCGCGATAGCGATGTAAATGTTACCGACGATGGTGCCACTAAAGCGGAGTTTTCCATAATTCCTTCACGAAAGAAGACGAAGTAAGCAGTCCAGAATTCGAAACCAGAACAGCTGTTAGCATGAGTGACATAAAAGTAGATATCTTAGGTGTTGCGAAACAACTCAGATCATTTAAGAAAGGCAAGTCTTCCGGTCCAGATGGTATACCAATCAGGTTGCTTTCAGGGTATGCAGACACAATAGCGCCTTTCTTAGCAATCATATACAACCGCTCACTTGACGAAAGGGCTGTTCCTAAAGACTGGAAAGTAGCACAGGTCACACCAATATTCAAGAAAGGAAATAGGAGTAACCCATTGAATTAAAGACCCATATCACTGACCTCAATTTGCAGTAGGATTTTGGACCATATACTGAACTCGAACATTATGAATGACCTTGAAGAAAATGACTTATTGATACTTAACCAACACGGATTCAAAAAATATCGTAATGAAGTAATGAGTGCTGCCAACTAGGGATCTCAGATCGATTCCAAATTCCTAGATTTCCAGAAGGCTTTTGAGACCGTTCCTCATAAGCGACTACTAATCAAATTGCGTGCATATGGAGTGTCGTCTCAGTTGCGTGACTGGATTCGTTATTTCCTCTCAGAGAGGTCACAGTTCGTAGTGATACACGGTAAATCATCGAGTAGAACAGAAGTGATATCTGGCGTTCCGCAAGGTCGTGTCATAGGCCCTCTGCTGTTTCTGATTTATATAAATGATCTAGGTGATAATCTGAGCAGCCTCCTTAGTTTGTTTGCAGAGGACTCTGTAAGTTACAGTCTAGTAAAATCATCAGACGATCAATTGCAATTATAAAATGATCTAGTGAGAATTTCTATATGATGCGAAAAATGGCAATTAGCACTAAACAACGAAAAGTGCGAGGTCATCCACATGAGTACTAAAAGAAACCCGATAAATTTTGGGTATACGATAAATCGCACAAATCTAAGGGCTGTCAATTCGACTAAATACCTAGGAATTACAATTACGAGGAACTTAAATTGGAAAGACCACATAGATAATATTGTGGGGAAGGCGAAACAAAGACTGCGCTTTGTTGGCAGAACACTTAGAAGATGCGACAAACCCACTAAAGAGACAGCCTACATTACATTTGTCCGTCTTCTGCTGGAATATTGCTGCGCAGTATGGGATCCTTACCAGGTAGGATTGACGGAGGACACCGAAAAAGTGCAAAGAAGGCCTGTTTTTTCGCGCAATTGGGGTGAGAGTGTCATTGATATGACACGCGAGTTGGGGTGGCAGTCACTGAAACAAAGGCGGTTTTCTTTGCGGTGAGATCTATTTGCGAAATTCCAATCGGCAACTTTCTCTTCCGAATGCGTAAATATTTTGTTGACACCCACCTACGTAGGGAGAAATGATCATCATAATAAAATAAGAGAAATCAGAGCTCGAACGAAAAGATTTAAGTGTTCCTTTTTCCCACGCGCCGTTCTAGAGTGGGATGGCCAGGCACTTAAATGTGAATTGCAGAGTAACCATGTAGGTGTAGATGTAGATGTATATAAGCTTTGCATAAATGTATTGGTGCGCTGTCAGTCAACCCATTGAATGTACACATATTTTGAGCAATGTTCACATGCAGATAACAGCTATATATGACAGTGTGAATAAGTTACTTCGTATTATTCAGTTTTACAAACTATTGTGCTTATTTGACAGCAGTCGTAACATTCCCATGATTATCTAATAGTACAGCTGCCTAACTGATAAATCCTTTACGTATAATGAGAACGTTAGAGGTTCAAATGGTTCAAATGGCTCTGAGGACTATGGGACTTAACTGCTGAGGTCATCAATCCCCTAGAACTTAGAACTACTTAAACCTAACTAACCTGAGGACATCACACACATCCATGCCCGAGGCAGGATTCGAACCTGCGACCGTAGCGGTTGCGCGGTTCCAGACTGTACCGCCTAGAACCGCTCGGCCACCCCGCCCGGCGTTAGAGGTCCTATTACGTTTTCTAGGGGAACATTCGATATTACTACCTTTACCGTGGAACATTCACCCTCCGTTATAACCTACTATGCTCTATTAGTAAAATATTCCTCTGATGAATCACACATTCGGAAAGATACTCCCCGTGATCATATAGCGGTTAGTAGTCGAACTACTTATGGAAATCTGGGAAGACTCAGTCCATCTGTTTATCTGCATCAACAGTGGTGCAAATAAATGTTGCATAGTGCTCTATAGCCACGCGGTCTGGGGCGCCTTGCCACGGTTCGCGCGGCTGCCCCCCGTTGGAGGTTCGAGTCCTGCCTCCTTAGTGTAAGTTAGTTTAAGTTAGAGTAAGTAGCGTGTAAGCCTAGGGACCGATGACCTAAGCAGTTTGGTCCCATAGAAACGTACCACCACCGCAGAGCTTAACTATCAGTACCGGACATAACAGGAAAAGTAATTAATTTTCTTGTGCTAGGTACAGTCGTAGTAAAACAAAATGAAGAACATAAACACATTTCCTCTCTGTAAACACAAACAAAAAAATCCTTACTTCCGCTGCAAACACTACAGTTTCGTCCCACTGTCCTCTTGCATACCATGTTATTGAACCAATGGATTCTCCTCGTGAATGGACTTTCGAATGAGGTTAGGCATACTCCTCAGCATATAGTCCAGACAGGCCTGTGTGACACCGACCTATTCCTCCACAGCGGCCTCTACGATGCCGTGAAAGGTCTCAGGTGGGACAGGAAAATTGCAGACCGCTCGTTTTAGCGTGGCACATACTTTCTCAACGTCACTGTGATCTCGAGAATATGAAGACCAATCCATCCGGCGGATTCTGTGCTCCATTATGAAGGTGTTCTCGAGATTGTGAAGATGGGGGCGTACATTGTCGTCCACTAGCGTGAAACCCACTCCAATACGTGCACCAAATGGGACTGATACTTCACAGAAGTAATCCTTCCAATCATTGGCACAAGAGGTGACCTGTGGCCATAAATGGTTTCAGCCCAAAACATAACTGAACCACCTTGGTAAAGGTGGCGGTCTGCGATACAGTTAGGGTGTAAACATTGTCCTCGGTGCCTGCACACACGAATATCAGTATTGTCACGGTGGGGACTGATACGGACGCCACCAGCAAAGAATCTTGTCTTCTGCTACTGCCTAGTCCACGCGGCAAAAAACCCTCTCTGGAACCGATGTAGTGGAGGAGCTTTGAGAGGTCTTCTGACACGTAGTCCCTGCTCTTTGTGCCTTTTTCGTATCTTGTGTGTCGACACCTGCCCTCCCGTAACCGTTTGGGACTGAAAGCGTTGTGCTGAAGGTGTCTGCTTGCTGTTATACGGTCCTGCACATCTGTTGATTTTCTTCCGCGGCCGTTTCTGTGACGATCCTCAACTAATCCTGTCATTAGTAACTTGTCGCAGATTCTAGAGACATCACTCTAACTCACTGCGACACTCGCTGTGACGTCTACCGGTCTCATTCCCTGCTCCACTAGTGTGACTGTACGGAACCTCTGATCGCATGTTATTGTTGACCGAACCATCCTGAAGTAATGACAAACAGCACAAGTACTGCAATGTTCAGAGGTGACACAGTCGCCTTAGCTTGCACTTTCCTGCTCGCTCACGGGAGAAACATAGTGTAGTGAACTAAGAAAAATTGTCCTCGCTGACATGAAAAAACGTACAGGTGACTAATCAGGTGGCCCCACGTTGGGCGGCAAAAATGTAGGGAATCGAGAATTCTTTGATCTTTTGCATAAAATGAGATGCAGATTACTGAATACATGGCCCTACGTTCGGAGCCAAGTGACGTTAAAATCAAAAAGTAAAAGGTTGTGAGACTGAGGAATTAATAAGCGAATGAAACAGATCGTTTAGATCAGTTAGTCCCTACCTGGCTGTAATTATCCCCTGAGCGGCAAAATGAAATTTCCTGAGGGGTAAACGATTCTATTCTTTTTCAGTCACAAAATTAAACTATTTTCAAAAGATCATTACTATTATCACAATTCTGTAAAACTCTAATATTGATTATATAAGTTCACAATAATTACTTTTTCTGAATTGGTAGAGTTAATGGAATAGAGGTTACAGGTTCCTCACATAGCCCACCCACTACACACACATGTTGTGCTCTGTCCCGTTCATCGCTGATGATGAAAGTGCTACATATACTAAACAAATGCTAAATATCTCAAGAAAATGTCTGCTCCAAGTTGTAGAGAACACCTGCAGTAGTCCATAAATTGCTTCATTATTCGCTTCGAAAGAGATACATGAATTAATTGACAGCATGACACATCAGTAACTACATAAAGAATACTACAGTGCTGTACACATTATTATTATTTCTTTCCTTCCTCAGACGTTATGTCTGGTTAAAAATGGAAAGTGACGTCGACCTTGATCAAGCGTGACTTTCTTATAACTGTACTTATATGTTAAATTGCATTTAGGAACTTTCGGGTAATTGAACATGTATCAATAAGTACATATTTCTGTAGTTGTATATATACGTTTGGATGTAGCTGTATTGCGCTGATGTACTCGTGGATATTGTGTGGTATGACTCCTGTAGTTGATAGTATAATTGGTATAATGTCCACTTTATCCTGATGCCACATGTCCTTGACTTCCTCAGCCAGTTGGATGTATTTTTTAACTTTTTCTCCTGTTTTCTTCTGTATATTTGTTGTATTTGGTATGGATATTTCAATTAGTTGTTTTAATTTCTTCTTTTTATTGTGAGTATGGTGTCAGGTTTGTTATGTGGTGTTGTTTTATCTGTTATAATGGTTCTGTTCCAGTATAATTTGTATTCGTCATTCTCCAGTACATTTTGTGGTGCATACTTGTAAGTGGGAACGTGTTGTTTTATTAGTTTATGTTGTCTGGCAAGTTGTTGATGAATTATTTTTGCTACATTGTCATGGCTTCTGGGGTATTCTGTATTTGATAGTATTGTACATCCGCTTGTGATGTGATCTACTGTTTCTGTTTGTTGTTTGCAAAATCTGCATTTATCTGTTGTGGTATTGGAATCTTTAATAATATGCTTGCCGTAATATCTGGTGTTTA
Source organism: Schistocerca serialis cubense (assembly GCF_023864345.2). Taxonomy (NCBI): domain Eukaryota; kingdom Metazoa; phylum Arthropoda; class Insecta; order Orthoptera; family Acrididae; genus Schistocerca; species Schistocerca serialis. The sequence goes on from NC_064645.1 coordinate 59,936,854, forward strand.
TTGTTTGATCCTGTATTGCAATCATGAATCCTTCCGTCTCACTGTATATATTGCCTTTTCTTAGCCATGTGTTGGATGCGTCTTGATCGATGTGTGGCTGTGTTAGATGATACGGGTGCTTGCCATGTAGTGTTTTCTTTTTCCAATTTACTTTCTTCGTATCTGTTGATGTTATGTGATCTAAAGGATTGTAGAAGTGGTTATGAAATTGCAATGGTGTAGCCGATGTATTTATATGAGTGATTGCTTTGTGTATTTTGCTAGTTTCTGCTCGTTCTATAAAGAATTTTCTTAAATTGCCTACCTGTCCATAATGTAGGTTTTTTATGTCGATAAACCCCCTTCCTCCTTCCTTTCTGCTTAATGTGAATCTTTCTGTTGCTGAATGTATGTGATGTATTCTATATTTGTGGCAGTGTGATCGTGTAAGTGTATTGAGTGCTTCTAGATCTGTGTTACTCCATTTCACTGCTCCAAATGAGTAGGTCAATATTGGTATAGCATAAGTATTTATAGCTTTTGTCTTGATTTCTTGCTGTTTTCAGTATTTTTGTTAGTCTTTGTCTCTATTTATCTTTTAGTTCTTGTTTAATATTTGTATTATCTATTCCTATTTTTTTGTCTGTATCCTAGATATTTATAAGCATCTGCTTTTCCATGGCTTCAATGCAGTCGCTGTGGTTATCCAATATGTAATCTTCTTGTTTAGTGTGTTTTCCCTTGACTATGCTATTTTTTTTTTCCCATGAACCATGGACCTTGCCGTTGGTGGGGAGGCTTGCGTGCCTCAGCGATACAGATAGCCGCACCGTAGGTACAACCACAACGGAGGGGTATCTGTTGAGAGGCCAGACAAACGTGTGGTTCCTGAAGAGGGGCAGCAGCCTTTTCAGTAGTTGCAAGGGCAACAGTCTGGATGATTGACTGATCTGGCCTTGTAACAATAACCAAAACGGCTTTGCTGTGCTGGTACTGCGAACGGCTGAAAGCAAGGGGAAACTACAGCCGTAATTTTTCCCGAGGGCATGCAGCTTTACTGTATGATTAAATGATGATGGCGTCCTCTTGGGTAAAATATTCCGGAGGTAAAATAGTCCCCCATTCGGATCTCCGGGCGGGGACTACTCAAGAGGATGTCGTTATCAGGAGAAAGAAAACTGGCGTTCTACGAATCGGAGCGTGGAATGTCAGATCCCTTAATCGGGCAGGTAGGTTAGAAAATTTAAAAAGGGAAATGGATAGGTTAAAGTTAGATATAGTGGGAATTAGTGAAGTTCGGTGGCAGGAGGAACAAGACTTCTGGTCAGGTGACTACAGGGTTATAAACACAAAATCAAATAGGGGTAATGCAGGAGTAGGTTTAATAATGAATAGGAAAATAGGAATGCGGGTAAGCTACTACAAACAGCATAGTGAACGCATTATCGTGGCCAAGATAGATACGAAGCCCACACCTACTACAGCAGTACAAGTTTATATGCCAACTAGCTCTGCAGATGACGAAGAAATTGAAGAAATGTATGATGAAATAAAAGAAATTATTCAGATAGTGAAGGGAGACGAAAATTTAATAGTCATGGGTGACTGGAATTCGAGTGTAGGAAAAGGGAGAGAAGGAAACGTAGTAGGTGAATATGGATTGGGGCTAAGAAATGAAAGAGGAAGCCGCCTCATAGAATTTTGTACAGAGCACAACTTAATCATAGCTAACACTTGGTTTAAGAATCATGATAGAAGGTTGTATACATGGAAGAACCCTGGAGATACTAAAAGGTATCAGATAGATTATATAATGGTAAGACAGAGATTTAGGAACCAGGTTTTAAATTGTAAGACGTTTCCAGGGGCAGATGTGGACTCTGACCACAATCTATTGGTTATGACCTGTAGATTAAAACTGAAGAAACTGCAAAAAGGTGGGAATTTAAGGAGATGGGACCTGGATAAACTGAAAGAACCAGAGGTTGTACAGAGTTTCAGGGAGAGCATAAGGGAACAATTGATAGGAATGGGGGAAAGAAATACAGTAGAAGAAGAATGGGTAGCTCTGAGGGATGAAGTAGTGAAGGCAGTAGACGATCAAGTAGGTAAAAAGAAGAGGGTTAGTAGAAATCCTTGGGTAACAAAAGAAATATTGAATTTAATTGATGAAAGGAGAAAATATAAAAATGCAGTAAATGAAGCAGGCAAAAAGGAATACAAACGACTCAAAAATGAGATCGACAGGAAGTGCAAAATGGCTAAGCAGGGATGGCTAGAGGACAAATGTAAGGATGTAGAGGCTTATCTCACTAGGGGTAAGATAGATACTGCCTACAGGAAAATTAAAGAGACCTTTGGAGATAAGAGAACCACATGTATGAACATCAAGAGCTCAGATGGAAACCCAGTTCTAAGCAAAGAAGGGAAAGCAGAAAGGTGGAAGGAGTATATAGAGGGTCTATACAAGGGCGATGCACTTGAGGACAATATTATGGAAATGGAAGAGGATGTAGATGAAGATGAAATGGGAGATACGATACAGCGTGAAGAGTTTGACAGAGCACTGAAGGACCTGAGTCGAAACAAGGCCCCGGGAGTAGACAACATTCTATTGGAACTACTGACGGCCTTGGGAGAGCCAGTCCTGACAAAACTCTACCATCTGGTGAGCAAGATGTATGAAACAGGCGAAATACCCTCAGACTTCAAGAAGAATATAATAATTCCAATCCCAAAGAAAGCAGGTGTTGACAGATGTGAAAATTACCGAACTATCTGTTTAATAAGCCACAGCTGCAAAGTACTAACACGAATTCTTTACAGACGAATGGAAAAACTAGTAGAAGCCAACCTCGGGGAAGATCAGTTTGGATTCCGTAGAAATACTGGAACACGTAAGGCAATACTGACCTTACGACTTACACTCCTGGAAATTGAAATAAGAACACCGTGAATTCATTGCCCCAGGAAGGGGAAACTTTATTGACACATTCCTGGGGTCAGATACATCACATGATCACACTGACAGAACCACAGGCACATAGACACAGGCAACAGAGCATGCACAATGTCGGCACTAGTACAGTGTATATCCACCTGTCGCAGCAATGCAGGCTGCTATTCTCCCATGGAGACGATCGTAGAGATGCTAGATGTAGTCCTGTGGAACGGCTTGCCATGCCATTTCCACCTGGCGCCTCAGTTGGACCAGCGTTCGTGCTGGACGTGCAGACCGCGTGAGACGACGCTTCATCCAGTCCCAAACATGCTCAATGGGGGACAGATCCTGAGATCTTGCTGGCCAGGGTAGTTGACTTACACCTTCTAGAGCACGTTGGGTGGCACGGGATACATGCGGACGTGCATTGTCCTGTTGGAACAGCAAGTTCCCTTGCCTGTCTAGGAATGGTAGAACGATGGGTTCGATGACGGTTTGAATGTACCGTGCACTATTCAGTGTCCCCTCGACGATCACCAGTGGTGTACGGCCAGTGTAGGAGATCGCTCCCCACACCATGATGCCGGGTGTTGGCCCTGTGTGCCTCGTCGTATGCAGTCCTGATTGTGGCGCTCACCTGCACGGCGCCAAACACGCATACGACCATCATTGGCACCAAGGCAGAAGCGACTCTCATCGCTGAAGATGACACGTCTCCATTCGTCCCTCCATTCACGCCTGTCGCGACACCACTGGAGGCGGGCTGCACGATGTTGGGGCGTGAGCGGAAGACGGCCTAACGGTGTGCGGGACCGTAGCCCAGCTTCATGGAGACGGTTGCGAATGGTCCTCGTCGATACCCCAGGAGCAACAGTGTCCCTAATTTGCTGGGAAGTGGCGGTGCGGTCCCCTACGGCACTGCGTAGGATCCTACGGTCTTGGCGTGCATCCGTGTGTCGCTGCGGTCCGGTCCCAGGTCGACGGGCACGTTCACCTTCCGCCGACCACTGGCGACAACATCGATGTACTATGGAGACCTCACGCCCCACGTGTTGAGCAATTCGGCGGTACGTCCACCCGGCCTCCCGCATGCCCACTATACGCCCTCGCTCAAAGTCCGTCAACTGCACATACGGTTCACGTCCACGCTGTCGCGGCATGCTACCAGTGTTAAAGACTGCGATGGAGCTCCGTATGGCACGGCAAACTGGCTGACACTGACGGCGGCGGTGCATAAATGCTGCGCAGCTAGCGCCATTCGACGGCCAGCACCGCGGTTCCTGGTGTGTCCGCTGTGCCGTGCGTGTGATCATTGCTTGTACAGCCCTCTCGCAGTGTCCGGAGCAAGTATGGTGGGTCTGACACACCGGTGTCAATGTGTTCTTTTTTCCATTTCCAGGAGTGTATCTTAGAAGAAAGATTAAGGAAAGGCAAACCTACGTTTCTAGCATTTGTAGACTTAGAGAAAGCTTTTGACATTGTTGACTGGAATACTCTCTTTCAAATTCTAAAGGTGGCAGGGGTAAAATACAGGGAGCGAAAGGCTATTTACAACTTGTACAGAAACCAGATGGCAGTTATAAGAGTTGAGGGACATGAAAGGGAAGCAGTGGTTGGGAAGGGAGTAAGACAGGGTTGTAGCCTCTCCCCGATGTTATTCAATCTCTATATTGAGCAAGCAGTAAAGGAAACAAAAGAAAAATTTGGAGTAGGTATTAAAATCCATGGAGAAGAAATAAAAACTTTGAGGTTCGCCGATGACATTGTAATTCTGGCAGAGACAGCAAAGGACGTGGAAGAACAGTTGAACGGAATGGATGGTGTCTTGAAGGGAGGATATAAGATGAACATCAACAAAAGCAAAACGAGGATAATGGAATGTAGTCGAGTTAAGTCGGGTGATGCTGAGGGTATTAGATTAGGAAATGAGACACTTAAAGTAGTAAAGGAGTTTTGCTATTTTGGGGGCAAAATAACTGATGATGGACGAAGTAGAGAGGATATAAAATGTAGACTGGCAATGGGAAGGAAAGCGTTTCTGAAGAAGAGAAATTTGTTAACATCGAGTATAGATTTAAGTGTCAGGAAGTTATTTCTGAAAGTATTTGTATGGAGTGTAGCCATGTATGGAAGTGAAACATGGACGGTAAATAGTTTGGACAAGAAGAGAATAGAAGCTTTTGAAATGTGGTGCTACAGAAGAATGCTGAAGATTAGATGGGTAGATCACATAACTAATGAGGAAGTATTGAATAGGATTGGGGAGAAGAGAAGTTTGTGGCACAACTTGACCAGAAGAAGGGATCGGTTGGTAGGACATGTTCTGAGGCATCAAGGGATCACCAATTTAGTATTGGAGGGCAGCGTGGAGGGTAAAAATCATAGGGGGAGACCAAGAGATGAATACACTAAGCAGATTCAGAAGGATGTAGGTTGCAGTAGGTACTGGGAGATGAAGAAGCTTGCTCAGGATAGAGTAGCATGGAGAGCTGCATCAAACCAGTCTCAGGACTGAAGACCACAACAACAACAACAACATGCTATTTTTCTCACGTTTATCTGTTCCAAAAGTCATCTTTATATCATTGTTGAATACTTCTGTTATCTTTAGTAATTGGCTGATCATACACGTATAGCAAATGTGTGATTTTGTGTTGGTATGTTCCAGTAATATTATATCCATAATTTGTATTATTTAGCATGTTGGATAGTGGGTTCAGAGCAAGGCAGAACCAGAAAGGACTTAATGAGTCTCCTTGGTATATTCCACGCTTAATCTGTATTGGCTGTGATGTGATATTATTTGAATCTGTTTGGGTATTAAGTGTGGTTTTCCAATTTTTCATTACTATGTTTAGGAACTGTATCAATTTAGGATCTACTTTGTATACTTCCAATATTTGTAGTAACCATGAGTGGGGTACACTATCAAAATCTTTTTGGTAATCAATGTATGCTTAGTGTAGCGACCTTTGTTTAGTTTTAGCCTGATATGCCACCTCTGCATCTATTATCAGTTGCTCTTTACATCCTCGTGCTCCTTTGCAGCAGCCTTTATGTTCTTCATTTATAATTTTGTTCTGTGTTGTATGTGTAATTAATTTCTGTGTAATGACTGAAGTTAATATTTTGTATATTGTTGGTAGGCATGTTATGGGGCTATATTTTGCTGGGTTTGCTGTGCCTGCTTGATCTTTAGGTTTCAGATAAGTTATTCCTTGTGTAAATGTATCAGGGAATGTGTATGGGTCTGCAATGTAACTGTTAAATAATTTAGTTAGATGTGAATGTGTTGAGGTGAACTTCTTTAGCCAGAAATTTGCTATTTTGTCTTTTCCAGGGGCTTTCCAATTGTGCGTAGAATTAATTGCTCGGGTGACTTCATGCTACAAAATTATCACTTCAGGCATTTGTGGTATCATCTCGTATGTGTCTGTTTCTGCTTGTATCCACCGTGCATGTCTGTTATGTTGTACCGGGTTTGACCATATGTTGCTCCAGAAGTATTCCATGTCTGTTATGTTGGGTGGATTATCTATTTTAATGTGTGTGTTATCTATTGTCTGCTAAAATTTCTTTTGGTTTTGTGTTGAATGTTTGGTTTTGTTTCCTTCTACTTTCACTTTTTTTGTATCTTCTAAGTCGTTTGGCCAATGCTTGTAATTTCTGCTTCTTTTCATCTAATTGCTCTATCGCTTCTTGTTGTGAGATTTTACCTAACCTTTTTCGTTTTTTGTCTGATATTTCATTTCTTATAAATTGTGTTAGCTTTCCGATGTCTTTTCTCAGTTTTTCTATTCTGATCTGTAGCCTGTGTTGCCATGCTGGTTTTGTGGGTTTCTTCTGTGTGTTGGTTGGTTCTGATGTCTGCCTAGTGTGTATATTTAGTGTAGTGAGTGCTCCTATATAAACCAGTGGTTGTAACTCTTCCATAGTTGTATTTTCATTCATTTTGTTGTTTATGATTGTGTTGATAGTTGTTATTGTTGTTTCGACTTGTGCGTTATTTGGTGGTCTTTGCAAGAATGGTCTAATGTCTGTATTTGTGTCTTTGTATTCTATACATGTCAGCTGAAATTTTTCTTCTATATCTAACATGTATGTCACTTCGTGTTTTATTTGTGCTTGTTCTGGTGGCTGTCTTAAGATTTCGTTTTCCTCTGATCGTTTAACTGATGCGTGTTGTTCCTTGTTTGTTTGCTCTGGGATGTTTGGGGTCCATTACTGTATTTTCTTCTTCTTCTGATTGCACAATTTTTTGTTCCAGTATTTGTTGTACTTGTTCTTTGACGTTTTCTAATTCTGACTGGGGTATCCTGTTATTTTTGATTATTACACGGATCTGATCAGCTAGTCGCTGTTCTGTTAAAAATTTTAATTCTGGGTATCTGGTAACAAATGTTGTGTATAATTGTGATCTGTATCCAGTTGAGTTGGTTCCTAAGTTTGTTGCTTGGTAATAACAGAACATGAGGTGTCGGTTAACTTCATCTGACCATCTCATCCTCTTTGTTTTCCTTCTATGGTGGTTGCAGGAAACATACCCTGCAAAACACTCCTATTTGGGTTTAAATCATTTTCCGTGTGGTTAGCTGTGTCGTTACCATTGTGGACGGGCGTAGGGTTCAAGCGTCGTCCCCGACCATGACAGCGCTTGTCCGAGGCTTCATTAGTTCTGTCCTGAACCAACTAATCACACTAAGACGGGGGTTAGCCCTATTAGTGGTTTGTTCTTTTCGTCGCCTTTTACGACTGGCTGAACATACCGGAGGCCTATTCTTTTCCCGGGCCTCCACGGGTATTATTATTATTATTATTATTATTATTACTATTAGTGCGTCTGGACATATACAAAGCACCGACAGCCTGAAGTCTTCCAACTTCTGCCAATTCAGAAGTAAGGAGTGCAGGAGTCAAGTGATTTACGAACAGTAAGTATACAGGTAGTGCACACATTTTAACTTAACCCATTTTAAATCGAGATGCAGTGAGCAGGGCAAGCAAGTGCTGCAGTGGAGAGGAGTAATGCAAGGGAAGTTTGTTTAGCAACAAGTGTGTACCCTCACTATGGATATTTAGCTTTCTTATCTGACAAGGAGTTGTGATTAGATGCATGACGAATTCTTTTGTAATTCACTCTATCACACATACATACTCAAAGTAAATATCATTCATCTTTCATCGTTTTAAAAGTAAAAGTGTTCCAAAAAAGTCTTTCATTCTACAGTTTAGTTTGCTGCTAAAGTTGGTCATAATGTGGGGGAGGGCGGGAGCGACACACAACGGGGGGAGGGGGAGGGGGGAAGGGAGGGGGGTACTAGATAATATCTAATTGCACTCAGGGGTAATGGTCTAAAAAAGGTTGAGGACCACTGGCTTAGATGTATAAAACATGAAATAACTTCATTTACACTGAAGCGCCAAAGAAAGTGGTATGGCATGCGTATTCAAATACAGCGAGATGTAAACAGGCACAATACGCGCTGCGGTCGGCAACGGCTATGTAAGAAAAGTCTCTGGCGCTATTGTTAGATCGATTACTGCTGCTACAATGGCAGATTATCAAGATTTAAGTAAGTTTGAACGTGGTGCTATACTCGCCACACGAGCGATGGCACACAACATCTCTGAGATAGCAATGAAGTGGGGATTTTCCCTTACGATCATTTCACGAGTGTATCGTGAACATCAGAAATCCGGTAAAACATCAGATCTCCGACATGACTGCCCCCTGAAAAAAATCCTGCAAGAACAGGACCAAAGACGAATAAAGACAATCATTCAGGTCCAACCCTTTCGCAAATTGCTGCAGTTTTCAATGCTGGGCCATCAACAAGTGTCAGCGTGCGAACCATTCAACGAAACATGATCGATATGGGTTTTCAGAGGCGAAGGCCAACTAGTGTACTCTTGATAGGTGCGTGATACAAAACTTTACGCCTCGCTTGGACCCGTCAACACTGACTCTTGACGACTGGAAACAGTTGCATGACCGGACGAGTCTCGTTTCAAATTGTATTGAGCGGATGGACGTGTAAGGGGATGGAGACAACCTCACGAACCCGTGGACCCTGCATGTCAGCAGGGGACTGTTCAAGCTGGAGGAAGCTCTGTAATGGTGTGGGGCGTGTGCAGTTGGAGTGATATGGGACCCCTGATACGTCTAGACACGACTCTGACAAGTGACAGGTACGTAGGCATGCTGTCTGATCAGCTGCATCCATTCATGTCCATTGTGCATTCCGATGGAATTGGGCAGTTCCAACAGGACAATGCGACACCCGACAATCCCAGAACAGCTACAGAGCAGCTCCCCGGAACACTCTTCTAAGTTTAAACATTTCCACTGGCACCAAGCTCCCCAGATAAGAACATTATTGAGCATATCTGGGATGGCTTGCAACGTGCTGTTCAGAAGAGATCTCCACCCACCCACCCCCTACTCTTATGGATTTATGGACAGTCCTGCGGGATTCACGCTGTCATTTCTCTCCAGCACTACTTCAGACATTAATCGAGTCCATTCCACGCCTTGTTGCGGCACTTCTGCGTGTTGGCGGGGGTCCTACACGATATTAGGCAGGTGTACCAGTTTCTCTGGTTCTTCAGTGTATTTCAGTACCTTTTACGCACAAAACAAAACAAGAAAACTACAAATCTCAGTACCTATATTACCGGGCGTGGACGCGACTCGCTTATTAAGGGCCGATGACGGCGGCGGATGCAGAGTCGGTACGGCGGAGTCAGCCGCCCCGCCCCCCCCCCCCCCCCCCCCAGCGTCCCGCGGCTTTGCGGCGAGTACCCGGAACGGTCTCCCCGTTGACGGGCCGCCGTACGTTTGCGTAGCCGAAGCAACGTTGTCGCGGCGTCGGAAGGCGGGTGTTGGCGATGGATGCGTCCTCTTGCTTCCGCGCTGTCTCACCGACTCCCTTTTTCACTCCTCACCCATGTTCCAGCTCGACGAATCCTCGAACATTTCTCTACTCTCGACATTGCCACTGGAGGACTGAATTTTCAGCGCCGCCCAATGAGTGTTCGCCGTTCCATGACCACGCCTCCCAGTGCTGGGTCGAAATTCTCTGTCTTGTGTCAGCTGGTGTGTGGTTCGGAAATTGGCGTCTTTCGTGTGACTTTCCCGTGAAGGCTGTTCCCAGCGTTGGCCGCACATTCTTTCGATGTTTTTCTGAACTACTAAGCTGCTGTGAAAGCGGCCGCACGGCACTTCTTCGTAACGACTGTCTCCGCACGAGGCCCGGACAGTCTCATGTTTCCGCTCCGCCCAGGTATCTGCTGGCGCACGTGGTTTATAAACAATGACCTACCCATTCAGCAAACATTTTTCTTCGCGCGATCTGACTTCTTCAGTCGTTCTCTAGTTTCCACACGCCTCCCTGTGCGAACTCTTGGCGCTTTGTGTCTACGCTGTGTTAGTGAACGCAGGGTCCTTGAACTCTCGATATGTTTTCGCTTTTTAAGGTAGGTCAAATTAGCTGCTGCCAGGCCAGAAGACTCACATGCCTCCACGAGTTCATTCTTGACGTTTTGGTGTCTGTGCTCCATCACAGTGGCTGCAAGGACCAATCAGTTTTCGGCACTCTTCTCATTGTCCACCAGGCTGTTTGCAAAGTGTCCATTTTGAAGCGAGGCGAGGGCTCCCTCCCAGCCACCCCGTATGTGGCACCAGGTCGGCTCCGGTGTCCTCACGTCGGACGCTTCCCGCCTTGGGTCCAGCTCTCTCCTGGTCGTGGGCCACTGGGACTGTCAGTTGACACGAGTGGCCCGTGCGGAGGTGACACAATAGACCGTTTGTTACAATTAAATTGCTCACGAACCACTGTATCGATATAACATACCGGGTGGTTAAATTAAACTTTCCCCCATTTAACGCGTCATAACACAAGATCATGTCGAATCAATACCGAAAATCAGTGTTGCTGTTCGTTTTTAGAAACGATTTTGCTGGACCAAAAGCACTCGATGTCGAGCACTTTTTAAAGGAACAGGACAACATCCCGCTTGCGTCCCTTTTCGGTCGTAACAGGGTCAATGTGAAACTTATGAGCGACTATGTGGCATTCTTGAAAACTGTGTAATCGAATTTTGTAATAATTTAAAATTCTGCGAAATATCCCACCACCACTGATTAACTTTCAAAAATAAAAACTTTCTTTACACCATAAATTGAAGAAGCTTTAAAGCTACGTACATTCATGTGTAATAAACCATGTTTCTGAAACCCCATCTTTAGAAAATAAGCTGTACGCAATATGCTGTTAGAGTATTTTAACATACCCACTTAAAATATCGAAACATTCATTATTAGTCTAGTTATTTATTTTGCTTATATTTCTTGTATTTTAAATTGTTATTTCATACGTTTCACATTTTTTTAGTTTACCATTTCACATACTTGTATTTTGTTAATTGAAAATAATAAGTAAGTTATTATTATTGAGCAGTGCACGGCTCGCCTTTATCCCATTTATTGTTTGTCATCTTATATAACGGTACTGCTGCCTCTTATTCCTTTTACTGGCATCACTAACTTCCTGCCTTACTTGTCCGTGTGCGGCAGCAGCAGCGCGTATCGATAAGTGCACTGTCGTACCATCTCTGGAGCGACCGATAGTGTTTCCAGGTCGTCGTGTGTCTGGCAGTCAGTTGGAGACGCAGCAGCAGTGAAGTCGGGGCGCAGCAGCAGTCAAGTCGGGGACGGAGCGCCGGTGAGGCGCCGACAGCCAGTGCTCGCCGACCGCTGGCGACACACGTGAACTCTCCGACGAAGGTAGACTGGAGTGGGACGACCGGTTGGTCGTCTTATCGGCCGACGTATTCTTGGTCCTTTCACCGTTTCTGGGCCTGGGCAGTTTGTCGGTTGATGTGGAGCAGCGAGGAAATCTCCGCTGCGCGTAGTTTGGCCGAGGTCGCTGGCGGTGTCCACGCGCGGTCGGAGTGGTTGGGGCTGTCCCCATTGCTACAAGCTTCGTGGCTCACCAGTCCTGGACACGGAAGTTGAGTTTTGACTTAATCTACTAGCAAGTCACGACTGTTCACATTGTGTCGTTTGGATTTCGTTGTCGGCTGTTGGGACATTTCCTCGAGAAACAACGTGTGTTTTCAAGTCGGCAAATTTCAGCCACCCTCCGGTGTTTAACTGTACTTGGTTGTTTTGAACTGAAGTGCACCAGCGTAATCTTCTGCCCTGTGGCCGTTAACGTTCCAGTTACCTGCCCCGGTCGTTGGCGTAAATTCAGGCAGTGTATTTTCCTCATCGTGCTGTCACTCTTCCGCACGGTGTGTACTTTGACAACTCAACGTATAATTGGTTGTGAGCGCCAGTACCTTCTACGTTGTTCCACTGAAATCCGTCCGCAGCTCGTGGTCGTGCGGTAGCGTTCTCGCTTCCCGCGCCCGGGTTCCCGGGTTCGATTCCCGGCGGGGTCAGGGATTTTCGCTGCCTCGTGATGACTGGGTGTTGTGTGATGTCCTTAGGTTAGTTAGGTTTAAGTAGTTCTAAGTTCTAGGGGACTGATGACCGTAGATGTTAAGTCCCATAGTGCTCAGAGCCTTTTGAACTATTTTGAACCATTGAACTCCCTGTTGTGTGCTGGTTGGGTGGAGCGGAAGTTATCTTGTCGGTGGGTCCGTTGACTGTCTGTCGGTTGGGTTGTCGTCGGATCGAAAATGGTTGGGCCGACTGCCTGTCTCACCTAAGCGAGCATTAGTGTTTGAATTTGTAACCTCCCCCTCACTTATCGACCTTAATGACAGTAAAAATTAAACCGCGTGTACCTAATGGAAATTTGGGAAAAGCAATCGCCACCGAAGTTAATCTGTCGGTAAAGAGGGAGGAAAGGGTTACATCTAAATGAAAGGAAAAATGCAAATGAAACTGGTGTAAATTAATTTTGAAAAGGGGTTAAGTTAATAAAGAAAGTAAATGTGCGGTCGTTGCGTTAACAATTAACTGGCGTTAAATAGATAATTGAGATTTGGGGAAAATTACAGCCGCCAATCCTATGGACAACTACTATAATAACTGAAAAAGTGTGGCAACTGAAGATTGACACGTGTTGTGTGAAAACTGAATGTTTGTCAGAAGTAAAAAAATTCGCTACACTCTGACTTAATTTAGCAAAAGAATCAATAAAACCGGAAAATTGAAAGTTAATTTAGTGACTGAAATTAATAGTGAACTTTGTTTCTGAAGCACTACGAAATTCAATAAATAAGGCTAGTCTTGGGCTACCTCAACAATCATTTCAAAAGCTACTTGAATCTACGCAATTTAGAAATAAGATATTTAACTTTGAACTTGAATTTAATGATTCTGAACAATTAACAATAGTAAAATTTAGTACGTACCGAGCTGAGCTGCAGTCACAGGCAAGCTAAAATGTGGTAACAAAACTCGCGCTCTTAATTTCTGCTTGTGTAATCTAAATATTGTAGCCAGCTATGAATACTTTAACTGAACTTTGAAATTAAAGTAATGAAATGGAATGATATTACTTTAATCCTGGAGTCTGAATTTCAACGACACTCGGGTTCATTCCGGAAAAGGAAGGGACCCTGCTTGGTAATGCAATTGGGACAATGAGCAACAAAGGTTCATGCTAAGTTGCTGTAATTTTGTGAGGCAAATGGAACAATTTTAAAGGCTGAGATCTGCCATACAGTTCTAAAATTTTACGTGCTTCCAGTCTTCCTTGTTGGTTGATTGAAAGTTTGAAGTCGTCGGTCGAGGAGGTGGCGACAGTCACTCATTGTCGGCCGTCGCTGTTGCAGAAGCTGGATGTTAGCGCACCTTCTTCTCGACACTGTCACCAGGCGAAACGGGCTCTTGATGTGCGCCAGTCCGCTTCCCGTCCGCGACACCGTGTCAGAAACAATCATGGCAAGTCGAGCGCAATTACACGCTGTCAAACCCCGAAAGCGCGCCAAATAGCGGGAGCGTCACACAACACACCTACCCCATCGCACTACCCCAGCCACTCTCTTTGCTCTGCCCGCGCTCCACGCGGCAGAGTTAACACTACCAAAGATCCTAAACACTTCGGTTCTTCACACGACCTATCGATGTAATCGTTCGATAGCATAGTTTTCCCTAGACCAGACCCAGCGTAAAAATACAAATAATATTTGCAAAACAAACCAATTATACATCGACATAAATGCATAAATACATATATACAAATAGTAAAACAATTACAATATATAAAGACACAAAAATGTCATATCTTCAGGTAACAAAATAAGGAAAAAAATTTATAGTACAATAGATGGAAATAGGCGTTACAAATTCCAGGCCGACCCTCGGAAACTTCTGAGCGCCGTTGGGTGTACTGCCTTTTCTTATTTGTTCTTGTTGTTTGTATTTGTATGGCTTCTAGCCGATTTTTAAATTAAGGTTGTTTTGCCCTTAAGGCGTAAGATTATTGGAGCCTTCAGCCTAATTTAAAGAACAGTTTTAAGGTAAGGCCTTTGGCCATTTAAAAACTTATTTTGGTTTGAGTCTTAAGTGACGGGCCTTCAGCCGATTTTTAAATTAAAGTTATTTTGCTCTTAAGGTGTCAGATTGTTTGGACCTTCAGCCTAATTGAAAGAACTGATTTAAGATGAGGCCTTCTGCCTTTTACATATCTGATTTTGGTTTGAGTCTTAAGTTATTGGCTTTTAGCCGCTTTTAAATTAAAATGGTCTTGCCCTTAAGGCATGAAACTGTATGGCGCATTCAGCCGGTAATTAAGTACCAAAAATTAATGCTGTGTTTTTTTTTAGATTTTCTTGGCTCTTGTAATGTTTGATCAAATAAATAAAGTGGTATGTTCGAGTGCAACTGACAGCCGCTTATTCTGGCCCCTTTCCAGAATTTAAACTATCTGTCCTGTCCTGCCGGTTTAGCGAGGCGTCTCAATTATGAGACAAAACTATTACATTAATGATAATTTGTAAATAAAAGTTTAAAACATAACTTTTTTTTTACACCAAGCACGTAAAATGAACGAAATTCCTGCACCTAAATAGAGGACAAGGAACACAAATTAAAACAAATTTCAGTAGGATTTCACATTGTTACGTGTGACCCTCTAAATATCGCGATTTGTATCACGCATATTTCAGTACATTGGTTAGCCTTGGCGAAGAGAGTTGATGTACTACTGACTGCAGTTTGATTACATTGTTCCTCAACTGGATACTGACACTGTAATCATTCAAAAGAAGAAGTTCCGAAAATCTTCTCACAAAGTTCTTCGAACATCGAGAGCCTTATACATCTCAGGATTGTACCTGTGCTGTCTCTCCCTTCACGAGACGAATAAGTTCCTTGTCCTCAGGTACGATGCTTTATACGGTACTTCCACATTGACAGCCCTAAGAATCTTGTAATAATACAGATTTTTATCCCTCACTGAGAAAGAAAACATCTTTCAAATATCTTTTCATCTTACCGGATTTCGAATCTGTGACAAGGTCATTTGGGGCTTCAATAAGAGATTCTCGAATTCTCGGTCCAAACTCACCAATAGTTTCTTTTAAATCTATGAAAAGGCGGGTGATCAGTGTGTAAAAACCATTTTGACCATCATACCCTGCCTACAGGAAGGGCAGAATAGTTGTTCTTCTTTCCGCTGACCCCGCTCTGATTATAAAACATATTCGAAGAGAGCGCAAGCACGAATTTGCGACACACTTAGCGATGTGCAATCTCTATAAACTATCCGACCAAACCTGCTAGTGGGCATTCATATATCTACCTACCGGTCCAACTGCGCACCATGTTTAAACAGAAAATCGTGACGGGAGATTCGTTTCGAGGTACAGTAGCGTAATGTCTGGTCACGATGCAACATACAACACTATTCCACCGCACAAGATGCGTATAGGGCAAAAAAAAAAAACACTAAAATGAATACCAAACATCCTTCATCATCTAAATTGAACCGTAGTGTACATGTGAACCAAAAAACAGATTCAGTACTTCATGGTAAGTGTCGCTTGACAATATCACATACAGAACAGTTAGATATATTAAATTTAACGCATTTTTCATTTTTTCCCGTATACTGTTCGATAGCGCAATGATTCTGATACTGGATTTAGGGTTGGGTTGCATATATCTTTTCGGTCTACTACAGTAACCTCGAAGTAATTTCTTCAACAGGGATCTATCTATGGCTATTCGATACTTTGTCTTATTTTCTTAGGATCTGTGGAATACGTTAACAGAATTTGTGGGAATAGGAACAGTTTATGGTGCTTTTTTCTTAAGACCTATGGAACAACAACATTCAAATTTAGAGACACTGTAACCATCCTTTGTAAGCTGATCCGAATATGTGTTTCTTAATGTTAGCAGTAGAATATCTGTACCAAGTACCCACCGTCATGCGCAAGTTACAGAAACAGAAGTGTTGACGATACGGTGACTCCATTTAAAAACCAGGAAGACGAAATTTGCTGTCCATCTCGAACAGAATAGTTTCTTAATGGCGAGAATAGAGGGGAAGGCTAATTAATAGTTCTCCAGAGCAATAATCAAATAATACTTGCTGCTGGTGACAAACGTATTCTTCATTTTCTCCCATGCACTATTTGGGAGTGGAATCGCTTCGAAATCGCATGTCGTGTATCATCTCCAACATTGGCAGTGTGATCGCAGTTAGTGGCAGTTATTTTATATCCACATTAGTTCTGTTACTGCTAGTTATATTATGATAGCTGCGACGTTGTGATAAACCGGCTGTGTAATAGGCATAAGCTTATTTAAATTATTCTTTCTGTGAAGCATATTTTTTTGGTGTGTTTTATGCTTCTAATATCAGTAACAAGAGTATCAAGGTTCCCCAGTAATAACCACACACCAAAGCGTTCGTCAGTTGGTCTGAGGAATGCTCAGCACATAAGAGGACGCCATGTTGATACTTTTTGCTATCACAGGGGGGCTGATCAGATGGGGCTATCAAGTCCTCTTATAAGGTACATGTGCCTGACAAAGCGCGATTCCTAACAAAGACCACACTCATTTTCTGACATCAAAAGTTTGAAAATAGCGCCAAATGCCTTCGGTAGTGACAGCTTCTGGTATCAGGTGATCATGATCGCAACTATATCTGCTGCCGCTCTTGTGTCGGCCATTTTATCTTCAGTTCTGTTACCTCGTTCAAGGAAAGATGTCTGCTGCTTATCTGAGAGGTACGTTACACTTGATGCACTCGCTATGGATATGAAGCACTTTTCATAGTAAATAGGTATTCATGAAAAGAAAATCTTACTCAGTGGCATTAACTTCCTAATATGCAGTTTCTTTCAAAACGATAAACGCACACGTGTTTTAAACCGGTTGCTATCACTAAGGCCATGTTTTCACTGAACTCAGTAAAAAGTAGGCAAAGTTCTGAATTTTTCTGAGACAATGAAAAGACACAAAAGATCTTTTTGGGGATTATGACTGGTCATGCTTTGAACTTTATTTTAGAGTTCCAAAACAAAAAAGAATGGCGCCCATAACTATGGATTGATCAAGGGCCTGCGAACTTGAAGTATGCATGCTGCGTGCAGTGTAGTCCCTCAGGAGTTATATGAAATAAAAAATGAATAGCATCAATCGATATTACATTAAATTTATGGGAGCTTATACCTAACCACTATGAAACAACCTTAAATTTAACGATATAGTGCTAACTCGAACTCTGAGTTCGATTTTTGAGGGTCTACTTCTCTCTTTATGGCTTTACAAAAAATAGTATTATCAACAAATTTCATGTAGTGTAGGAGTAAGATCCCAAGAAAAGTGTTTACTTCTTCCAGGTTAAATGTAGAAGTTAATAGGTGAAACCGGAATTTTGCAAATCATTTCTCAAGCAAAAATTGTTTAAAGTTTAGGTAAAACTTTCATATGTATTGTTAGTTCAATTTGCATAAAAACTACATGTTATTATATATTTTTGATGTTGCTGAACACAAATTTGAAGTTATATTTCCAAAATTCAAAATGCGTAATGCAATATGGCGGACGAATAACAATATTTTGACCAAAATCTGACAAAGAAAAAGTGTTTTCGTTGCTTGCTTTTAGTCTAAAATTCCAGGACCGTACATTAACCATTCCTCTAACTCGAATTGTTCCTGGAGAGCAATTCCCTCGTTCTTCCTGGCGAGAAAAGTCTGTCTGACTGACCTGGATATGGTGCGTCCGGCGGCCTGCACTCGTTGCTCTTCAGCTTTTTCGGCGAGTATGCCTGCATGCATACTGCAGTGTAAGTCATTTTGTGAACATGCGTCACGGCCCGAAAAGTTTTTTACCTGAGCCGAGCGTCTCCGAGTGAGAGCATGCCACAGGTGCCGTGTCACTGCTTCGAACAATCGGCTGCAGAAACTTTTGCAATATACAAAATAAGAAACCTTTTCGTCCCATCATTATGGACACATATACCTTTCAAAAATGCAATAAAAATCGAATGTTCGATCATTCTCAATGAGAACATGGCCTAAAGGCCCATCCGTGGCGCTTCAAAAAAGGCTCAGATGGGCGTTGTTAGGCACCCTCTTGTTTGAAGCAATAACGAATGGATCACTATTTGAAACTTTACTTTGCTATGCGCATTTAACTGTCAGCACATCCCAGAAAACCCCATGTGACGTTCATTCGTCATCTCTAAATTAAATCTAATTTATTTTTGTGCTTTTTTTACAGCGCTATTAGTTCGTTGTTTCAAGAAATGTCAAAAGAAAACATTTTAATTTTACATTTCTTGTCAGTAATCTTTCTGAGGGTGCGTTCCGCCTAAAAATAAATAAATGTTTAAGTTTTAGTAATTTTAATTGAAGTACTTTAAAAAATTACATCCGCGTATTTACAAACATATTTCAGGAGCATGTAATTTAGAGGAAAAACTCACAGAAAAAAGAGCTACATGGAATGCAGATGACTTAAAGAGAGCAGTGGGTGCTGTTGCTGAGGGGATATCTGTCAGAAGTGCATCGGAAACATACAGGATCCCTCCGACATACGTTACACAACCACATAAGTTCTGGAGTAGCAAACAAAAGGTGGGACAGAGACCTTGCTTGGACGAAGTGCAGGAAAGAGAGCATTGCCAAAGAGTTTTATCGACTCGCTGAAGTTGAGTATCAAATTACGGCAAAAGAGCTCCGTTCTGGGTTCTGTGAAAAGAACAGTTTGCAGAGTTCATTTAATGAGAAGGAGGGACTGGCTGGATGCAGGCGGCTTAAGCTCTTCCTACAATGGCATCCAGACGTTACAAGAAGGAAGTTACAACACGTGAATCCAGGGAGAGCTGCAAAGCTAAACAAGACGATCGTAAATGATCATTTCTAAAATTCGAAAGTACTCATGTCAGAACTGGAGCTGTTTGACAAACCCCACCTAATCTAGGATATGAACGCATAGGGATGTCGCCTCTCACTCCACAAGACTCCTGAAGTTTTGGCGAAGGAAGGTGAGAAATGCTTGAACTTTGTTGTTCCAGAACATGGGGAAAATGTTACCATTGTCCTACGTGACAATGCAATTGGGCAGCTGTAACATCCACGAGATAAATTTTAGCTACAGTGCGACGAGAGGAAATTATGCCTGTAACAGTTATAAACATTATCTATCCGACATATGAAAAAACAGTGAAATAAATGTTAATTATTTATATAATATTTTATGGTGTAATTGGACATATCGATGTGTATCATACAAAGACAATGATAATTGTAAATTCCTTTTATGATCTGAGTTTGTCTTCTTTTGTTTTTACCTTTTGTTGGGTGGCTTTTGTAGGTTGCGGACGCAAGACGCATATCAAACTGAGGTCTGTTATGAAATCGTAATTATTTGTTAATTATTACTTGAGAATAGAGTTCATTATTATTATAAATATGAGTGAATAATTATTTGTAACTTTAATTCCTCTCTCAGTAAGCATTGTCTGAGTCAATTATTTCTTTCCGCTGCAAGGAGCGTAGCCATTGATGATAGAGTTTTGTATCGCGTTTTTGTCTGTGTTTTCCTTAGGAAAAAAATCAAATGTTTGCTTGATGAAGTCTAAATAGTGCACAATACGAAAGTTAAGTTTAATAAGCATTTCAAATTCTTATCCTATTTACTCTAACAGTAGAAAATCTCTGTCAATTGTCTACCGCCATCTTAACAATTATCTCAGCGGCAAATTCAAAATACGCAACTCTGCAGACATATATGCCGAAGGTAATAAAAATGTGTAAAAATAAATGTGCACCGGTGGTCCCGAACTCATTTTAATGAAAATAATTCGAATCAGGTTGGTTCTTTAAAAACAGTGCTCATAGCACGATCCTTATAACTAACTTTTCTAGCTGATGTATGGAGCCGAAATTAATTACGCACGAGTTGCGAAGAATATTGTTTCAGGTAACTTGCGTCAGTGTTGTGCGCGGCTGATATTCGGTGGTTTTAATGATCATTTTGCTGAAGATAACTGTTTCCATCATAATCAATAGTTGTATAGAATCTGTTGTATGAACTGTGATTTAGTGACACTTACACAACTTACAGACAACACTTTAACACGACGTTAACTTGGAGTTCTTTAGCCCGGAGAAAAATTATTTAGTAATTACTCAATGTAATAAAATAAGATTATCATTTTCATTTACAAATTAGTTAAATACCAAACCACTGAACAACACAGCGAACGCCACATAGCTTATTCCTCCAATGCTCCTTTTCAGAGGAAAGCGACACGAGGTAGAATGAGATTATTTGCCACCTGGAATAGCAGTAGAAATGGCAGATAAGGCCCCAATGAATAGTGCGAGTTTCATCAAATGGGTACATCATTTTACCAAACACAAACCTGCAAAAGATGTTCTTTTGATATTGGATGGAGCATTGTCAGATTTGGAACCTGTAATTCGCGGCGTTGCTGAAGAACACAATATCAGACCCTACCACTTGCCCGCCAGCAGGAAGGTACGGATAAATCAGTTTAAACCGTTTGAATCTTATTGGGATGACGAAGTTCAACTGTACTGGTCTACACATAAAGTGGAAGAAAGCAGAGCCATTAATAAACGTGTGTTTGGAAAAATCTTCCGCAAGGTGTGGCCAAAATCTGCATTCCCATAAAAAGGTCATGTCTGGGTTCGGCGTAACGGGGATTTGTCCTTTTGACCAGAAGTTGTACCAGACTCTGCATTCGCTCCCTCCCGTCCATCACAGCGTCCTGATCCAGGGGAGGCCATGCCAACTGCCCCTGCAACAGTTAAACAGCCCGAGACCAAGTCAGTCCCTAGGGGTTCCTGAAGAAAGAGACGCCAGTCCAGTGATTCCAGCTCATCTGAAAGGGAGTCACATTCAGTAAAGGACAGTTCGAGTGACTTCAGTCTTGAAGACATTGAGTTTTGCAAGCTACAGAACTGAAGAAGGAAAACCGAAACCCGCGAAAGAAGGCACTTGAAGTACAAGACGCACGTCGTATGTAAGGCTCTGTTCACTGAAAAAGAAAAGCAACAGCGTGCCAACGAAAACAATGGGTGTACGGCAGATCAACGACGCAAAAAAATTCCACTGCCAGTGAAGAATAATCACAAAAAAATCCAAAAATAGAAACTCGGTGGAAGCAAGGAGCAGCAGTGCAAACAAGAAAGTGTTGCAAAGGGGTTGACTGGTTTTGTCACGTGTGCTGTGAAGACAGAACATGAGACATAAGAGTCAGCAAAAAGTGCTGGAATCATGTGCATGAAGACCGTGTAGGGTTGACATACAAAGACGAAGTGCAGAACTTCCTGTACCCTCACGTGAGAAGTGAATTAAATGAGACTAACCAATTTCATGAATCATTATTCATGTTTTTACCGAAAATGTAATGTTTACATTTCTTATCAATTATTAATCCTATGATAAAGAAACTTGCCGATGTCAAAACAATTTTAAACGCTGATTAATAACCTAAAGAGTTAAAAGGCAGTAAGACACCAGTCTGTGTCAGTAGATAATAAAGAAGTGTTTGTCTAAAAATTAGAGTTCAAAATGGTTCAAATGGCTCTGAGCACTATGGGACTTAACTTCTGAGGTCATCAGTCCCCTAGAACTTAGAACTACTTAAACTTAACTAACCTAAGGACATTACACACAGCCATGCCGGAGGCAGGATTCGAACGTGCAACCGTAGCAGTCACGCGGTTCCAGACTGTAGCGCCTAGAACCACTCGGCCACCCCGGCCGGCAAAAATTAGAGTTATTAAAATATAGGTATTATATCATTTCACTTATTATTCATATAAATGTCTATTCAAATAGTCTTCTTGTCATTTACGTGCTCCAAAATGTTAATATGAACTGGATGTGGCTATGGGCCTTAGTTGTAACAAGAGTTCCTAGCAAGACGCAAACGCAAGAGTTAAACATTTTCTTCATTGTGATGATATTAATTAAGTAACCTTCCATTTACGTTCATTTTTGAACTGAATGTAATTGAAGGATTTTATACATATATTCTCAGAATCCCACCTCTTTCATGTAGTGAATAAGAAATTCCTAATCATAAGGAGCCTTGTCTGGTACATGTAATCATACGCTCTGGAGATCCAAGGTGGCGGCGCTTTTCTGGTCATGTGATAATGTCTCCATTTTTGGCCATGCCTTTTAAATTTGATTGCTTTTGCAATCCAGTCATAAACTCCTATCCGATTTGCGCTATTTTGCCAAACTTGTGCGTACTGAGAAGTAACAGTGTACTATTTTGACAGCCCAAAGTATTTGTTAACAGTTGACAGGGAACTGTGGCCCCATAAAGCCTTCCTCAGATGATCCTAATGCGGACTGTATTGAAGATGAGAAGCTGCCATACAGTACCCCATCGTACTTGGCTAATAAGACAAGCATCTCATCTCAACTGCACACGTGCGGGCAGGAATGCTTTTGCAACATCCATCGAGAGTGATCACTATGGCCCGGATTTTAATAACCTAAAAAACAGTGAAATATGCAAGCATTTGTGGCCTAAAACTTACATAAATATGACCTTAAAAAATAAAATATGACTTAATAGTTTATTTAAAGAATTCTTGTTTGTTTATTTAATTTTTTATTCACAATAAAGTAATACCAAATTCCCTTCTCAAAATATTGTAAGTATAGTTCTTTCTTTCTGTAGGGTTTGTGGCTAATTTGCACCTATTTTTTGAATGCCTGAATGTTTTATTTTCTAAACACAAAGTACAGTGAAAAGATCATCTATCGAAACAGTAAAGCAATGTTTTTATTTCTACATAGTATTTAAAGCGTTTCACATTATTTAATACCGTATGTCAATCTTCAGTATCTGCAAAGTTGCACTGCATCATAAGGTGCATTTTCACGTTTTCCATTTTCAAAGATCTACGGTTGTCGCTGAGGGTAGTTTTGTACCCGGAAAAGCTCCTCTCCGCTTCACAAGACGTCACTGGAGCGTATTTGAAGGCACCCAGAACACTGGAGTTCAGCTTTGTTTCAGTATCTTCAAATGTTGCGGCATTCCCTGAAAGACTGTCACTAATTTTGCACAGTGTAGAATATCCAGGATTCCGTTGGAGAATACTTTGCAATTTGGTTTCCACTTTGTCAGCCACATGACCACGAGCTCGACCCAACTCGCACTGCACATGGTGCACAATACTCAGGGCCTCACATAGCTGAGTGCCAACAGCTTCCAGTCGTTTGATGGCTTTTGATATCACTGAAAAATTGGCGTTGATGTATGCCAAGTTTCGAGACAATGTATCTGTAAAAACTTCTTTCACAGTTTTGATAGCACTTGATTCATCGCTATCAAGCTCACAGTAGATTGTCTTTATTTGGGTGTCGCTGGTGCAGTAATACTCAGCAGCATTAAACCAAGAACCTCATCATGTAAGAACAGGTTTAGGTGGGAGGGGCGTTGAAGGTGCTTGTTCCTTGAATTTCTGCACCCGTAGCGGGGCCTTCACATAGTTTTATTGCCACAGAAAATTAATTTGTCCACGTCAGGATAATTTGATCGCACCTCTTCGGCAACTCTGTGCAACGCATGTGCGAGGCAAGTGGCGTACGCCATACTGGGGTAGAGAATCTGAAGCCCTTTGGCTGCTTTAGCCATACATGAAGCACCATCTGTTACAAGCAGCAAAACGTTGTCTCTTTTCACACTATCCGGCCTCAGTAGCTTCAGAGAGTTGTCAAACAAAATAGCAATCGTCGAATTGTTTACTCTATAGAGAGCTTCACACGTTAGTAGGAACATATCTCCAGGGCCATCAACTTTTAGAACACCAACAACATTTGCAATATATCGCCCACTAATATCCGTAGTTTCATCTATTGACAGCCAGATCTTTTTCTCAGCAGTAGTAATTCGTATTTTGTTGAGCACATCATTGCAGTATATGGATAAATAGTTCTTTCTCAGTGTAGATTCATCTGGAACTGGATGTGTTGTGTACTTCTCCAAGAATCGTCTGAAGCGTGGATTCTTCAGCTTTTCCAGTGAGATGTTGCAGGACACCATCATCTCACACAAATCCTTGCAGAATGATTGCACAGTTGACGATTGACCTGTCTGTTCAAATAACAGCGTTTGCCTGCTGTTATTTTCAGCACTTAGTTTCACACAGCTGCTGTGTTTAGCGGTATTACAGTGTTGTTGCACATTAAAGCGCTTTTCTGCACTGACCTTAACTCCACACAATTTACAAAATAATATTTTCCCATCACTACTAAAGCTCTCCAAATTCTCGAACATATCATCGCAACTTCACGCTGTCGGAGCACTTTGATTTGGGCATGTTGAACAAGGCAAAGGCTGTGTTCAAACTGGTAACTGGGAACACCTGGGCGACTGCGATGATTATTACGGCAGAAGCCGCCTTTGTTGGCTCCGAGAGCGTATTGTCGACTCTGCGCAACAATGTTTTACGTTCGCGAAACGATTTTCTGCTACAGTCTTGAGAAATAAAGCTGAGTACTAATTTATCTATTTATCTTTCATAATAGCACGTTAAATATTGTCTCGTGAGCAACATATTCATTTTCTTATTCGTGTGTTCCGTAAGATACGAGAAAAACGGTATATGCATTTGGCAAAAGTTGACGGAAATATGACCTATTATATTAAAACTTAGCCACAATATGACCTATTACTAAAATTTGTTGAAGTGTGACTTTACATGCACAATCAAAATACATTTTTCGACACTAAAATGCATAGATTTGTGTATAAATTGTCTTAAAGTCACCCTATAGTTCAGAAAAAAATATGACTTGTCATTAAAATCCGGGCCCTAGATTACCAATGCAGGCTGTGAGCCTAGAGAGACTGCTGCCACTTCTGTACTGCATGCCAGACAAAACGCGCACCCTATCCACATTACAATGCAGCCGGCAATTATCAATCCGTGAAAGCTGTAGGATAGGTCTAGATTAATTCTGCGGTGTCAGCATATAGATCATACTGATATGTGGCTGTTAACTCTCACAATACAAAAGGAGTGAGGATACATTGTGCTCACCTTTTAAAAATATTGTTATCTAGTCAGATACTTTATATTCTAAAATTAAAAAAAAAAAAACAGTGGTGCTTTAATGAAGTCTTCTACCATATTCCACAAATGTTTCAAATTTTTCAGCTGACTGTAAACCATAAATTTAAGTCTCAATAGCAGATGTGACTTTTCACGATGAATGCCATATTTTCAGCCTTGTACAAGTAAAGTATAATTTACAGTACTTGTACTTTTTAATTCTTTTGTTGTGGTAATAGTGTACACTCCCTCCCCCTCCACTTCGTAGTACACACTACTGAAAGCAAGTTGGTATTTCTAAGAGTGTGCTAGAAGAGATTTTCAAGTTCTGGGCCCTACTTACCTGTCAGTATCTCTTTAAAAAAGTATGTTGTTAATATAAGTCAGCAACAACTGACAAATTTCATTTTCTTCAATTTTTAGGGCGGGTAGGCACCCAGCCACTACAGCGCAGACAGCCGTGCTAGACTATGGATCCGGAAGTCCTGATTCTAGATATGACGTCAGTCATAGTACTTGTATGTGTCACCTCAACGTTATTAGTGTTTATTTGAATGTAGAGTCCAACGCTGTAGTTATAAATCGAAGTTTCAAGCTTTTATCTTCTTTAGCCAGGGCCGTTTATCAAACTATATCTCAGGTTCTATACGTATACTGTGGCATTCTAGATGCATTTCAGAACATACCACAAACTCCTGCTTTTTAGTATTGCTACAGAAATGAATTCTAAACAAATGTAAAATTTTCTCATTCTCCAGCCACCACCAAGCCAGCGCAAGCCAGTCACATCCCCCGTGTCATAATAAAAACTACAAACACGCACGAAGCAGACATTGTGGAGAGCAGAACAAACCTGGAAGACATTGCCTCACCTTGCGCGAGTGAGAACCTCGAAATGACTTAAACGAGCAGAAGCCATCACGACATTTTAACAGCACAACTTGATTTCGTAAGAGAGAGTAAAAGTTTCAAGAGTTCATCTATCAGCCTGCGGATATGGCGGAGACAGAAGAAGCTGAGGCCCAGAAAGCCATTCTTACCAACTAGAGGAGTGATGGAGACTGCTTGTAACTCTACCACCCTCTCTTTAATAATGAATATCCAAAAGTCAAACTGATATGGGAGATGAGTGGAAGTTACACTTAAATGATGCATAACCTGTTGTTTTTGTTGCTGCCTCCACCTTGTCGAATTCTTCTTTTGGAATTTGCCTGATTCTGTATTTGCATGTGGAAAATACGTAAATAAAAGATTCAGGTGCATTTTCAATTTTACCGTCGTTTATTTGTTCAAACAAGATATAAATAGCTTTGTGAAAAGACCGATTGTCCAAAGATAAGACAAAACACACTGAGATAAGTCAATGAGGCAGACAAAAAATTGAGAGAAAGCAGCACTGCTCCGTTCCTTTATATAGAATTTCAACAATGAATTTTAAAAGAGCCATTATTAATTTGGAACAATTTCAATTTTACGATTAATATTTACAAAACGTAAAGAAACTAATATTACAGCCGAATAACGTACAAAATACAAAAAAGAATGACATAAATTTTTGTAGTATCAACTGAAGTTTTAAATATGATAATCAATTCGAACTCTATTACATTAATGTCTTTCTTATTATTTTAGTTACGTGATTAATTACAGTATGGATTTGGTTACTAACATTTAATGACAGTACAGAACTCATTCTTTTTCCGATTATATACGTAAAATTCGCAAATGTGGCCTCAAATTCTAGAAATCGGTATGTTGGGTGGTGTAAACCATGCAGAGTTAATTAGAAACGTAATTACAAAGAGTATTAACGTCAAAAGTGGATATAAAAATGAATAACGAATAAAAATACCTTGTTTGAGAATTACTTATAAGCTATTTCACAAGGTAATGAGGTTTTCTGTTATCGGATTTTTAAGTTACCATTTTGTTAATTAGAAGAATTGATTTTTCGTGCTAACATTTCTTCAGTCTCTACTTATTTAGTGTTACAGAATGATCACTGCAATTTTAAGAAATTTGGCTTAGGCACAGGTTCTGATTAATGGTGTCAGTCAATTAATAATTAGGAATGTACCTAGTAATGAATTACTAACGTTACATTTACTTATATTGAATTTAGGACATATAGAACTATACGATAGCAACTTAACTATACAGCCAGTATATAATATTGGACTGGTATCGTAATGCTGACTTGAAAGTTTGGGACGCAGTCCCTGTTGTGGGTTGGCGGGAGAGCCAACCCCGTTTAATAGAGGAAGCCGAAAGGCACGCGTTTTAGCTCACGCAGGTTGGCGTGAGGTCTGGAACAGGACAAGGAAATTAGACTTTAGAAAAAGCGGACGTAGCTGGTGGAATACTTAACTTTAATCCATTAATGGTGAACGTCGCTCTTGACGGTACTATGTTCTCAGTATCAACAGTAACTGGTAATGGCGCCTTGCTAGATCGTAGCAAATGACGTAGCTGAAGGCTATGCTAACTATCGTCTCGGCAAATGAGAGCGTAGTTTGTCAGTGAACCATCGCTAGCAAAGTCGGTTGTACAACTGGGGTGTGTGCTAGGAAGTCTCTCTAGACCTGCCGTGTGGCGGCGCTCGGTCTGCAATCACTGATAGTGGCGACACGCGGGTCCGACGTATCCTAACGGACCGCGGCCGATTTAAAGGCTACCACCTAGCAAGTTTGGTGTCTGGCGGTGACACCACATTCCTCCCCCGCAAATCGGCGTACGGTTGTGGCATAAGGCTTCCGCCCGCCGTGGGGAGGACCCCATGTTGACGTATGTGACGAGGTGGGGAGCCTAAAAACAGGCGAGGCTGTGCCACCCGCACCCTGCCATTCGGACCGCGGGGAGCTAGGAAACGCCTGAAAACCTGCTCCAGGGTGCACGCCAACATGCGGTGTATGCGCCCGCAGAGAGACAGGTGGGGCCGAAGGGTCGACCTCCATCGGGTCGGGGCACCCGACGGGCGAAGACGACATATGGTTCGGAGCGGGCGAGAGTTCCATGTCGGAGGACATCCGGTCACGGGAAGCGATCGGCAGCGCGTGACCCAGGGAGGCGCCCGGCGGTTGCAGCGACGCGTCCACTGCGGGCGTCGCCGGCGGGAGAACAGGTGGCGGCGGCGGTGGCGCGTCGCCTTGGGGCAAAATGGAAGGCAGCGTCGGTAACACCTGGGGCTGAGGCGAGCCAGTAAATGGGTCCCCAGGGCGTTAACCGGACGGCACCGTCGCTGAAAGCAGACGGGGAGCGGCAGATCCCACGCGACGACAGAGGCGCAGCTGGAGGAGATGCCGGCGCACCTCACCAGAGGCCCCCAAAACCAGATACATAGCGCGGCCGAGGCAGCGAAGAATGCGCCCTTCCAGCCAACGCCGTGAACCTCGGTAGTGGCGGTAGTAGACAACTTCGCCTGGGGCAAAAGCAGGTGTCTGCCGCTGCACAGGAACCTGATGCGGCGGATGTAGCAAAGACATCAAGGTTCGATGTTGACGACCGTGGAGCAACTCAGCCGGCGAGCGACCATCTCGGGGCTGAGAGTGATACGAGGACAAAAAGAGCAATAACGCGTCCTCCCAAGAATGCGACGCTTTTAACTTCAACATCTGTGACTTGAAAGTCCTGACCAATCATTCAGCGGCACCGTCTGACTGTGGCGAAAACGGCGCCGACGTCAGATGTTGAATACCATTGGCCCTGCAGAATGACTGAAATTCTGCGGACATGAATTGTGGGCCACTGTCGGAAACAATAGTCTGTGGAAGACCTTCAATGCAAAAGATAGCAGATAACGGCTGGATGGTGGCAGATGACGTCGTGGAAGACATCCGGACAACAAAAGGAAAATTACTGAATGAATTTACCACAAACAACCATCGACCATTCCAGAATGGACCAGCAAAATCGATGTGTAAGCGTTGCCAAGGGGAAGTGGCTTTAGGCCATGCAAAGAATTTCCGTGGTGGGGCTGATTGTTGTTTGGCACACACCATGCAAGAAGAGCACATATTCGTAATCGCAGCATCGATTCCGAACCAAGTACAGTGCTGACGAGCAAGTTGTTTCGTTCTCACTATACCCCAATGTCCTTGGTGGAGAAGCTGTAAGACAGAGGACTGTAACGAACGTGGGACCACGACCCTGGACTGATCATTATCAGAACGCAACACCAAAAGACCACGTAGTACAAAAAGTCTCTCCTTGTGAGCAAAAAATCGGCGAACCAACGGATCCCGATCAGTGACTTTGACAAGGGCCATTGCGTAGCAACAAAATGCAGAACGGTAGCAAGGACAGGGTCGGCAGCTGTGGCTGTAGCTACACGACGAAAATCAATCGGAAACGATTCGACCACGTCACCGGTTTCCCCATCAATGAACATGCAAACAAGTTCGGAGGAATCCAATGCTCTATCCTCAGCAACAGGCAAACGGGACAACGCATCGGCGTTTCCGTGCTTAGCAGTGGACCGATACAAGATATCGTAGCGGTACTGCGAGAGGAAAATAGACCAGAGAATGAATTTCTTCGCTGTACGTGGAGGTACAGGCTTGTTCGGATGAAAAAGCGATGTCAAAGGTTTGTGGTCTGTGAGGATGGTAAAGTGACGACCACACAAGAAATCATGAAACTTTGTAACACCAAATACGAGAGCGAATGCTTCTCTCTCGATCTGTGAATAATTTCTTTGTGCAGACGAGAGTAATTTGGACGCAAAGGCAATAGGGCGATCGTGCGATCCACCTTTGTGCGCAAGCACAGCACCGATCCCGAAATCCGATGCATCCACCATCAACAAAAGGGGCTTCCGGGGATCGAATGGTGTAAAGCAAGCATTGGAAAGCAACGCCGATTTCAACTGGCGAAAGGCGCGTTCGCATTCCGTCGTCCAGACAAACGGAACACCTTTTTGGCGTAAGCTATGAAGCGGAGCTGAAATGGAAGAGGCACATAGTTATGATAATAGTTGATTTTTCCCAGCACACTCTGTAGCTGCTTCAAATTTTGCGGCGGAGGCAAGTCTTGTATGGCACGGAGGTGCTCGGGACTGGGATGTATGCCTTGTGCATTGAGTACATGTCCCACGTAGGGCAAGTCCCGAGCAAAAAACACACATTTGTCCTGCGGCAAGTGAAGACCATTTTGTCGCAAGACCTGAAATAATGTTCTGAGATTGGCTAAATGTTCTTATTCCGTCTTTCTGGAGATCACAATATCGTCCAGATAATTTGCTGCAGTAGGGACCGACGCACAAACAGTTTGTAGATATTGCTGAAACAATGCAGGGGCGGATGCACACCCGAATGGCAGTCGTTTGAATCGATCCAAACCAAGATGCGTGTTAACCACCAAAATGCGCTGGAAGTCTTCGTCCACCGGTATTTGCAAGTACGCATCTGCTAGGTCCAACTTCGAAAAATATTGACCCGGGCACAGTTTGTCAAAAAGATCTTCCGGGTGGGGTAAAGGAAAAGTTGCAATCACTAGTAGTGGATTCACTGTTGCCTTGAAGTCCACACAAAGTCTCAATTTTCCGGAAGGTTTTGGCAAAATTACTAAGGGTGATGCCCAGAGAGAAGCCTGCACACGTTCAATTACACCTTGTGATTCCAAATCATGAAATGTTTTTGCGACCTCATCACGCAATGCGTGGGGAACCTTGCACGCTCTGAAAAATTTCGGCTGCGCATTTACTTTCAGTTCCAAATGTGCTTTATAGTTCTTAGCACAACTAAGGCCCGGTGCAAAAATGTCTGCAAATTCTTCACACAGACGAGAAACACTGTCTGAAGGCACAGTCTGGTTCACTGATAGGACCTGATTCACTATAGACAAGTTAAACAACTGAAATAAATCGAAACCAAACAAGTTCACTGCAGAAGAAGAACGAAGTATGTAAAATGACACAAGTTTTGTTTGTCCTTTGTATGTTGCAAGAAGGCTGCACTGTCCTAACACAGGGATATCTTGACCGCTATAGCTAGTTAACTTAACATTTGCAGCATGCAATGGAGGTGTGCCCAGCTGTTTGTACGTGTCTTGATTGATCAGTGAAACTGCAGCTCCGGTATCTAGCTGGAATGATTACACTTTGCCGTTAATCTCCAAGTTTAAAAAAAGTTTATTGTCCTGCTGACGACAAGAGCGACTGTCTCATGCAACGTGAACTGACACTGGTACAAAATCACTTGCGACTTGACGGGATTTCCGGCGATTTCGACGCACACTATTGGTGGGATGAACACAGTCACTGTTAGAGAGAGTGGCACTGGGCGGAGTGGAATGAACTACATGAATTTCCATGGGCGAAGTTTCACGAGCCTGAGTATCCTTGGTTCGAATTCGGCGCAAAGCAAAGGGCCTGGAATGGTTGTGAGTGTCTGATCTGAGCTTTTTCTGGCAAACACTCTGAACATGGCTTTTTTTATTACAGAAAAAGCAAATAGCTTGGCATGAGGGCAATTCTGACGCGAATGTCTAGTAGCACACCGCGGGCATGATTTTAGCACTGTATTTGCTTGCCTGCGCGGCACACGTGGCTGAGAGCCTGGCGGCATCGGCGCGGCTGGACGCAAGGACTGTTTACTGTTCTGTGCAGCGCGCCTGGCGGCCCGGTTAACCTGACACACGGGTGGCGAAGTTTCAAATGATTCCTGAGCAAAGTCAAGTGTGTCCTGCCGATCCAATATGTCCATCCCTTGTTGAAGGGAGGGATTGACTAGTTTCAAAATCTGTTCCCTTATACGAACATCAGAAACGTTCTGTGCAATAGCTTCACGTACCATAGTATCTGAATAAGGGAGTCCACATTGACACTCAAAAGCACAATCCCGTCCTCATCGCCAAATGTTGTGGGTTGGCAGGAGAGCCAACACCGTTTAATAGAGGAAGCTGAAAGACACGCGTTTTAGCTCACGCAGGCTGGCGTGAGGTCTGGAACAGGACAAGGAAATTAGACTTTAGAAAAAACGGACGTAGCTTGTGGAATACTTAACTTTAATCCATTAATGGTGAACGTCGCTCTTGACGGTACATTGTTCTCAGTATCAACAGTAACTGGTAATGGCGCCTTGCTAGGTCGTAGCAAATGATGTAGCTGAAGGCTATGCTAACTATCGCCTCGGCAAATGAGAGCGTATTTTGTCAGTGAACCATCGCTAGCAAAGTCGGTTGTACAACTGGGGCGAGAGCTAGGAAGTCTCTCTAGACCTGCCGTGTGGCGGCGCTCGGTCTGCAATCACTGATAGTGGCGACACGTGGGTCCGACGTATACTAACGGACCGCAGCTGATTTAAAGGCTACCACCTAGCAAGTGTGGTGTCTGGCGGTGACACCACAGTACCATTATATGCTGATGAGCTCAGAAAAGTACACCATACTCGATCATCGTTGACCTGACATAGCGTTACTATCCAGTAGTAATCAATATTCAGGCTTCGGATCCTCTGTGTCAATCTTTACAATGCAATATACCTGTGATGCACTGCTACTGTTCACCGAGGTGACTTCCACCTCTGAGACTGCCATCCATCTTGCCTGCCAGACTCTGTCGCTGTGAGTTGCCACTCCACAACCACTGATGAGAAGACTTGGAGACTTTTACATACAACTTGCTGCATCGAACTGATGGTGCGTGGCGCACAGTCCACCAGTCGCAAAATTTGGGAGGCGTACTAACTGCTGCGGCCCCTGAATGGTACCTGTAAGCAGTCATCGACATCCCCAGCCTTCCTTGGTGCAAGGGTAATGCTCTTCTTCATCTCCACACCACCCTGAGCTGCTGAGACATTATCCAAGCACACCAACTTCAGCGTCAGCAAGAGTGCTGTGGGAATTCGCCTTCTCCATCCTGGGCAGCCACGCCTGTCGCACGGGCCACACCATTCGCCCAAGGGTCCTGCCATCAGCCCGACACCGTGATTATGTGAGCCGTGCACTGAGGGAGTTTTCGCTGGAGTCTGCTGAGACAGCGTCAGCATGTTCCGAGGCCGCATGCTGCACTGTGCCTGGCCTGGACGTCGAAAAAAGGAAAGAAGACACGATTTTTAACTTTAATGAATGAATTCTTGTCCCACTGGACCATTAGCGCCCAGCGCGCCGATTGGCCTGCTCCACCGCAATCCGTGCTCCGTCACCCCAACAACAGTAGAGGTCTCAACCGAGACCTCCACAAAATTGGTGTGAGAAGTGTTTTCAGCGTCACAGCCACGCCATAGCAGAACCACGTTTACAGCATCATCGTCGTCACCGTTTGGACTTCCTTCCCAACGCAGCGCGTTGCGGTGAGTGAGCATAGTAACTTGTGTTGGCCCCTCTGACCGCTTTCTTGTCAGTGACCACGTCAAAATACAGGGACATTAGATCCACTCTTAAAATGTCGTTTGTGAAACTGCAGGAATCTGCAGACTTATCACTCTTTAGAGGAAACACCAGGGAAATATATATAACGCCAGTCAGGTGCGAATTTTGTAATTTACCAGACCAAGCGTTGCCACGCACTAAGTCACTACCAGTTACTTGTTGCATCTGTAGAGGGTTTGGACACATGGCATAGGACTGTTTAGGGTCACTTTGCGCTATTATCCAGAGTAGGAATTAATCTGTTGTATTGTTGCGTGTGTGTGTGTGTGTGTGTGTGTGTGTGTGTGTGTGTGTGTGTGTGTGTGTGTGTGTATGTGTGTGTGAGAGAGAGAGAGAGAGAGAGAGAGAGAGAGAGAGAGATATGCCCTCACTACAGTGTACAGCACATAACTGGCGACACCCACACAGTTGGCGTATAGAGGGGACAGGATGGGGAGGGAGGGGCACGAGGAGGGAAGACCTAGGGGGAATTTGAGCTTGCAGATAAGTCACACAATTGCCAAAGAGTAGAGGACATTTAGCCTGGAGATAGGGAGGATATCAGCCTTTGACCTCACTGATAAGGAGAACCCTTTGTTCTCGTAGGTATCCAACCCCACCATTAACGTTAGCGACACTCGTCTATAGTTTTGTGCATCCGATCTATTACTCACTTCGTAAATAGGAGTGACTGGTGCTCTTTTCCAGTCGCACAGGAATATTTCCCGGGCAATACGAACTAGGAAAGCAGCTCATTCCATTGCATATTCGATGCAAAATCTAAATGGAATTCCGTCTTGGTCGGTTGGCTTGTTCGCCTTATGCAGTCTTAATTGTTTTTCAGTACCGGCTGTTGTAATATTGATATAGCTTATTTGTGAATCTGTGCTATGGTCATGCAAGGTACGGTAGTGTCCTCTTGCGTGAATACATTTTTAAATGCGAAATTTAAAATTTCTGCCCTCTATTGCTGTCTCCAGTTTGTCACAAGATGGATCAAAGAAGGAGTGATGGAAGCTTTGGTTGTACTCGTTGGCTTTGTGCATGACCGGAAGTTCCTAGGATTTTCTGATAAATCTTCCACTAGGATCTAAATGGAACTGATTATAGGCTTGAAACATGGTCCTTCTTACAGAGGCACGATTTGCTAGTAAGTTTTCTCTGTCAGCATCCGTGCAATCTCTCCTGTAGCAAGAGGGTAGTAGTCCATTTTCTCTACGTTCTAAGAACAGTACTGTTAAACAAAGGACGATATTTGCAGTCTCTTATTACCATTGTTCGAACGTACCTACCTAAACCGTGGTTTACGACGACTTTCATCTTAAACAACAAGTTTTCCGTGTTTGCTAGATCTGAACTAAATGTTCTCAGTTCGTCTTTTGAATTACTTGTGAGTGACATTTTACTAGTCCAACTGTCTTTCTTGGCCGGCTGGAGTAGCCGTGCCGTTCTAGGCGCTACAGTCTGGAACCGAGCGACCGCTACGGTCGCAGGTTCGAATTCTGCCTCGGGCATGGATGTCCTTAGGTTAGTTAGGTTTAATTAGTTCTAAGTTCTAGACGACTGATGACCTCAAAAGTTATGTCGCTTAAACGCTATCGTGGAGGTCTAGGCTCAAGAAAATCCTTCCTACTTCATCAATGGGAAACTATACACAGTATTAAGAACACATAAAAATAAGTCACGAACAGAAGAAAGAAAGACTATGAAGTAAATTATACACTAATTTTTATACGTTTGAGACAGATGTGTAATGAACTTATCATTAAATTCATGATAGTTATACACAAACAATTTCATGATAGTTATACACAAGCCGGCCGGAGTGGCCGTGCGATTCTGGGCGCTACAGTCTGGAACCGAGCGACCGCTACGGTCGCAGGTTCGAATCCTGCCTCGGGCATGGATGTGTGTGATGTCCTTAGGTTAGTTAGGTTTAATTAGTTCTAAGTTCTAGGCGACTAATGACCTCAGAAGTTGAGTCGCATAGTGCTCAGAGCCATTTAGTTATACACAAACAAATATTCTCAAATAGAAGACTATTCGCATCTGCTTGGTAAAGATACCGCCCCTTACGTTCATCTTATAAACTGATGTGTAAAACTTAGGGACGAAACAAACTTTCACTGCCAAGGTACAGAGCTCGATGAATCACGGACCACACATAGAAATAAATAGTACAGTGCAGTACAGAAGGTAACCGAAATATAGGAAATGAGACAAACGGAAATGAAACTTTCACTCAAAAGACAATAATTACACTGAAGTTGTTGTGTTGGCTAGTGAAGACGTCAGCACTGACATAAACAAGGAATTAGAGAAGTGGCAGGAATCCAAAATCATGTGAACAAAATACATTCTAATTAACAGAAAAGTTTATTTCTATTAAGGGAAGAAACAATACTTAATTTCCTCTGCTTCCTGTTCCTCCTGCGTTCGAGTACTTTATGTTATTACTCGGAGAACGAAGGCTAAGTAAGGTCTCTCTGTTGCCAGTACTCTTTTGCTCTCGAAGTCTGACACTGAACTGGGCGACCAGTGATGGACGGCTGGTTAAATCAGCGTCGACAGGGGGCGCTGAACTCAGTCTTCCTCGAGGTGTGAGGTTGCCCGATCTTTCCATTAGCGAGTAGTCCGTGCCTTTTTCGTGCCGTTTTGTGGCTCTGTGCTGGTCGGTGTGCAGTCGATACTTTAGAACTGCGCATAAGTCACGGCGATATTTAGTTCCCTGGACATTAAAAAAGGAGGGACAAGGTTTATAGCAGTGTGTGTGTGTGTGGTCACCACAGACGCTCTGTAGCGTGGCCTCCTGCTGGCGACACCGTTGGTGAGCAGTTCTCGTGGCAGAGCGTCCCATTCCTCTCCAGTGTGGTTGACAGCAGCTAAATGGTCGTTGGCTCGTGTGGATGTGCAGAAGTACATCTCCCAGTGCATCCCACTCGTGTTCAGTGGGACTTAAGTCGGTGGAACTGGCAGGCCAATCCATTCGCCAAAAACCCTGTAATTACACAACCTCCTCCACCTGTGCAGTTAGATGCGGTCACGTAGTGTCCTGCATAAAAATTAAGTCAAGGCGGAATACATCTCTGAAAAGATGCACACGGAGAAGGAGTTACAGTGTCACAATAGCGCTGACTGGTGAGTAAACGATGTTTAAGGATTTGTAAACCCATGCAATATTATACCTACGCATACCATAGTATATGAACCACCAAAATGATCATGTTTGACAATGCTGCACGGATCCTCATAGGGCGAGACGTGGGAATATGTAATGCACCCAGGAAAATTATCAAAGAAGATCTTCTTGGTGATCTAGTTGTTATGGTGTGGGGAAGCATAATGTTGTTGGGTGTACTGACCTCCAAATCTTTGAACAAGATACATTCATCGGTCAGTGTTAGTACAGGGTGTCCGAAAAGACTTTCCCTGATTACGTAAATTGATAACTCAGGCTAGAAGTAAGATACAAATATGAAACTTGTGTCGATGTGTACAACTATCCAAGTTTTTTTTCTGTTTTAGGTTCGCAGTACGTAAGTAGTGGATGAGGTGCAGTGCCCAAGGAGCCATGTTAACCAATCAGGAGAAGACACAGTGTGTCCTGTGGTACCTGAGACACGATCACCAACCACAGTGCAGAGACACTTCCATACAACATTTGGAAGGAATCCACCTGATGTCAAGAGCATTAAAGCCTGGTATGAGAAGTTCAAGAACACAGGATCGGTTGCTGACCTTCCGAGATCTGGTCGACCAAGAACCTCAGCAGACAGGGTGGAAGCTGTAAGGCAGTCTTTTCTGCGAAGTCCGAAGAAATCGGTGCGCAGGGCCTCACGTGAATTACAGATGCCAAAAAGCTCTCTCCATGACATTTTACACAAACGTTTATTGTTTCGTGCACACAAAGTGAGAATCGTTCAGGCCTTGTTGCCCAATGACAGTACACGTCGATATGACTTTGCGGTCGAAATGCTATCACGTATTGAGGACGATGATGGTTACCTCAGACGAATTGCCTTTTCCGACGAAGCGACCTTTTTTGTCAGTGGAGTAGTGAATCGCCATAATGTGCGCATTTGGGGTTTACAACCCCCTGGCGAGGTCATGGAGTGCACCAGAGGCAGTCCAAAGGAGAAAGTTTGGTACGCGATATTGCACGATCGAATTATCGGGCCATTCTTCTTCGCTGAGGCTACCATGACATCTGCAGTGTATCTGGACATGTTGCAACTGTATGCTGTTCCTCAGCTGCTTCAGTATCACTCCGATGTCTTGTTTCAGCAAGACGGTGCAACACCTCATTGGGGTTTGGACGTCCGTGCCTATCTCGATATGACCTTTCCTAGGCGATGGATTGGTCGTGATGGGCCAACGGTTTGGCCTCCACGCTCTCCTGACAAAACCCCATGAGACTTATTTTTATGAGGTTATGACAAGGACGAGGTCTACCGAACACGTGTACCAGATCTTGAAATCCTGCGGCAACGGATAACCACAGTAGTTGAATCGATCCCTCCAGTGATGTTGGCTAATGTGTGGACGGAAATTGAATATCGCCTAGATGTGCTACGTGCTACCAAGGGTGCTCATGTGGAAGTTTACTGATGTGTGAAAAAAACTTTGATAGTTTGTAAACAATTAGACACCAGTTTCATATTTGTATCTTACTTATAGCCTGAGTTATCAATTTATGTAATCAGGGAAAGACTTTTCGGACACCCTGTATATTCCTTTCTCGGGGTTGACTTTTCAGGTGCGTTCACTGTGACTTCCTTTTTATGGATGACATATGTGACCGCATCGATCAGCACAGGAGGAGCAATTCTTGGAACGAGAAGATATTCGCCAAATGACTGGCCTGCTCATTCCCCCGACATAAGTGCCATCAAGCATGTGTAGGATGCTTTGGGGAGACGTGGTGCAGCTTGTGAACCGTGACGAAATGCCACGATTGGTTCTCTGCGTTTCCTCCTTGTCTGTAGCGCGTTCCTTTTGAAATTGCCGCTTCGCGCTCTGTTGTTTTCTTACCCTAGCCACAGCCAGAGGGCGCTGTGGCGTTGCGGCGGCCGGCTGCCTGCCGTGTTTGCGTCGGTCGGGAGGAGGAACTCTGGTCGCGGACGTCGGGGAGCGTACAGGAGGCCACGCCGTTTTGTTGATGGTTTGGCGTGATGCATCGTTAAAGCCGTGATAGCAGCCAATGTTACTGTCTTGGTCGCATGTGGATCCAAGGGGATGAGTCCTGGTTGTCCATTCAAACTCCTATCCTATTGATGTCATTGGACTTAAAGTAAGACGTTTTGACCATTGTTTGCGTCATTTGCAAGCAACTGGGGACCACGGCGTCTGCAGTAATTCGGCGAAGCTTATTTGTTTCGTCGATGTGTAAATGATCGAACAAGAAGCAGTTTATTTAATGTTCACCCTATGCTAGTGTTCTGCGTGTGCTTCTTGCGAGTGTAAATTTGACTCTCACCTTTGTCTGTTGATTTTAAGCGCATCGTCAAATACTGAATCCAAGAAGTGGCTTTCAATTAATTAGCTGGATTCTTTCTTTCCTCGTCACGATGCGTGTTAAATGGCAAAGTAGAATTATAGACCTTAACTTGCTACCTCATTTGCGTGGCATCAGTAACACAGCCTAACCTGTTAAAAAATTAAGGCTTGTGGTAAACAAAGGTATTTAAGTATGTTGACGTAAAATATTATCAGAAATGTGTCAATGATTTATGTTGCGCTAGTTGACTCTGGGGTGTGCACGGGAGTGTTGTCACGTCTGCCGTGTAAGGGAATCCTGCTAGTTTTGATTGTGTTGGAAACTTTAATTGAGCGAGACTTGGGTTAAGGCTATATTGGGGCTCTGGCATTTGTCCTGCAAGCTCCAGCATCATCCTGTTGTTTCATGGTCGTTTTGTTCTCAAACTAGGTGTTTGCCCTAAACATGCTTTGGGCTGGGCGTTTCGCCGCTCAGCATTATACATGAGTTTCAGCTGAGTATTCAGTCTATCGACTGTCCATCGTAGACCAGATAGGTAATGGTCAACCTGTCATCAGTTGGTTTCAATGCTGTAGTTAGTTCTAAATTAGTACTGGTTCCATTACTTCTGACCAGGGTTCTTGCTCGACGCTTGTCGTTAAATACGCCGCTAACCTGGTTAGCGTATGTTGTGGCTAGCTTGAATTAATCACTGCTCAATAGCCCAACACAGTTTGTCGGCAGTCAGAAGCCGTGTATATGTTCTTTATTCCTTCATTCTAGTCAATTTATAAGCATGCTATTATTAATTTTGTTACTCAATGTAGCCATTAAGTTGCCATTTTTTGGGTGTTTCGATGGAGTGCGACTCCTTTGAGTATACATTTGTCAATTTCCAATTTAGTGTTTTTCCACCAGTTTTAATCGTGCTTATACGCATATATGTATTTATATATGTTACAGTCAAAACCCGTTTTTAGTTAGAAAGCGTTATTAATAGTTAAAACTAGTTTTTACTGAGTCACTTCGTCAAAACCCGGTTTGCCTAGTTAAAACTAGTTTTAACTGACATTTGCTTTTGACCAGCAGTAAATTCTAGTTGTAACTAAGGCTATCAGTATCATCTAGTTTCAACTAGAAAAGGAATGAAGATGGCTTCAGATTCAATACACGCCACTGTAGAAATCAGTGACAATATAATTATAGCGATTCCTGTTATCGACAGAGCAAAAGCAGATCTTCCCAATATTATTGGAGTTGTTCTTCAGAAAGATGAACAGGGCTTGCACAAGATTGGAACGAAATATGGGATACTCGACAAATTGTATTAAAGGTGTGAATTTCTGAATTGATTTAAATAATTAAGGACAAATGTCAGACATATTCATTACTTCATTGATTTAATGCTCTGAAAATGTTGCTAATTATTCAAGTAATTAATTAATATTTTAAGTTTTGATAGTTACATTGTAATATATTTTATAGTATGTATTAAGTACCTAATCCCCTTTCAAACAAGCTAATTAAAAGTTCTCTTCCAGATCCGAATTCGACGTGTCCAAAGAGAAATTCTTGCTGTTGGAAGACGTGCCAGAGGCAAAGGTATCATTAAGAACTGCTGCCAAGATGGTAGCATTAGGATCAGGTCAAGGATTTGTTTGCTGTGTGTGTAAGAAGGCACGTATTTCAAAACGATGCTTTTGTAGGAAAAAAGGAAACCTTTGTAACTCAATGGCGGCTGGATGGTCACCCATCCAAATGCTGGCCACGCCCAACAGCACTTAACTTCGGTGATCTCACGGGAACCGGTGTAGCCACTGCGGCAAAGCCGTTGGCGTAATTATAATGAGGGATTAATATTATCATTTGAAATAAGGAGTATTTTTAGTATGAAAAAATCATCCCAGTCTTTCTCCCAGCGATTTAGGTCAACTTTAGCATATTTTAACTGGCGCAATTTCTTCATGCTGTGCTGTTGCAGCTGATTATCCTGTAACTTTTCAGGTGAGGCTCTTTTTATATTTTGTTGGTGCTTTCGTTTGCCATTTCACGTCTCCATTGCGCAAATTCTAAGCATTTTGTCTGTAATTAAGATTTTAATGGGCCAGTGAACAGAGTGTGTTTTGTAGTGTTGCTACATAATTTCAGTGTTTCAATTTTTTTGGGGAGTGCACGGTTTGGTCTTGGTAGTGGTTTATCAGTAACAGTTTTGACTTGATTTCCTGCACAGTGACCGCCAGTTAAATGTGTGCGATTCGCAACAGTAATTTAAATTCAACCTATATGGGTGACATGTACGACCGCATCGATCAGCACAGGAGGAGATGGAACGAGAAGATATTCGGCAAATGGACTGGTCTGCCCACTCTCCCGACGTACATTCCATCGAGCGTGTACACTCAGTCTTGAGTAAAAATGCAGGGGAACATTTTAATACTCATGAACGAACGAACGATCGAGTTAAAGCAAATAACTTTAAGTGTCTTTGAATAGAAGTGTCATTTCTGTTCATCTCATTGCGCATTTGCTTCAGTTCCCTTATGCTCTATAATGTAGTAGCAGTTCTTTCTGAGTACCAGTATGGTCCAAGTTCCATTGAGTTGAATAGTAAGGGATAGAAACTAGAAAAAATTTGTTAACACTCACTCACACTGCATCTGGCAAGTTCAAGTCATCCCAAAGGCAGAGGCGAAAGCAGAAAGTGAGCCATTAAGTCGCAAACGGGACAGGTCGATGACACTGTTTGCCGAATAAGAAGTAAGCGTCCAGCAGACCCAGAGGATGGAAAACCAAAGGAAGCGCGACAAGGGTATTCGTTAGCTCGTAAGGCGCGTTGCAAGAAACTGTATCTACACTGAAGAGCCAAAGAAACTGATACACCTGCCTAATATCGTGTAGGGCCCTCGCCAGCACGCAGAAGTCCCGCAACACAATGTGGCATCGACTCGACAAATGGCTGAAGTAGTGGTGGATGGAAGTGTCAGCATGAATCCTGCAGGGCTGTCCATAAATCCGTAAGAGTACCAGGGGGTGGAGAGCTCTTCTGAGCAGCACGTTGCAAGGTATCCCAGATATGCTCAATAATGTTCATGTCTGGTGGCTGGCAGAAGCGTTTAAACTCAGAAGAGTGTTCCTGGAGCCACTCTACAGCAGTTCTATCCAGCGCCGTTCAAACTCACTTAAATCTTGATAACCTGCCATTGTAGCAGCAGTAACCGATCTAACAACTGCGCCAGACAGTTGCCTTATATAGGCGTTGCCGACCGCAGCGCCGTATTCTGCCTGTTCACGTATCTCTGTATTTGAATACGCGTGCGTGTACCAGTTTCTTTGGCGCTTCAGTGTAAATTGTGCAGGCGTTGAGAATTACAAACAAATTTTTCAAATACAAACAACACTCAACACTATCACTCAAAAACCTTTCACTCCTGTCTGCTACGTTGTCGAATCGTAAAAGTGTAGTAGTACAAGAAATCCATTATTGCTCATAATGCAACGGAAAATTTCACGGCCAGAACAGCCAGTTGCAAAAATAAAGTCAGCATTTTCATGATTTGACCTGATCACCGCCAAATAGAACAATGTACCAAAAAACGCTCTGTTCTACTGAGTTTATTTCATTGAGTTCAGGTCGATCTTCGTTTGAGAATTAAACAATGGAAAATCCAGGATGGAATGTAACAATACTAGAGAAGGAAAGTTGCTAATCAACATATAGTGGAGAATGTTAGTCGCGATAGGCACAGCAAAAAGGTTCACACAATTACAGCTTTAGACGGAGTGCAGGAGAGAACTTGGGAGGGGGGAGGGGTGTAAGTAGTGGATAGGTGTTAAATAAAAAGAAGTTAAAAGACTGGGTGTGGTGGTGAAATGACGGCTGTGTAGAGCTGGGATGCGAACAGGGATGGGGCTGGATGGGTGAGGACAGTGACTAACGAAGGATGAGGCCAGGAGGGTTACTGGAATGTAGGATGTATTGGAGGGAAAGTTACCACCTGTGCAATTCAGAAAATCTGGTGTTGGTGGGAAGGACCCATATTGCACAGGCTGTGAAGCAGTCATTGAGATGAGGGATATCATATTTGGCAGTATGTTCAGCAACGGGGCGGTCCACTTGTGTTTTGGCCACAGTTTGTCGGTGCCCATTCATCCAGACAGACAGCTTGTTGGTTGTCATGCCTACATAGAACGCAAAACAGTGGTTGCAGCTTAGCTTGTAAATCACATGACTGGTTTCATAGGTAGCCCTGCCTTTGACGGGATAGGTGATGTTAGTGACCGGACCGAACCTATACAATATATTCATCCATCATTACACAACCCCTGCTCCCAATCCCTTACCTCATAGCTCATAGCCCTGAAATAGATTTAGATGCAAGACCTGTCGCATACATTCTCCTAACACCACCTGCTCCAGTCCGGTCACTAACATCACCTATCCCATCAAAGGCAGGGCTACCTGTGAAACCAGTCATGTGATTTACAAGCTGAGCTGCAACCACTGCTATGCATTCTATGTAGGCGTGACAACCAACAAGCTGTCTGTCTGGATGAATGGGCACCGACAAACTGTGGCCAAAAAACAAATGGACCACCCTGTTGCTGAACACGCTGCCAAACATGATATCCCTCATCTCAATGACTGCTTCACAGCCAGTGCAATATGGATCCTTCGCACCAACACCAGCTTTTCTGAACTGCGCAGGTGGGAACTTTCCCCGTAATACATCCCACGTTCCCGTAACCCTCCTGGCCTCAATCTCCGTTAGTCAGTGTCCTCACCCATCCAGCCACTTCCTTGTTCTCATTCCTGCACTACACAGCCATCATTTCACTGCCGCACCCAGTCTTTTAATTTCTTTTTCTCTCCTTTCTGGTACTTATCCCCTCCTCCCCACCTTCTTTCCTGCCCTCCAGCTAAACTGCAGCACCTCACTGTCCACCACCCCCACAATACTATCCCTCCCCCTCCCTGCCCAAGCCTCGTCCATTGCCCTACCCAGTCGCCACTCCCATCATGCACTGGTGCTGCTGCTCACAGTGGGGTTTCAGCTCTCTGAGGCTGCAGACGTGTGTGCAAGTTGCGTTTGTGGGAGTGTGTGTGTGTGTGTGTGCGTGCGTGTGCATGTGTGTCTATTGCTGACAAAGGCCTTAATGGCTGAAAGCTATAATTGTGTGAATCTTTTTGTTGTGCCTATCGCGACTCAGCATCTTCGTTTGAGAATTTATTTTCTTAAGCAAATAGTTTTTATTTGTCCATTTCAAAATTTTATCTGTCACTTCATTATACATTAGCTTACGCCAAATGAC
This sequence comes from Schistocerca serialis cubense, assembly GCF_023864345.2. Taxonomy (NCBI): domain Eukaryota; kingdom Metazoa; phylum Arthropoda; class Insecta; order Orthoptera; family Acrididae; genus Schistocerca; species Schistocerca serialis. Next base: position 59,981,433 of record NC_064645.1, read on the forward strand.
AAGAGGATCACACTTTTCATTTTTTGGCAGTTTTGTAGAGGGTACTTTTATGACAATATTTATGTGAAGAAGTTCTAACTGCTCTGCTCTGTTTTGTGCGCTCCTCGGCCACTAGTACAGTTCTTGGCATAAGAACTTCTTGGGGTTCTTTGTACGGGATCCAGGCTAACCTCTTCATCAAGTGATGAAACTTCTGAAACACGCATATCTTAATGACTGCTGTAATCAATTTCTTCGTTTTCGGAACTCTCAGTGTCTCCTCTAGGACACGGATGTCTGTATCGTACAATCAGTGCTCCACTATCACCTCAAAATGTTCATCTTTAAAACGTACCTGATTTTTGACGGTATATGTTGCTGATCGGCCTTTGTTAACATTTTAGAGCCAGGCGTTCCAGCTACTTCCATTTTTTGTCCGTACTATACCTGTAAAGAAAAATGACAAAATAACTACAGTAACTTTGAGGTGCGGTCTGAGAGACCACAACCAACATTTAGTCAGCGCTAACTCACCTATTTAGCGAAAGAGCTGACTGACTCGAGATAAACTGATGCGGCTTCCACTTCTCTGAAGCAATTGAAAGGGTGGTGGGAGAGTGAGCACGGGGAAGTACCGTAATCACGTGATGGAACATTCGCGCGGTCTCACGGCCCGCACCTCAGCATTTAAAGGTTAGGATAAATAGTTCGTGCATTTTCAATAAGTCTCACTAAATCTTGGCAATACTTTAATATCTCCCCCATCCACAGCCCAGTCCACATAAAAGCAGAACACATTTATAAACGATGTAACTTTGAGAATAACGTAGCTTACAGTAAAGAAAAAGAGTAACCTTCAGTTCTCTCTACTTGAAGTGGATGCTATTGCTGTGAACGTCATGTTCGTCTCGCGTATTGTGAACCGAACCATCGCGATAGTCAATAGACGGCTCTTTTCGTCTTCGATGCAGCGCGTGACGTCTAGAATGACATCACGTTTGCACGAAGTCTTGTGAACTGTAGGTCACACAGTCATAGCTCATGTCAGATGATCTCATCAGCCAATGTCAGTAGATATTCAGAGCATAGGACACGTGATGTAGTCAGCCAACAGCAACGTCGCTGTTAAGTAGAGTGAACACACAAATAGGAAAAGTTAATGGTTTAAATTTACATCAACATCTATGCTCTGCAAACTACCGTGAGGTTCATGGGAGAGAGTACGTCTGCAAACCACCGTGTGGTGCATGGCAGAGGGTACGTCGTACTGCACCAGTCACCAGGCTTTCTTCCTGCTCCATTCATGTATAGAGTGCGGGAAGAATGATCGTCTGAATACCTCTCAGCTTGCTGTAACGATTCTAATCTTATCCTCACGATCACTATGTGAGCGATACGTAGCGGGCTGTAGTTAGTCCTACCTGGTACAGGTCTCACATACTTGATCAGTATTCTAGAACGGTCGCACGAGTGATTTGTAAGCAATCTGCTTTCTAGATTGACTGCACTTCCCCAGTATTCTACCAATATACCTAAGTCTACCACCAGCTTTACCCAAAACTGAACGTATGTGATCATTCCATTTCATATCAAAATGGTTCAAATGGCTCTGAGCACTATGGGAATTAACATCTTAGGTCATCAGTCCCCTAGAACTTAGAACTACTTAAACCTAACTAACCTAAGGACATCACACACATCCATGCCCGAGGCAGGATTCGAACCTGCGACCGTAGCAGTCCCGCGGTTCCGGACTGCAGCGCCTAGACAGCACGGCCACCGCGGCCCACTGATATTATAGTCATAGGATACCACGGTTTTTCGTTTCATGAAGTGCAAAACTTTATATATCTGTACATTTAGAGCAAGTTGCCAATCTCTGTACCACTTTGAAATCTTATCAAGATCTGACTTCTTTCAGATAGTACTTTGTTATAGATAACTGTATTATCTGCAGGAAGCCTGATTTTACTATTAATATTTTGCCTGCAAGGTCATTAATATACAATGTGTACAGCAATGGTCCCACACCCGAAGTTACTTCTTCATCTGATGATGACTCTCTGCCCAAGATAACATGCTGCATCCTCCCTACCAAAAACCCCTCAGTCCTGTCACCAGTTTCACTTGATACCCGATATGACCATACTTTTGACAATAAGTGTACGTGTCAAATACTTTTGGGAAATTAAGAAACACAGCATCTACCTGATTGTCTTGATTCAAAGCTTTCAGTATGTCATGTGAGAAAAGTGCGAGTTTGGTTTCACATGATAGATGTTTCGAAAGGCATGCTGGTTGGCATTGAGGAAGACATTCTGTTCAAGATATCTCATTATATTTGAGCTCAGAATATGTTCTAAGATTCTACAGCAAATCTATGTCAAGGGTATTGGACGGTAGTTTTGTGGGTCACTTCTACTACCCTTCTTGTAGACAGGTGTGACCTGTTCCTTTTTCCAGGAACTGGACACGGTTTTCTGTTCAAGGCATCTACGATAGATTACAGTTAGAAGAATGGCTAGCTCAACAGAAAATTCACTGTAGAATCTGACACGTATTCTATCCGTGCCTGAAGCTTTCTTTAATTTTGACGATTTCAGCTGTTTCTCAACACCACTGACACCAATACGTATTTCATTCATCTTTTCAGTGGTACAGGAATTAAATTAGGACAATTCTCCTGGATTTTCCTTTGTAATGGAACATTTGAAAATGGAGTTAAGTATTTCAGCTTTGCTTTGCAACCCTCAGTTTAAGTTCCTGTCTCTTTCACTAGGGACTGGACACTACCTTTGGTGCCACTAACAGCCATTATATACGACCAGAGTTTCTCTAGACCACTTGACAATATTCTGCTACAGTAGTCATTGAAGGCATCATGCATTGCTGTCTTGACAACCAAATGCGTTTAATTCAGCATCTCTTTATCTCCAGCCCTACACTTTGTTTTACACTTGTTACGAAGTAATCTCTGTCTCTTTACAAGTTTCTTTACAGTGACTGTATACCATGAAGGTTCCCTCCCATTCTGAGCTTTCTACTAGGTAAAAATCTATCCAGTGCGTAATCAACTATTCTTTAGAGCTTGAGCCATAGTTCCTCTACATGCTCCTGTCCTGTGCTGAAAGTTTTAAGTTCCTTGTTGAAATATGACATGACTTGATTTTTTATCTAGTTTATTGAACATACACTCCTGGAAATGGAAAAAAGAACACATTGACACCGGTGTGTCAGACCCACCATACTTGCTCCGGACACTGCGAGAGGGCTGTACAAGCAATGATCACACGCACGGCACAGCGGACACACCAGGAACCGCGGTGTTGGCCGTCGAATGGCGCTAACTGCGCAGCATTTGTGCACCGCCGCCGTCAGTGTCAGCCAGTTTGCCGTGGCATACGGAGCTCCATCGCAGTCTTTAACACTGGTAGCATGCCGCGACAGCGTGGACGTGAACCGTATGTGCAGTTGACGGACTTTGAGCGAGAACGTATAGTGGGCATGCGGGAGGCCGGGTGGACGTACCGCCGAATTGCTCAACACGTGGGGCGTGAGGTCTCCACAGTACATCGATGTTGTCGCCAGTGGTCGGCGGAAGGTGCACGTGCCCGTCGACCTGGGACCGGACCGCAGCGACCCACGGATGCACGCCAAGACCGTAGGATCCTACGCAGTGCCGTAGGGGACCGCACCGCCACTTCCCAGCAAATTAGGGACACTGTTGCTCCTGGGGTATCGGCGAGGACCATTCGCAACCGTCTCCATGAAGCTGGGCTACGGTCCCGCACACCGTTAGGCCGTCTTCCGCTCACGCCCCAACATCGTGCAGCCCGCCTCCAGTGGTGTCGCGACAGGCGTGAATGGAGGGACGAATGGAGACGTGTCGTCTTCAGCGATGAGAGTCGCTTCTGCCTTGGTGCCAATGATGGTCGTATGCGTGTTTGGCGCCGTGCAGGTGAGCGCCACAATCAGGACTGCATACGACCGAGGCACACAGGGCCAACACCCGGCATCATGGTGTGGGGAGCGATCTCCTACACTGGCCGTACACCACTGGTGATCGTCGAGGGGACACTGAATAGTGCACGGTACATCCAAACCGTCATCGAACCCATCGTTCTACCATTCCTAGACCGGCAAGGGAACGTGCTGTTCCAACAGGACAATGCACGTCCGCATGTATCCCGTGCCGCCCAACGTGCTCTAGAAGGTGTAAGTCAACTACCCTGGCCAGCAAGATCTCCGGATCTGTCCCCCATTGAGCATGTTTTGGACTGGATGAAGCGTCGTCTCACGCGGTCTGCACGTCCAGCACGAACGCTGGTCCAACTGAGGCGCCAGGTGGAAATGGCATGGCAAGCCGTTCCACAGGACTACATCCAGCATCTCTACGATCGTCTCCATGGGAGAATAGCAACCTGCATTGCTGCGAAAGGTGGATATACACTGTACTAGTGCCGACATTGTGCATGCTCTGTTGCCTGTGTCTATGTGCCTGTGGTTCTGTCAGTGTGATCATGTGATGTATCTGACCCCAGGAATGTGTCAATAAAGTTTCCCCTTCCTGGGACAATGAATTCACGGTGTTCTTATTTCAATTTCCAGGAGTGTATATGTCTTTCTGCTTGTTTTAGCTGTCCTTTGTACTTTGGTAATCATTGTTGCCACAACCGCCTCATGGGCACTGGTATAGTCAGCGCAGTATGCTGTGGCCGGTAAATGCGCAGAGGGCAGGGCAAGTGCGTGGAGTACGTAGTGGCGGGGGTTACGCGCAGGCGTTGCAGGGGAAATGCCAATCGCTGGAGGTTTCAGCGCCGCTCTAAACCGAAGCCTACGGTCATATTTTTTGTATTTTCTAGGGGCCCTCCATACCCACACTTGCACGGTGACCTTTCGAGAACATCTACCGCCATCTCTGCTTTGGTTAGTGTCTTAAAAGAATTCCGCCAAAAATGCAGCAATTTGTTTTCGCCTGGCTTGTTAACCTTTTGTAACTTACACAGAAGCGTCATGAATGGCGAATTTTGAGTAAAACCTACACATTTCTCTGGCTGCCATGTTAAAATTTCCTTCTTTTGCCAACGTACAGCGGAGATTACTCAGTCTCACCTTAGTAACATGCTGCGCAAATACAATTACGAGAGAATTCTGAAACAATGGTTTGTTAAGTTTATTACATGAAGAGAGGAAAAGCAAGGTCAGTAGCTTATGAAAAAGCACATCATCGGTGCGAACTAACGTGTAATGACTTATGTTGTTCCAAAACCCATAGCATTCTCGTTTCATCAGCTATTGATGCCCCTTACAAATACCATTCTTTCGTCGAAAAAGTCTGTGGCTAGTTGAATAACACGGTAGATAACGAAGTTTTAGCCAGTAACGTATTGGAAAATAGCCTTCTGTTTGAGCGCTATCATTCACCAAAATGTCAATTCGATACTTGAAACTGTTCGTTAACTATGAGGAATGTTGTGGATATTTCACTCTGGATTTATCACTGGCACGGTGCGAATGCAAATGTGTGTGCTACATCAGATCAATTTTCTCGAGATTGGTGACGCCTCTACACAAGTCTAAACAAAAATTCAGTATGTTAGCTAAATTTCATACGCAACAACATATTACATAATATGCACCAAGCGCAAAATAATAGCGACCTCTATTTTTCATTTCAAACTTTTCCAAATTTCGCGCAGTGTCTTACTTCCACGTAAATATCAGATAAACTATGACCATTAACGAAATGATGGGCACATCATTATGAACCTGACATAGAAAGCTATAATTAAAGCCAAAATGAAATTTTGTACCCAGCAGTTTCTGTGAAATCATTTGAGAAAGACTGCAATGCGTGCACCTCAATTGTCATCGCTGACTGGCTGAAAGGCGGAAAACACTGGTCAGCCGCCCCTTCTGAACAAACGAATGAACTCAAGCAGCGCTTTGGACGGTCACTGCGCATCGTCCACTGTACCCTGTACAGACTTCTACCAGTTCCAACGAGGACATCATCAAAGAGGTCAGGTATATTTGTTGCCATTAAAAATATATACAGTATAGCTACAAGAAAAGCTAAGCTTTCACATATCATATTGGCAGTAAAGAATTGTTTTCTGTTTCTTTCCTAGTGTGCTGTTAGACAGGATCCTCTGAACACGGTTTAAATTCCAGCAGATGAATATTTCTGACAAGCATGATTATAAATTTCACTGCTATGCACCAAACATTTCATGGGTTACCTGGCTGAATATACAGGGTGAGTCAGGAGGAGAAGTACAACTACATCTATCTACATTTATACTCCGCAAGCCACCCATCGGTGTCTGGCGGAGGGCACTTTACGTGCCACTGTCATTACCTCCCTTTCCGGTTCCAGTCGCGTATGGTTCGCGGGAAGAACGACTGCCGGAAAGCCTCCGTGCGCGCTCGAATCTCTCCAATTTTACATTATTGATCTCCACGGGAGGTATAAGTAGGGGGAAGCAATATATTCGATACCTCATCCAGAAACGCACCCTCTCGAAACCTGGACAGCAAGCTACACTGCGACGCAGAGCGCCTCTCTTGCAGAGTCTGCCACTTGAGTTTGTTAAACATCTCCGTAACGCTATCACGCTTACCAAATAACCCTGTGACGAAACGCGCCGCTCCTCTTTGGATCTTCTCTATCTCCTCCGTCAACCCCACCTGGTGCGGATCCTACGCTGATGAGCAATACTCAAGTATTGGTCGAACGAGTGTTTTGTAACCCACCTCCTTTGTTGATGGACTACATTTCCTAAGGACTCTCCCAATGAATCTCAGCCTCGTACCCGCCTTACCAACAATTAATTTTATGTGATCATTCCACTTCAAATCGTTCCGCACGCACACTCCCAGATATTTTACAGAAGTAACTGCTACCAGTGTTTGTTCCGCTATCGTATAATCATACAATAAAGGATCCTTCTTTCTATGTATTCGCAATACATTACATTTGTCTATGTTAAGGGTCAGTTGCCACTCCCTGCACCAAGTGCCTATCCGCTGCAGATTTTCCTGCATTTCGCTGCAATTTTCTAATGCTGCAACTTCTCTGTGTACTACATCATCATCCGCGAAAAGCCGCATGGAACTTACGACACTATCGACTAGGTCATTTATATATATATTGTGAAAAGCAATGGTCCCATAACACTTAGCCGGCCGGAGTGGCCGTGCGGTTCTAGGCGCTACAGTCTGGAGCCGAGCGACCGCTCCGGTCGCAGGTTCGAATCTTGCTTCGGGCATGGATGTGTGTGATGTCCTTAGATTAGTTAGGTTTAATTAGTTCTAAGTTCTAGGCGACTGATGACCTCAGAAGTTAAGTCGCATAATGCTCAGAGCCATTTGAACCATTTGAACCATAACACTTCCCTGTGGCACGCCAGAGGTTACCTTAACGTCTGTAGACGTCTCTCCATTGAGAACAACATGCTGTGTTCTGTTTTCTAAAAACTCTTCAATCCAGCCACACAGCTGGTCTGATATTCCATAGGCTCTTACTTTGTTTATCAGGCGACAGTGCGGAACTGTACCGAACGCCTTCCGGAAGTCAAGGAAAATGGCATCTACCTGGGAGCCTGTATCTAAAATTTTCTGGGTCTCATGAACAAATAAAACGAGCTGGGTCTCACACGATCGCTGTTTCCGGAATCCATGTTGATTCCTACACAGTAGATTCTGGGTTTCCAGAAACGACATGAAACGCGAGTAAAAAACATGTTCTAAAATTTCTACAACAGATCGACGTCAGAGATATAGGTCTATAGTTTTGCGCATCTGATCGACGACCCTTCTTGAAGACTGGGACTACCTGTGCTCTTTTCCAATCATTTGGAACTTTCCGTTCCTCTAGAGACTTGCGGTACACGGCTGTTAGAAGGGGGGGCAAGTTCTTTCGCGTACTCTGTGTATAATCGAATTGGTATCCCGTCAGGTCCAGTGGACTTTCCTCTGTTGAGTGATTTCAGTTGCTTTTCTATTCCTTGGATACTTATTTCGATGTCAGTCATTTTTTCGTTCGTGTGAGGATTTAGAGAAGGAACTGCTGTGCGGTCTTCCTCTGCGAAACAGCTTCGGAAAAAGGTGTTTAGTATTTCAGCTTTACGCGTGTCATCCTCTGTTTCAATGCCATCATCATCCCAGAGTGTCTGGATATGCTGTTTCGATCCAGTTACTGATTTAACGTAAGACCAGAACTTCCTAGGATTTTCTGTCAACTCGATACAAAGAATTTTACTTTCGAATTCACTGAACGCTTCACGCATAGCCCTCCTTACGCTAACTTTGACATCGTTTAGCTTCTGTTTGTCTGAGAGGTTTTGGTTGCATTTAAACTTGCAGTGAACCTCTCTTTGCTTTCGCAGTAGTTTCCTAGCTTTGTTATTGAACCACGGTGGGTTTCTCCTGTCCCTCACAGTTTTACTCGTATAAAACGCATTTTACCATTTTCTTGAACTTTTTCCGTAAACACTCAACATTGTCAGTGTCGGTACAGAAATTTTTGTTTTGATCTGTTAGGTAGACTGAAATCTGCCTTCTATTACTCAGGCGGTCGGTGTGGCCGAGCGGTTCTAGGCGCTTCAGTCTGGAACCGCGCGACCGCTCCGGTCGCAGGTTCGAATCCTGCCTCGGGCACGGATGTGTGTGATGTCCTTAGGTTGGTTAGGTTTAAGTAGTTCTAAGTTCTAGGGGACTGATGACCTCAGAAGTTAAGTCCCATAGTGCTCAGAGCCATCTGAACCATTTTTCTATTACTCTTTCTAAACAGATAAAACTTCCTCCCTTTTTTTATACTCGTATTTACTTCCATATTCAGGGATGCTGCAACGGCCGTATGATCACTGATTCCCTGTTCTGGGCTTACGGAGTTGAAAAGTTCGGGTCTGTCTGTTATCAGTAGGACCAAGATGTTATCCCCACGAGTCGGTTCTCTGTTCAATTGCTCGAGGTAATTTTCGGATAGTGCATTCAGCTTTGAGGGGTGATACTAGTGGAGATTCTGAACAAAAAACTTCTAATAAACATATCTCCTTTTCTTAACCGTTTCCGGGTAAACCAATGAGACCAACTATGAACGGGAAACGTGTAGCGTCGTCCTTACTAACCGCGTCAGTGCGCAGTTCACTTGCGCGTGGTGCAGTTGTTTATCTCAAGTCTCACTCAGACAGTGGTTGCCATAGTGCACGGTACTACAGTGTTGTTACGCGAAAAAAATAAAGTTTAGTGCAGTGAAAATGTCACGGATCTTCACACATGCAAAGTATGCTGACACGGTATTTTTCTGTGGTTTGTCCACTGGGAATTCCAGAGATGCTGTGCGAGAATACCAACAACGACTTCCGAGTCGCTGAGTGCCAGATAGCAGGGTGTTTAGTAGGGTGTTTCGCGGATTGCGTGAGCGTGGTATGCTCCAGAGCGTAAATGTTGTCTCTGAACGTCCTATACAACAAAACTCTGAATGAAGTTGAGAACGTTGTTCAAGTAGTGGGACGCAGCCCTGCTACTAGCTCTAGAAGGATTGCTGCCCAACTCGGTATTCCACAAACACGAGTGATCCGCACAGTACACGAGCACGGTCTGTATCCGTTTCACCGACAGAGTGTACAACATCTGCATCAAGGACAGGCTGACGCCCGGCAAGAATTGTAAGTGGATTATTGCCAGTGAGCGATTAATTCCACGTAATCTGTTTACTGATGGGTCATCATTTACCCGCAACGGAATCAACAACACGAGCAACTTTCATGTATGGGCAAATGAAAATGTGCACACTAATGTGGAAACGAATTTTCAACGACGTTTCTCAGTCAATATGGGGTGCGGTATTACTGATGACCAACTCATCGGTCCAGTTGTTTCAGATAACCGTCTTACTGGGACATGGTATCTTGAGTTTCTTCAAAATGTGTTACCAGAATACCTGGAGGATATCCCTTTGGCAGCACGAGCTCGTATGTACTTTCAGCATGACGGAGCTCCTACACATTCCGTACGGCCAGTGGCACAGTATCTCAACACAACGTATCCTGGTCGTTGGATCGATCGCCGGTTGCTTGGCCACCGAGTTCATCCGATCGTACCCCACTGGATTACTGTTTGTGGGGGTAGCTGAAAAGCGACGTCTACAAGCGCAGAGTGGACACAAGAGAGGACCTTCTCGTTCATATTTTACACACGACACAACACCTTTCTACAAGAGCAGCAACATGCATTGAAGTTGACGGTGCACTGTTTGAACATCTTCTGTGAGGAAACGTACACAATTAAACAAACCATAACATAACATAACAATATCTTAATTTACCATCACCTACACCTTTCCCATTCCTAGCTGTTTTCATTGGTTTACCCAGAGATGGTTAAGAAAAGGGTATGTGTTTATAGAGGGTTTTTGTTTAGAATCACCAGTACTATCACCTGTCAAAGCGTGGACCTTTCCTCCTGACTCACCCTGTATCAGCACTTCGACTTTGCCATAGAAAAGCCAAATACGTGTGAAATTTGTAAATAAGTCACCTTGTACTTTTTTTCAAAGATAATTATACTGTTTGCCATTGTCACTGCGTAATTTGTAATCTTTGAAAGAGCTAAAATAAATATGAAAAACTAACCTCAAAGCTTGGTCTTTATTAGTGTGTGTTACCCTTTAAAATAAATCATACACAAATGGCCAGTAAACTTCTAAATATTGGCATAAATGGCTGGTCTTCTGACCATAAAATTTTTCTGGGTAGCTGAACCTCAAAGCGTTAGGTTTTGAATGAGAGTCCAACATTCCACCATTTAAGAAACTCATGGCAAATTCTCACACGCAACATAATTCATCTTGCACAAAAGAATATTTCCTGTGAAAGTAATACGTCTCAAATCACCATATGGAATGTTTTTCATGACCTGCTATATATGTAAACATTTGTGATGTCACGCTCATTGGAAGCACTTCGTCATTACAAAGTATTGCATAGTCTCCATACTAAAAGCCTTTGGCATATTTTTCTGTCGGGAGACGCCTGTGTTCATTTTATTTGCAACTAAAGCTTTGTTGTGGTATTATTCTCACGTTTTTGTTTTTTGCTGCAGCATTATTCTCCAGTAAAGAAAAATTATTTGTTAGTATATCAGTTCTTACCAGTCAAAATTACAAAAATTTAACTGAAAACTTAAGCAATGAAAAGTTCTCGAATTCCCAGGTTTTTCATCGATAGCAAAAATTCCCACGTTTTCCCTGAATTCCCTGGTTGTCTGGGGAACATACACCCTGTTAAATTTTCTGACAAGTCTTGCCTTGCTGACATCCAACAAAAAATATGGTCCCAATGCTGTTTAAAATATATAATTAAATTTTCCCCTAGACATTTAAATCTCATCTTTATGTATGATAACGCTGGCAGCTGAAAAAATGAATTAAAATTTGTGCTGAAGAAATTAATTAAAATGTCTCAAAGAAAATTTAATTATAAGATCTATACGATCACCTGCTTGGGTGCTATTCCAGTGCCGGATAGCCCTGGCAATAGTGACAATTTAGGGGGAAAATAAGCTGGGGATGTGAATTGAAGTTTGTGGTGGGGAGGGCATTCCACTTCGGTATTCGCGCAACAGTGTCGACTATAGTGCTGTGGTGGTGCAATGGCAGTGAACTCAAAGAAGATAATCTCGAGGCAGCACTGTGTGTTACGAAGTCGTGACGCTCGACATCTTTGACCGCCATGTTGCTCTGTCTCTCTCTATCCAACTGTCAGTATACAGCTGTTCCGAAAGTAGACGAGTAAAATTTTATTTTGCCATTATTATGGGCACAAAACATCGCATTTTATCTAAATTTTGTATTTTTGACATTCCTGACTGCTCAGTCTGGAAATTATTTGAACAGGAAGCATTAAATACCTACAGAAAATAAAGAACCGTAGCCTACTGTTTAAAAATATCCTCTTCACATTATCAGCTGAAAAACTGTAAAGCAAAACTTCCTTGAAGACACAGCAATTCTGTAATTTGATTGTAACTATTATTACATGCTTCGTTAAAAGTTTGACGACCTTCATTCGAAATAAAATGCACTATGTAGGGAGTGGGTGGGGCTAGTACAGACAGTTTTTATATTGCACGATTTATCTCGAAACAGTTTGAGGCAGATTTTTAAGATTTAAACAGTTTGAGGCAGATTTTTAAATGGCTCTGAGCACTATGGGACTTAACTTCTAAGGTCATCAGTCCCCCAGAATTTAGAACTACCTAACCCAACTAACCTAAGGCCATCAAACACATCCATGCCCGGGGCAGGATTCTAACCTGCGACCGTAGCGGTCGCGCGGTTCCAGACTGTAGCGCCTAGAACCGTTCGGCCACCCCGGCCGGCTGCAGATTTTTAAGATTTAATGTATTTCGATTAACCTGTGTTCATACTAACAGAATCATTAAAGTGATTCTAAGTTTCTTCAATAGTTTGATCACCAAATGGAAAAATCTAAACAAACAACATTTACCCCATTTGTATTTGTATTTGCTTTTCTTTATTGGTCCTGTAAATCGTGTTTAGGTACATATTTTGCACAAACGATGTAGGACAAGTCAGGTTGGTACAGTATATACAACATCATACACAGTGTTATATTGAAAGGATAAATAATTAAAAATTATTCAATACATGTTGAATAATGATGACAAATTTAATATAATAAAATAACATGATAGACTTATTAAGAATATTTGAGCAATCACACTACACTTTTCTGGTACTCTAAAAACTCGGAAACAGAATAGAAGCAGTGGTCAAGCAAGTACTCTTTTAGTTTTACTTTAAACTTTTGTAAATTTTGCATCTGTTTCAAATAGGATGGCACATGATTGTACAGCATTGTTCCAGTATGATACACTCCTCTCTTACAGATGTTTGACCGAGCGAGGTGGCGCAGTGGTTAGACACTGGACTCGCATTCGGGAGGATGACGGTTCAATCCCGCGTCCGGCCATCCTGATTTAGGTTTTCCGTGATTTCCCTAAATCAGTCCAGGCAAATGCCGGGATGGTTCCTCTGAAAGGGCACGGCTGACTTCCTTCCCTAATCCGATGAGACCGATGACCACGCTGTCTGGTCTCCTTCCCCAAACAACCAACCAACCATCTTACAAATGTTTGTACTTACTGTATTGACATGCAAGTAATGCTTCTGCCTAGTATAATGAGGGTGGTAATTACAGTTATACTTGAAGATATTTCCATCTTTCAAAATAGTTCCTTTTGTGAAATTTAATATTTCATACACATATAAGCAAGGAAGAGGCAGTATACTGAGATTTTTAAGTAGTGCTCTACAGGAGTCTGTGTACTTAGCATGGTTTATTATTCTAAGAATCTTTTTCTGTAGCCTAAATGTTTTGTTTGTACCTACGGAGTTCGCCCAAAAGATAATGCCGTACATCAGCAGTGACTGAATACTGCACGGCTTGTATTTTGTGCGAGGATTCTTACTTCGTACGTAAGTGTGTTTAGCTTTTTATTTACATGGTTAAGATGTGTCTCCCATTTTAGGTTTTGCTGAATATGTATACCTAAAAATTTTTGTTGCTCACAGATGAGACAGTTTTTCCATCAATTTTAAAAATTGGTCTTGCAGGATCTAGTTTCTGTGAATTGTGGAAATTGACTGTCACTGTTTTTTGGTTATTTATTATTAGCTTGCTTGTTCTGAACCATCGTGTCAAATTTTGTATTATACCCGTAGCTGTTTTTTGTAGGCTTTCCTCATCACGTGATTTGATTAGCATATTTGTGTCATCTGCAAAAAGTACTGTTGTCCCTTTAGTTACTTTTCTGACAAATCATTAACATAAACAATGAAAAGAATTGGCCCAAGGACTGACCCTCGAGGAACTCCATATGCAATGTTTCGTGCATTACTGTGAAAATTATAATTTTTTTGTGTTTTTATGTCTTTGTATTTTATTTGAGTGATCTGTTGACGGTCATGAAGGTAGTAATGTATCCACTTGTTTGGCAGGCCTCGTATTCCATAATTACCTATCTTCTGCAACAGAGTATTATGATCAATTACATCGAAGGCTTTACTAAGGTCAAGAAATATGCCATACACATGTTGCTTATTATCTACTGCAGTTAGAATTTCATTTAAGAAGGTATAAACAGCTGCCAGTTCTGAATCCATGATGCGCATCACTTATTACGTTTTCTTTATTTAGAAAGGCTGTCAGCCTTCTAAGAAATAGTTTTTCAAGAATTTTACCAAAGCCTGACAATACTGATACAGGTCTATAGTTTGCAGCTTCATGTTTGTCCCCTTTCTTGTGCAGTGGTGTCACTTTTGCCATTTTCAGATTTTTCGGGAATATACCACTCACGAATGATGAATTGAAAATATCCGTTAATGGTTCTACGATAGATGTTACACTTGCTTTGATGATAATATCTGGCATTTCATCAGTACCTGCTGAATACTTATTGGGTAACCTTTTTATAATGTCAGATAATTCCTCAGGTGTTGTTGGAGACATGAATAGGGTTCTTGTAAAAAATGTTGTATCTGACTGGAGTGTATTGCTGTCTGTTTGTGAGTTGTAATGTTTGGTAATCAGTTGGTGTGCTACATTAGAAAAGTAGTTGTTAAATTTATTACCCACTACCGCGGGGTTAATTATTTTATTGTTGTTTTATTGAAGTTCTATATTTTTGTGGGCTAATGAAGTAGTACCTGTTTCTCTTTTTATGATACTCCAGGTTGCTTTAGTCTTATTCCTGGAATTTTTTATTTGTTTGTCATTTTCCATTTTCTTTGCTTTTGTTATAACTTGCCTAAATATTTGTTTATATTGTCTAAAGTAGTTGATAAATACAGGATTTGTTGTTTGCTTTGAGTATTCATGTAAGTTCCTTTTATTCTGGCATGATATTTTTATTCCTTTTGTGATCCATTTATTTGGTTTGTGCACAGAATTTATAAGTGACATTTGTTTAGGAAAGGCTACTTCAAAAAATGTTTGTATGTGGCCATAAATTTATCAAACTTGTCATCTGTGCTGTTTGAACTGTAAACATCAGTCCAGATTCCTCTTCTCAAGAGAGAACAAAAGTAATCTATGTTTCCATTATTAAACTTCCTCACAATAGTTCTAGTCTTCTGGGCTTTCGTGTTTCCTGCAATAGCAATTGTTAGTATTTGGGCATTGTGATCACTAAAACCAGTGTTTGCAGTCTATGTGTTGCAGATATATTTATCTGTGTTTACAAACACCTGATCTATGGTTGTTGCAGAAGTAGTGGTTATACGAGTTGGGTTGGTTATAGTTGGTTTTAGGTTAAAGGACTTCAGTAAGTCTTTGATTTCATCTTTAAATTTACTGGGTTTGGAGAAATCAACATTGAAATCTCCACATATGATAATATTTTTTTAAAGGATGTTGAAGTCCTCTAACAGCTCTTCCATATAAGTATAAAAAACTTTTTTATCGCCATCTGGTGACCTATATACACAGATGATTACAGAATTGCTAGTTGGCAATTCTACTATTGAAAGTTCTATGTCTCTTTCTTTAGATAAGCTGTCAAATTTGGTTATGTTAGTGAAGTCTATATCTTCTCGAACATATATGCAGCTACCACCATGCCCGAGTACTTCTCTACAAATTGTGGCAGCTAATTTAAACTGAGGTAGATATGCTGGTTCTATCATGTCTTTATTTAGCCAGTGCTCAGTAAAGCATAAAACAGAAATATCACTCATATCATTTAACAAGATTAGTATTTCATTCAGTTTATTGGAAAGAGACTGAACATTCTGATGGAACAATTTAAAGTATGAAGCAGGGACTATATTGTGTCTTGCTTGACCACTTACCTCTTTTTCATATCTAGTATTGTTAGCTGTAAAAAATCCTCCTTGATTTGAGGTGTGGGTGATGTCTTCTTGCTAGCTGGTTCACTGGATTTTGGGCCCTGCCTTTCGTGTGCTGTGGTGCTTCTAATGGTAATCCACTTGTCAAGTAGCATTTGTTTCATTTTAGGCACTTGTATTGCACTGGTTTTCACATTGTATTTATTTTGGTGAAACACTGATTTCTTCAGGTAGACTGGTAAATTCAGAGATACATGCATCTGGTTTGTACGATTGTTAATTCTAATTAATGAAGACAGTCTATTGCATACTTGCTCCTTCCCCTGTCTGTTCAAGTGGAATCCATGACGTGTGAATTTATCATGAGACAGTCCTTCCATTTCAAAGTTAAAGTGTTGCCATTAACTGAAATGGCATGGGGTAAAAGTGGACACCGTTTGTTATATATAAATAAGACGAGTTTTACCAAAACAGAAAGATTAATTTAGTTAAAATTATTTTGTGTTCACTTTTACCATTTCCATTCTCCTCCACTTAAACAAAAGTTTCGATATGATAAAACTTCTGATACTTTCACCTAGTTTTTGTGGAAAGGGTGAAAAAAAACGCAAAAGTAAATAATTTTCAGTTCAACATTAATTTGTATTTTTCATTTACGTTAGACATTTGAAAACAAAATAATTTTTGTCAGCTTCTGTCAAACAGAACAGTTTTTTCCATTGAACTTATTTGTTACAGTTTTTTTCATTTGCTATTAATTCAACTCCAGTATATATTGACGAAATATCTTTAATAAGTTTTGTTTTGTGCATGTCCTCTAAGTCAAATGCAGAGTTTACAGAATGTGAATTAGGTCCAAAAATAACTTTTTTTCATTAATAGAAAAATGGTGAGACACTGAATTTATGAAATGGGAATAAACCTTACCCAAATCTTCCACATTTGCAAACATAAGAAACTTCTTCTCACAATAAACAATAATTTTGTAAACTGCTTCAGAAGGAAACTTAAGTCTTCCCCTAGAAACCTACTGAGTAAAAGCAGTTGGGTCAGACAAAGGCTTCTCACAATATGTGTGGTCACTTACTTTGTCATTATCAAAAATTAACAAACTAGCACACTCACAACACTTCAAACCTTTTAACATTTTTTTGACCACAAATCCTGCTATGTAATACAAAGTATTATTAACATAATTATTGAGGTTTATGTCAATCAGTCTACTACAATAATCTAAACACTGTCTCAGTGAAGCATCATTTACATTAATATTTTCTGTTTGAACATGGCAGTACCTAAAGTGAGCAATTGAAAACACTCTGTTTGATTCAAAATCAAGTACATCTATCTTACATCCAGAGCTTATGCTATTTTTGAATAATAGGGCTTTGAGAGCTGACTGGAACTGAATAATATTTGGGTTACTATTCCAGCCTCCTTTGCCTCTAATACATGAAAATAATAATTCCAGTTGATCTTGAGACACTTTATACATTCAAAAATACTGAAATGGGTCTGTGTAACTGAAAAGAAATTGCCTCCATCCACAAACAGATCTCCCCAGCAATACATT
Source organism: Schistocerca serialis cubense (assembly GCF_023864345.2). Classification (NCBI taxonomy): domain Eukaryota; kingdom Metazoa; phylum Arthropoda; class Insecta; order Orthoptera; family Acrididae; genus Schistocerca; species Schistocerca serialis. Next base: position 59,998,859 of record NC_064645.1, read on the forward strand.
CCTCCCCATCCAACAACAATGTTCCTACCCCCAGACCACACAGAAGCATCCCCTTTGTCACCCAATATTATCCTGGCCTCGAATACATCAACAAATTACTCCACCAGGGATATGACTTTCGCAAGTCAAGCCCTGAAATGAGGTCATCCCTTGACAAAATTCTCCCCGCACCACCCAGAGTTGCCTTTCGTCGCCCCCCTAACCTCCGTAACATCCTTGTCAAACCCTACAATATTCCCAGACTACCTTCTCTACCCAGCAGTTCATAGCCCTGTAACTGACCCCGCTGCAAAACCTGCCCCATGCATCCCCCCACAACCACCTACTCCAGCCCCGCTACTGGTAAAACATACACAATTTAAGGCAGGGCCACATGTGAAACAACACATGTCGTTTATCATATGACATGCCTGCACTGCAAAGCCTTTTACATTGGTATGACAACAACTAAACTGGCTGAGCGCATCAACGGGCACAGACGAACTGTCCGCCTAGGAGATGTCCAATACCCAGTAGCAGAGCATGCCCTCCAGCATAATTCTACGGACCTAGGAACCTGCTACACCGTACGTGCCATTTGGCTTCTCCCACCCAACAGCAGTCCCTCGTAACTGCGGTGATGGGAACTTGCACTCCAACACATCCTTTCATCCCACCATCCCCCTGGACAAACCTACGTTAGCCAACCTCACTCCCATTTACTCTTCTGTCTTCTCCTCTTTGCCTTTCCTCTTTAGCCATTCACACATCTTTTCATCCTACATAGTTGTGTTTATCTTTATACTATATGCGTCTTTGCTTCTACGTGCGTCATTTTTGGTTTGAAGCTGGCACAGTACCTACAGTAGAATATCTTTGGCTTCTCTTTGGCTTCCCTCTAACAACCATGCCTCCATCCTTGCATCCTTGCTACCCTCCCTGTTTACCTTTCCCTGTTGCTTCATAACCTGGGTTGTGAGTAACTGAATCCACTTTCCCTTCTTCCCTTTATTTCCCCTCTCTCCTCCCTGACGAAGGAACAAGAGTTCTGAAAGCTAGGAACGTAAATTTTCTGTTCTGTTTTGTGTATCTATTGGCTGTACTGAGCTGAGGTAAGTACTGGCCAGCCCCTCTATCTCTTTGTTAGTATTTGTTTCAACAGAGTAAAATAGCAGCAGCAGTAAATAAAACCATTACACATGAGTCCAATAGACATCTCTACTGAAGAAAAATGATTGTAGACAGTATTAACTGCAAGCTTAATGATGACTTCACTATCATTATGTGGTCAGATAAAGCTAACCCGGTAGAGGTAGTAGAGAGGGGGCCAATAAGTCAATAAGACTTAAAAGTTTTTTGATGAAAACAATATCATAAGAATAGACAGGGACCTAACAGCAGTAGCTCAAAAAGACTGAATGAGAAGCTAAAAAAATCTTTTCACCAAGAGAATTATAACAACTCAAAGTAATGAACCTGCACACCCCTGCAGTTAGGGCGTAGATCAAGGTCCGTAAAGAATGACTGGTAGTAAGACCCATCATTGATGGAAGGTGCTGCCCATTCAATAAAGTCACTAGGAAATGTCTTAATTTCTTAAAGAAACATTATCACTTTAGCAGCATACAAATTGAAGCAGGAATGAAATTTGTATCTCTATATATAATAAATAATTATGAATGTACCAGTTACCAGTACTATTGGCATTACTGAAGAAAATTTGTGCTGTCAGTGTAGGCTATCAAATGACGAAAATTAACAAATTTATTGATTTGTTGTCACAAGTTTTGAAGCACAATTACTCTATGTTTAATAGAGAAATGTATCTTCATAATGATTGGCTTAGCATGAAAATTTCCATATCCAGCTTGAAAATAAGTTTTTCAATGAAAATCCAGTCTAGCAGAAAAGATATTACTTTAGATATATTGATGACACACTGCTGTTGATTAATGGCAAAGATCAGGAGTGATATTGGGAAGCACAGATTCAGAATTTTCAGAAAAAATACTTACACTGATATAACTATTGACTACCATTCAAATCACGCAATGCAACATAATGGCTTCTTTTATTTTTCTATTAACCGTCTTCTTAAGCTCCCACTCTCTCCAGCTGAACATGAAAAAGTACTAGGCGGTATTAAACACATTGCCAGAATGAACAATTACTCCCTCATTACATAGGTAAAATTTACAAAGAGACTGTAAAAAAAAGACCAAAATGTAACAGAAACTGAAGGTAGTAACAAAATGGAAGATGCAGATAACAAATACATTTGCCTGCCATACTAAAATAGCATCCTTTTTCAAAAAAGAAAACGTGAAGGTTTCCTTCTCAACTACTAACAGCCCTTGGCGTTTTTTAGCTGTTGGAGTTGATAAGAAACATACACCATGAATCGAGTGTGTACAAAATGGAATGTCCAGACTGCAATGCCTGATATGTGGGACAGACAGGTAGAAGACTCGAGATTTAAAAACAAAAAAAAAAAAAAAAAGGCTTGGTGATCATGTAACTTTGGATAGGCGAGATATAGTTGATCAAACTTTGCTGCCTACCTGGCTAAGAGGGGACCCTAGAGATGAACAAGAAACCATGTATCTGTTACAAATCACAGTGACTGAGAAGTCACAGATATCACAATAACTTCAGAGTCTGGCTGCGCAATTTCAGTGACAAGTCCCAAGTACCAACTAGAACGTGCAGTAAACATTCAACGCCATGTGCCATCTGGTGGCAAGCTTCATTCGTACTACTGTTTTTCTGTGCGACACGCTATCGACACTAACTGCGATTCCTGTGACAAGTCGCAAGTTGCAACCAAAAAATGCAGTTAATATTAGATGCTATCTCTTGACGTACGTTCATAATGCGTTCTAAGAACTTTGTCTCATGGTATAGATGTGTTACATACTTATTGTCGAAGAAATGAACCAAGAAGCTAATTTGCTCTGAGAAAAATTTAATACTCGGTTGAGAATTGGTGCAACCAACGAATGTGAATAATCCCAAATAAAGATTGTGCTAATAGGTAGACCTATAGTATCATCATAAAAGCTAAAACTGCAGTGCAATTTCAGAAAACAGATAATGATTAAGCCTCTGATGAGTATATTGATGCATATTATACCCACATATCGTACATCCTGTGGATTTGAGCCCCACAACTTCCAAACCGGAAGATTTCTACTGTCTGGGCTGCCCTAAAGGGGGAAATCGAAGCTTAGGAACCCCCCCTCCCTTCTCCCATCACCATCTGCCGCCATCCATCGCCGCCGCTACTGCCTGGTGCTCGCCGCCGCCACCACTGTGTCCATCTTTGTTCTCACCTTCATCTGTTCTGTGTCGTCTCACCGCTCCTCGCTTCCCTACCTCTGACACCCGTCGCCGGTAAGCTTATCCCCATTTCACCATGGACACTCCTACCAGCACAATCATCTACACTCCCCCTCACCTACCCCTACCTTCCCCCATGGAGTACCTCCTCCATGCCCCCTCCTTATGCCCAGCCTCCCCTTATTATTGTTTCGACACCCTCTGTCTCCTCTCGCATCTTCTATTCCCATATTTATCAGCCCACTTTTGCTCCTGCTCTTGCTCCCACTCCCACTCCTACCACTCATCCTCATGAGTTTCCTCCCCTCCCCAGTCGACTTGCACCCCCAGCAACACCCACCTGAGTCACAGCCTGCTTGGCCATATTTGCCACCCCAGAGGATGTGCTGACACCATCTTCTGCTGGCATTTCTAAACTCCAGGCAGGGCCTTCCTCCTGTCACCTCCTGTTCCAGCCTATCCCTCACCCTTCTTTCCAAGTCGCCCTCACCATAAAATCCCCTAAATGACAAATGTCGACCCTGCTCCTGCCCCTCCACCAAACAACCACCACCAAACCCCACCCCTTCTGATTGCTCGTGGATACCACACCTATTCCCACACCCCCACCCCTGCCATGCACACATTCATATTCCCCCACCTGACCCCAAGTTGCTTGATGCCCATGCCCTCATCTTGGAAATCCGCAAATACTTCCCCAGTGCCCCCATTTTCCAACTCATACCAGGCAAGGACTCCGTGTTTATCAAATTCTCCAAACCCTTCCTCGACACTGACCTCTTCAAAAAAGATCTCCCGTATCACCTTTGGTCCTCATCCCACCCTTACGCCCTTCCTTACCCCATCCTTTCCCTGCCAGCCTCAACCCTCTCACTGTCTGCCGTGATCACGAAGCTTAGCCCCATGGGCACGGAAGCAGAGGTGCCTCCTCACCCAGGAATTCCTCATTAATAGCTGCCAATACCCTGTTGACCCTTCCTGCTCCTCTCCATAGTCCTATTGGTGCCAAAAGTGCCTGGTCTATAACGACCACCTTACCTCTGTCCTTTAAAAATCCTCCCACCTGCCCCCACTGCAAAGCCTCTAATTTCCTCAAACAGTGCCCCAACCTCGTCTCCACTCCTTCCTGCAACACATGTAGTGAAACCCACACAACCTATTCCTCTAAATTTAAGCCGAGCATCTCCCCCCCAACCAAACCAGAACTCACAGTCCCCATTTATCCCACTGATCAACCCCTCCAACCCAAAAATTCCCTCTGCCCACCCCACACAGCTGAAGACATTTGGTTCCTTGCCATCATCCTTCAATACATCCATCCCTTCCAACGCCCACACACTCTCCAGCAGATCTCCCTCGCCGCCTGTTCCGTTTTCCTCCCGAACACTTATGCCACCTACTCCCATAACCAAGCCCACTTCGTTTTTACCTGCCTCGACAGCCTCATCTAAGCCTTTCTTGCCTCCCCTCCTTCCCCTTCCTCGCTCACTATCATGTCTTGGTGACAGTATCACATCCTTTATCAAAACATTCTCTCCTTTCCTGCCTTCATGCATACCCTATCCCAGCACCAGTTTGACGCATTCATCCTCAATGAAACCTTTCCCCAATCTTACCACATTGTTTGCACCTTTCCCTAGCCCTTAACTGTACTGATAATCTCCACCCCTTAGTGCGGGGTGGGGTCACTATTGGTCACCTTAAGCATATCCCCATCTGGCCATAACCCCTGCTCAATGATCCTACTGAAAACCTGATCCTCAGCGTTTTTTCCCCACCCTCACCATCACCTGTGCCACAATTATGTCCACCCCACTACTCCCATCCCCTATTACTTCCTCCTCCATACTGACCGCACCTTCTCCTCCTTACATGGTGCCGCCAATCTTAACATTCATAGCCGCGACCCTGCCACCCTCCAGCAGTGGAATCAGTTCCTTTCCACCCTCCAATGCGACCTTGTCCCCCTCCCTCATCTTACCTGTCCCAAAAGTAGCAAAACCCCTGATGTTGTCCACATTTCCCCCAACCTCCATAGTTGTATCATGACGGAAGTCCTCAATACCATTGGCAGTGACCACCTCCCAGTCCTTCTCACCATCTCCTTTGCCCCTCGCCCTCCCCCAGCTCCCCACCCTGTCACTCCTCCCAAAATCGTTCACAGCTACCACTGTGCAAACTGAAATGCCTACCGGTAATTCATCAATAGCCAGGTCAGAATCCACACTCTCCCCTTGCACCATCCTGATTTCATTGCTCATGCCTCATTCTTCCTCCAGAAGACTCTCTCTGACACTGTGGTGACCCACAGTCCCACCAAACTTATCCACTCCTACCATCTTCCCCTTCCTCCACAGGCCATACTCCTCCATGAATCCCATACTGATTCCAAAGCACTCATGACCGGAACACACACCTCCACCACCAGCAATTACAAAGACACGTTTGAAACCTTCTGACAGCAAAGAAATGCCATGACTGACACCATAAATGCACATGACTCAATGCCACCCTACCTGTCAACTCCTCCAAGTACCGGGTTGCCTCCCACCGCCTTACTGGTAGCCATCCTTCCCTGTATTACCACAATCACCTAGAGAGAAGGCCGCAGCACGCTCCTGTGACATCACGAAAAGCGAGCCAGGGCTGGCTTGGCGCTGCGCTGAAAGAATCGGGATGCATGGCCTGCAATCTTTGTCAAACGGTTTTACAGAATCTGGTTGGTAAAAAAAAATTGATTTCTGGGATACTTGTAGCTTAATATGGCAGCTTCATGCTAAAGTGCCAATCATTTCGATAATGGTCATAACTATTGTGGTATTTCACATATGAGTATCAAATTTGCGAACGTCGCAATCAAAAATAGGAGTCGCTATGAATTTGTGTTTGGTGCATATTATAAGTTCTATTACTGAGTATGAAATACAGATGAAGTTTCGAAATTTGTATCAATATCTGCCTCCAACCTCGAAAAAACTGTGCATCTGCAGCAAGTTCACTTCCGATCGCCGGTGCGCGGGAATGAAATATTCATAGCGCCTCTCATATCTCATAAACTGCTGGAGATATTGAAATGAGATTTTGGCAAGTGATACCAAGCAAAGAGGAGAGTACTTTGCCATATGGTTAAAATATGGAATTTTATCTATCGCGATTTAGCAGAAGCTATAGTTAATAACTCTTTTTTTTATCGGTAATGTAATTGCTCAAGACTTATCAATAGCCAGTGAAAACGTACAAGTGTGGGATGTAAATAATATTGCGATAATACATAATAAAACAGGGTACATTTGTGAAAAATACACTGTGATAAATTACAGTCTTTCTGGATCAGATGACTATTATTTGAACTCACTTGAAAAATTCTGCACTAATACTGTGTATAATATTAAATTCCTCTCCCTTCAGATACTACATAAAAGCTGAGTACATTCCCTAAGCAAACAATCTCTTTTAACTCGCCTGTTCTCAGAAACAAAAATAATCATGCTTTGTTATTGTAATGCACATTTTCTTTCCTGTAAAAATACAGCAGATTTTGAGCATGTAATGAGCTGAGTGCAGTTGTTGACTTTCTCACAAGAGTTGCAAGGAACTTTACAAGCCTGTTCGACAATAGTCTGCAGATATAAGAATTAGCAACATATGTTTAAGTGAAATTTTAAATGTCTTCCTGACCATGATGGTCAGCTGTTCAGAATGCATGCTATAAGCCCTGCAAACAACAGTAGCTTTATCAATAGGATGTGTATATAAGTCAACAGTGAAAATCTACAAACCTTCAGCAGACATTTGCAGCAGTTGGAATGAGACAACGTATCAAGCTAAAAATGTCAATAATATATTTAACCTATTTCTAGATTAATTTGTTCCATTGTTTGAAGCTGTATTTCCTAGGAGAATTTCATTAAGCATCTACCTATGTGACTGCAGGAGACAGTGACTCATTATGGGAATCAAGCTATCCTGTAAAACAAAGGGAATGCTGTGTACAATATGAAGAATTGTATTAAACTTCAGGACAAGGGCACTACAATTCACATTTACACTTTAGTAACTCCAGGGATGGACCAGAAATCACTGCTGGTGAATGCAGCAGGTTTAATTCTTTGTAATATGTAGATAAATTACCGTAACGTGAGAATTGTAGTCCTCGGTATGCTTAAAATAATATAATTATTAATAGTTTATGGTAATGTAGGATGTAAATACACTAGAAGTAATGAACAATAATTTATTTAAGTCAGACATATGTACATGGACTTCCTGAAAAAGCTGTTACAAAATCCAGGGCATAACCTGGTTCCATTACAGAAATACATCACAATTTCCATCTTAAAAGGCAGCAAGCCTTTTCTACATTCAGTGGAATTACACAGAATGATTAGTTGTACACATCTGATATATTGTATTTCATGAAAAATGGCACAGTTGCAAAACATGTCAGATGCATATAACAGGTTACATTACCAGTCTTACTGTCTATAAAATTTAATAATTGTGACTAAAGATGACTTATCTTGCTGACAAATGTAGTAACTCAGAGTAATAGAGCAACAAACATTTGTTGGAATGTATGCACCATGATATAAAGGTGTCACTGGGATGATGCACTACTGAAGGACATTTAACAAAGTGAAAATGTAGCTAGTCATTGGAAACTAATAAGTAATGGTAATATCGAGTACGATGACATATCAGAGCAACCTCACATTACAGTTGAATACCTGATCCACAACTGAAACAACTCTTTTATATTGTTACTGGACAGCTATGCAACATTTGTTGAAAACCCTGCTATAAGCTACAAGCAGGCCAGTTTCCTTGTAATGAACTTATGTGTAAACAAAATAAATCAGAGGAACTAACTCTGGGATTAACTGAAGATGTACCGTACAACATAAATCAAAACCGTAATGATTTCACACTGATTCCAAATTAAACTGAATGGTGTATGATATAACATCCTGGACATTCAAATAAAATGCAGCAACGCGACACTCATTAATGTTTGCAAGAATACTCTCCAAGTAAATAGGTGGGAAGAACTTTACCTTAATTACTATATAAACACCATCTTAAGAAAATAAATTGAGGCACTTTTTCACTTTATTCCTGTTGCATAAATCTTAGAATAAACTGTTCCAATTAAACTGAGTGTATGGAACACCAATCTGCATTTTAATGAAGTGAAGTGATTTTCTGTAACACAAGATTCTACAGCTACTGGCAGAGACTACTTTTACTTTTCATTCTAATAAAAGAGTCTCTTAAAACTAAGAGAGTGACAAACTTGACACTAATATGACATTTTACATTAATGACAGTTAAAGAACAAACTTTTCACTCAGTGCCAAAGTGTGTGCAGTTATGAAATTTTCTAGCAGATTAAACACATGTGCAGTCCATGTCTGGCACACAGTGTCACACTGCCAAGGGGTTTTAGGAATAAAGTTTTTTAAAAAAACAATAAGATTAGTAACAAATTAAGGGTCACAATCTGGATGAGATGCAAATTTGGGAATGGAGACCAACTACTGTGTCTGATATTAAACTATTCCAAACTGTGAGTGGAATGAGCAACTTATAGAATGTAACTATCTCAGTAAAATAATATAGGCAAAGCAATAACTAATTGTTACCAGTATGCAACAATACTGACATCCTGTATCAAAATTTAGATGAACAGCTGTTTCGAGAAGTAACTACATTAGGAAACACTCTGGTGTCATTCTGATTCAGGGAAATGGGAGCAATCCATTTTTGGCTTTCCCTATGTAGTATTGTAATATGCTACTGTAAGTTTTATATGTCTGCATCCCAAAATAACAGCCTCTAATTACATACATAGTTATAATGAACTACATGAGGTTTAATACAGAATTACTTTAACAGATTTCTTCTTGATAGGCAGCACAGGCTCAACAAATTGAAAGGAAGATGTAAATATAGCATAGCTGAAAGACATAAAGATTTCATTAGGAAAAACTGGCCCAGTTTCAACCTTAGGTCAGTATCAAGTGCACAGATGGATGTGTACACAAACTAATAACATTTTACAATGATGAGGTTGAAATTAGCCATTAGTGCTGGACAAAGTATTTACTTCAGCTGAATAGCCTGCACAGAAACAGTTGTGACTTTTTGACATTTGAAACTGTTGGAAGCAAATTATCCAAAGACTATGGACTATATGGACCAAATGACTATTAGTGTGTATTCAGTTGAAGGTACTACACCAATATCAATTATAGAACCTGCCTCTGCTTTGACTGGGCCAAATACAGTTTAACTGAATGTGTGACACTTAATAGAAATTTCCCATGACACCTGATAAATGTCCTAGGATGTAAACTGTACGCAAATTAAAATGTGCTAAGCTTCTGTTTCTTAAAAGAGGCAGTAAAGGTGTCTTTCTTTTTCTTAATGTAATTGTTTAATAATGTGTTGGTGGATGCTTTAACTAACAACTTCAGTATTTTGTCTGCCTAATGACAATTACTGCCAACAAAGTCTGTTAAGCAGAAACTTTTCTCCTGAACAGCATTTATGGTTACATTTTGAACAAGCACCCTTTGACTGTTGGATGACAAATTTTTTTTTTCTTTAGGGGCAGGTATTAATTTCTGTGCAGTAATGTAACTGTAAATAACAAATTCAAAACATCAGGCTGAGGGAAAAAACAGACCACCCCTGTCCAAATGTCTGATTAAACTAAGATGCTGTTCACCATGCGGGCACATTTCTTTGTCTAAGAGAAAGTATTTGCTGCACACCTCACACTGCTATTTCTTCAGTACACTGTGAACACAATACCCCACTAAATATGTTAATATTGGAAGGTATATTTCTGCCTGCCTGAAATCTTCCTCCAAATACATAACATCACCTATAAACTCAGTCTGTTTGTATAGTCTCTTTTGTGTCATTGCGATTAAAGGTGAATCCTTCAGCAACAGGCAGTTTACCGAAAGTACTTGAATTCAACATGAGTGGTAACATATTCTGCATCCTCATCTTTGCTTCCACTTCAAAAATCGTCTCACAGATATGAGATACTGAGAGCCAGCCATTGACCAATAACTGCTAAACCTTGCTTCCAGAGAATGTTTGAATTTTTCCAGGCAAAAACATTAAGCGAAACCAAGCTCTTTAGTACAGTACCTTGCCATCTCAATCAAACCATAGGTTGTGTGTGTCAGAGCTATGTGGGTTTCCTTTGAAAGGGTATTATTTTTCAGGCCTAAGTCCTTTCACCTATCGAGTCACACAAGAAACTTTTCCAAAAAAACTAATTTTTCATCATTGCAAAACAAGGCTCACATTCTGTTTCTCAAGTGAAGATGGATAAAGAGACTTCAATGTAAAGCCATAAGAATGCTTAAGTAGACCATTACATTCAATCTTACGAAGCTACCTCAGTGCTTCAAAAGATGCCATTAACACCTGACAATCATCACTGCTTCCATCAAATTGTGGATATTTGAGCAAAGTCCTTTTGATTATCCCAGTTATTATGTATACACTTAAGGATGTGGACAGAATGACATGTAAAAAATAGTGTCCAAGTTGGATTAGCTGGATGTGGGTAAACTATACTGATTGTGAGTTTTGCAGGTGAACTAAAAAGTGCCATAGATTTCCTATTTATAGCATTGTTGTCACTAACTACACAAATAAACCAATGTCATGAAGGCCACATAATATTTTCTTCACATACAAAAATAACTGTTCAGCTACAAGGTTTCTCACTGGAAGGACATGCACTATGTATTTAAAAGAAGACAGCAATGATTGTATCATAAAGACATATGCTGTAGTAGCAGCCTTGTCACTATCAGATGCTGCCCCCCCTCCCCCAAATGTTTCCTCCCTTGTAATCAAAATAAGGTTTAATATGAATTTCATCCATCATTAAAGAAATGGTACAATCACTTTCCTGCAAAGATTTAAATCTTTCCTTAAGATACACGAGCATAGCACCTTCATTTTGCTCATCATGAGGACCATTTCTATATGAGGAACATTTTTTCTGTAAAATTCTTGGATGAGGAAGAATAAGATTGCCAGATGACCTGAAAAATTTATTGGCATGAGGGGAGATAGAATGCAGGATACAACAAAATACAGAAAAGTGAGGATTAAACCTATAGTTTTCCTCACTGCTACATAGCAACTTAACTTGCTCACTTAAGAACTGAATTTGTTTCTGTTTTTCGTCATCTACAGAACTGCACATATCATTTAAAATGTCCTGTATAAGAAGGCACTGGCTTTTTAATGAATTTTCTTTTGCACTGGCTAATTCTTTCACTTTGTCTAATACTGTAAACAAATCATTCATATCTGAAAGTTTGTCTGATAATCTGCTACTGCCTATCTTTCTTATCTCAGTGTTACTTTGATAGGTGGACAACTGCAAATCATTTGTCACTACAGTGGATACAGACACAGATGGAGTGGGCAATACAGGAAGCAATAGGAATAGGACACAGTCACTTCTCCTAATAATGGTCCAGTCTCTGGGAATGGTTTCTCTTTCTAAGCACTGCAGAAATGCTTCAAAAGTAGAAAATAACTTCCTTGAATCGTACTATGTCTGTAATTGCTTGTAGAAGATGTTCATTTTGCAATCTAGCTCACCTTTCCTCTGCACTTTCTCGAGAGCTGGTGGAAGGAGTAGACAAATAGCTCGGGCAGCCTGGTAACACTGATGGGACAGCACCCTCTCTAAGTCTTGGTCTTGAAAACTTTACAGTAAGCTTTCTGCCTTTCACTTCATCATAATATTCCATATGCCAGCAGATGTCACATTTGGTGAAGTGAAGTTCACAAACATACAACTAAGTAGTGTGAGTCAGTACAGTATACAGCATGATCTAGAGATGTGTATCTGTATGTGAAAGTAGAAAACACTGGACACTCATTCATTTTCCACCAATATCAACTTGACAGGTCACACCTTAGTGGAAGTACACAAATCATTTAGGCCTAACAGTAATGTGCCATGATCTATAACATGCATATGTAGTGTCGATGACCTGCCAGCCAAAATAATATTTGATAGATTTTTTAATGCATTCTTGACCCTATTTAACCATAGTATTCCCATAAAGAAAATCAAAATAATGGACAGCAGCCACAAATCCAGATCTCAAAACAGACAAAATATATAGTACACTAAACAGCTGACAGATCTAAAGAAACAAGTTTTGTTACTGTACAACATATACAATAGTATGAAGCCTGACTGTGCCAAATCAGCCTATGTGGAATGCAGGAATGAATACAAAAAAGCCATCCTGCAAGCCAAAAAAACCTACAATGCCAACAGCATACATAATTCCACCAATAAATGCAAAACCGCTTGGAAAGTAATTAACAGTGCTGCCACAGATACTAAAAAAGACAAAATTAATATCCCACCACAAACACTCAATGAGTTTTTTATTAATTCAGTGAAAGAAATAGGAGACGCAATTATCAAACCAGACATTAGTCCATCAGAGTTACTCTCCCAAAATTGGGGTAGACAGTCACTAAATACAAGCATGCTAACCTTCTCCAAAGTATCGCCTAAATATGTACAAGGGGTCATAAAACAACTGAAATCATCTGATAGCTTAGATATATATGGCATATCATGCAACCTGCTAAAAAAAAGTGTGTGATTGCATTCTGTACCCTTTAACCCATTGCATAAACAAGTGCTTACTTGAGGGATATTTTCCTGATGAGTTAAAACTGTCTAGGATCGTCCCAGTATACAAAAAGGGAGATAAAGACTCTCCATCTAGTTACAGGCCTATTTCAATAGTACCCGCATTCTCCAAGGTAATAGAATGCATCATGTACCAACAATTATCATCTTACTTTGAGAATCTAGGAATAATTAATGCTACACAATACGGGTATAGGAAGAATCTGTCATTAACATGGTAGTCAGTTACATCCTCAAAGTTTTTGAGAACAAAGGCTTTGTCAGGCCTCATTCTGTGACCTAAGCAAGGCCTTCGACTGTGTTGAACACACACCCATACTTGAGAAACTTTGTGGTGGTGGTGGTGGTGGTATTACCCACTCCTCCATGACAACCACGCTACCCTGGCAATCGCAGTAAACCTAACCACTTTGCTTCCCACATCTCCGAAGTCTTCTCCTTACCCAATTATCCTTACTCTGATTACTCCCTCTTCCCTGATATCCTGGACTGCACCGATACCACTGTCCCACTGTTTGCTCCCAGCTTCTGCTACTGGACCAGTTACCGCCCTCAAAATTGAACAATCCTATCACAGCACACGACACTAAACTCATCCTCCGCTCCAAACACAACACCGCCCCTGGTTACCATTGCATTACCTACCGCCACCTCAGGGAATGCCCTCTCTGCTTCCTTGCCACCCTTGCCACCCTGTACAACACCATCCTCTCCACTGGCTACTACCCTGACCTGTGGAAGACTTCCTGCATCCTATTGTTCCTTAAACATACCAAACTCCCTTCAGACACCTCCTCCTATTGCCCCATCTGTTTCATCTCCGTGTTCAGTAAGGTCTTTGAGTCCATCCTCTCCCACCGTATCCATCACCACCTAACTCAACATCACTTCCTCCCTCTTACCCAGTGTGATTTCCAGCCCTTCTTCTCTGCCGACGACCAGCTGCTCAACCTCACCCATCTCCTCTCCCTCCATCTTAACTCCTGTTTCTCTGCTATTTTTGTTTCCTTTTACCTGCAGAATGCTTATGACTGTGTATGGCATTCCAGGCTCCTTTTCAAACTGCAGACCTATGCCCTTCCTCTCAACTCTATACGTCTCACTGCCTCCTTCCTCTCCAGTCGTCCTTCCTATGTAACCATTCATAATACCAATTCCTGTCCTTCTGCCCTACCGCAGGTAAACCCAAGGGCTCCATCATTTCTCCTCTTCTTTATCTCCTGCAGACTGCTGATATGCCCAATGGTCCCAGCACTCCCTCCAAACCCACCAAAACCAGTTTACCGCTTGATGCAACCAGTGACTTCTTCGAATCAATTCTTCCAAAACCCAGGCAATCATTATAGGACGTACCATCCCATTCTCCTGGCTCCATGATTTCTGCCTCACCATCTATGACAGTCCTATCCAACTTACCCCCACCTTGAAATACCTTGTCCTCACTGTTGACCGTCATCTCACCTGGAATGGAAAGATTTAGGTGTTCCTTGTTCTCCACGTGCCATTCGAGAGTGGAATGGTAGAGAAGTAGTATGAAAATGGTTTGATGAACCCTTTTCCAGGCACTTAAGTGTGAATTGCAGAGTAATCATGTAGATGTAGATGTAGACCCAATGCAAAACCCACAGTAGACTCCACCTCCTAAAACTTTTGTGCAGCCAGACATGGGGATTGCACCCTTCCTCGATTCTTCATAACTACAAATCCTTGATTCATCCCATCCATTGTTACACCAGTATTGCTTGGCTCTCTGCCCCTCCTAAATTCTATAAACTCCTCCAAATTCTCGAACGTCATGTGCTCCACCTCGCTTTCTGTATCCATCTCCCATCCCCCACGAGGATCCTCCATAACCTTGTCCCCTTCCCACATCTCCCCTTTTTCCTTGAAACATCCGTATCCTCTACACCAACCACCACCTTGATCTCACTAACCCCCAGTATCTCCATCCCTCTCCACTCCCCACCTGCTGCCGCACCTTTACCCCACCCCCCCACCCCCCTCTCCATATCACCACACCCACCACCTCCTATCCCAAAGGAATTTCCAACATCTCCCTGTCCCACATGATGTGCTTTACCCAAATATTTATCCTACCTTCCAACTCTGATCCTCCTCTTCCCCTCCCCTCCTCTCTTGGGCTTCCTCTCCTTCCTCTCCCCCCTCTGCTGTTTACTCCCTCCGCCCCCCTGTCCTCACATCTCCTTACCCAGTCCTTGCACTCCCTCCCTCCCCATCCCCTGGCCCTTGGTATGCTACCAGCTCAACCCCTACCCCCCCCTCCCCCCCACCATGTCACCCCTTCTTGATCGACTCCCCATCTCTCTTTCCTCTGTCCCTCCTCTCCAACCTCCCCTTCAAATTTTACTGCAGTTACTTTGTCATGTTTTGGCACTCATCGTATATGTAACATCAGTGCAGTGTGTGTTCAGTGTAGTCGTCAGATACTGTGAACACCATTTTAATTGTGCTATTCATGCCGTCAGTGTTTTATGTTCTACGTCTTCATCAAGTGGCATTTTTAACTGTGTGGATTTTATGTAAATGTACGTCATCCAACTACCCCTTTTTTTGTATATTTTAAATCCCATTGCTTCCCCCTTCTTCTGTGTACATTTAATCTCTTGTTCCCATATTTTATATATATAATGTTCTCCTGTGGTATTTCATGTAATCTCTCGGCTGAAGAGTGGCAAATTGTGCCGTTGCCAGTCCATCCCTGCCCCATGGCGGCAGGGGAATGAAATGATAATGAAGGCAAAAAAAAGAAAAAGAAAAAGAAAAAAAAGAGAAAAAAGGAAAAAATAGAAAAATATCATACATAAACTACTAAAATGCAATCTGGTGTCTACTATGTAACTTTTACCGAATGGTTAACAACTGTATTCACAAGATGGAAATTTTTTCTGACAGTACAGTACACAGTTAAACTTTTGTCTGTATTTTCAAATATTTCACTAATACTCTTCCCACTGTCAACTTTTAACTGTAAGTTAAGTACTTTCCACTGTTTTCAGTTCATCATTTATTTATTTATTTATTCATTTTCATGTTCCATAGATCTTTGATATGAGTGTATCCCTAGGATGTAGAACGTGTCCGATTATTACCATAGAAACCATTTTAAATGGTCATGAGGCTTACATACTAAACCATATACAAACAGATAGGGGTGAGGTTGAAATGTTTAAACAACAACGCAGATTATAGTAGTAATAATGATTACACTACCAAATTATAAGTCTTGCATTCTAATACATATAGAAAGCATTCTGTCATCAATTGATACGCCAGTGCTACATAATCAGTTCTTATAGGATCATGGTGGTCAATTACTTAGGCTCAATTACAGCAGTGTGTGCAACAGTTCTGAGCATTCTTGGAAATCTTTTAGGATAATAAATGAACAGGGCCTTAAAAAATTCAATGACAGCCTAAAAGAGATAGATTGGAGCCCAGTTTATAGGGAAACAGATGTAAACAAAAAGTACAATTCATTTTTAAATGAATTCATATCTGTATTTGAGTCTATCTTTCCCATAAAAGTAGTTAGAAATAGTCATAAAGGCAATGCCAAGAAGTCTTGGATCACTACAGGGATAATAACATCTTGTAGAACAAAGAGGATGTTATATAGTTCTCTCAGGACTTGTAATGATCCAAAGAAACAACAACACTACAAACTTTACTGTAGCATTCTCAAGAAGGTTATAAATAAATCTAAAAGTATGTGCATAAAATCAGAAATTGAAAGCTCAGAAAATAAAAGTAAAACTATATGGAATGTAATAAAGAGGGAAACTGGCAGGACAACAGGGAACACGTCTCAGGTAGAGATTAAAACAGGGGACAGTGTCATAAAGAAACCTGAGTTGGTTGCAGAAATATTTAATAACCACTTTTTGAGAGCAGCAGAGAAGACAGGCTGTAATTGTTCTATGGAAGAATCATTGTACAGAAAGTTATTAGCAACAAAATCCCACAGTTATCTTTACCTCCAGTTACTGTAAGCGAAGTCATAAGAGTAATTAGATCATTAAAAAATAAAAATTCTACTGGTGTGGACAATATTTCTAGTAAAATACTGAAACACTGTTATAAATTTGTTAGTCCCATCTTATGCAACATATACAACACATCCCTACGAGTAGGGATTGTCCCTGGCAGATTAAAATTGGCTGTAGTGATTCCTCTCTTTAAAAAAGGTGATAAAAGCATTGTTACAAACTATCGCCCAATATCCAAGCAAAAATCAGTTTGGTTTTCATGCCGGTCTTTGTGTTGAACAGGCAATATTCTCTTTCAGTAACCAAGTTTTGGAAGCCATTAACAAAAAAATGTCTCCAGTGGGTATTTTTTGTGATCTTACGAAAGCCTTTGACTGTGTAAACCACCAAATTATTTTGAAAAAGGCAGAATACTATGGTTTAGGTGATACTGTTGGCTTGTGGCTACGATTATATCTACAGGATTGGAAGCAGACTGTAATGCTAAATGGCTCTTCTGGAGAACCTGCCTCGTCTGAATGGGGCACGATAACGGGTGGTGTGCCTCAAGGCTCCGTTTTGGGCCCACTGCTTTTCCTCATTTTTATTAATGATCTTCCTCTTTGTTCTGAGACAAACAGCAAATTTACCCTGTTTGCTGATGATACCACAATTCTAATTGATGATTTGATAGATCACGATCTTGAACAAATACTTTTTTTATGACATCTTAAATTGGTTCTCCGCAAATGGTCTCTCACTCAATGCAGATAAAACTCATTATATGAGGTTCCATACATCACAAAGTAATCTCAATGAAATTAACATAAAATGTAGAGATCAACCAATACATAAAGTTGAAGATACAAAATTCCTGGATGCTTACATAGACAGCAAATGTAATTGGTCAGTTCACATTCTTCATCTATGTAAAAAACTTAGCTCGGCAACATTTGCACTATGGGTAATTTCTTCAGTGGCTGAAGTTGACACCATTAAGGTTGCCTACTTTGGCTACTTCCACTCATTGATGTCATATGCAATCATATTCTGGGGGAATCAACCACTTGCAAAAAAAGTTTTCACCATCCAAAAGAAAGCAATCAGAATAATGTGTGGGGCCCATCAATGACACTCTTGCAGGCACTTGTTTTGGAAGATAGGTATCCTAACAACTGCCTCACAGTATATTTTTTCCTTGCTGACCTTTGTGTGCAAAAATTATTCTATCTACCAAGGCAACAGTAAATTCCATGGCTGTAACACCAGAAACAAAAACAATCTACATTTCAAAATGAAACGTCTTGCTCTGGTACAAAAAGGAGTTTACTACTCCAGCATTAAGCTGTTCAATGCTCTACCACTACATATAAAATGTGTTCATACAGAACTGCCAAAATTTAAACAAGTTCTCAAAGATTATCTGACAGAGAAATCTTTTTATATTGTGGATGAATATCTGAAAGAAAATGTATACCATCACTAAACTTATTGTGTCTAGAAGTAGTGCAATTGATTTTATTGTGCATTTGAGCATTAGCACACTTTTTGTAACAACAAATTGGCTGTAGTACCTGTATTTACTCTTGTAGGCCTAATATCTGATTTAACTTTGTGCTCTTATCTTTAACCAATATTTGAACTCCTTTTTCTGTTAAATGGTTGTTATGTTATCTGGCTGACATTGTATCTATTACTGTATTTATAGTATAATAGAGGGAAACATTCCACATGGGAAAAATATATCTAAAAACAAAGATGATGTGACTTACCGAACAAAAGTGCTGGCAGGTCGATAGACACACAAACAAACGCAAACATACACATGAAATTCAAGCTTTCGCAACAAACTGTTGCTTCATCAGGAAAGAGGGAAGGAGAGGGAAAGATGAAAGGATGTGGGTTTTAAGGGAGAGGGTAAGGAGTCATTCCAATCCCGGGAGCAGAAAGACTTACCTTGGGGGAAAAAAGGACAGGTATACACTCACACACACACACACATATCCATCCGCACATACACAGACACAAGCAGACATTTGTAAAGGCAAAGAGTTTGGGCAGAGATGTCAGTCGAGGCGGAAGTAGAGGCAAAGATATTGTTGAAACACAGGTGAGGTATGAGCGGTGGCAAATTGAAATCTCCCACTTCCAGCTCCACTCCCCCCAAAACCTCAAAATTCCAATCAGCACAATCTGGAACCACAACACTCTAATTCAGTAGTTAACCTTTCCTCCAAACCTCTCTCCCAATCCAAAACCTCTGTCCTGTCCAAAGGCCCCACCTTCAGCCCCACTCCCAGATTCAACGAAACAGCCCTTGTCAAAGATTTACTGTCCTACACCCCTACTCTCTGCTGGAAATATCACTTTGCCACAAAGAAAAATGATACTAATCCTACTCCTAATGGTCCAACTCCCCAAGACACTATCCAAATTGAACCCTGCCTGGAACAGTTCCGTCCTCCGTCACAGCGGGACCCACCTCCTCTTCCTCAAAATCACCCACTCCAAACCTTCCAGGAATTTCTGACTTCCAGCCTTGCCTCTCAATCCTTCTTAAAAAACCTCAATCCTACTCCCAACATCACCACTGCTGAAGCCCAGGCTATCCGTGATCTGAAGGCTGACCGACCCATCGTCATTCTTCCGGCGGACAAGGGTTCCACTACCGTGGTACTTGATCGTCGGGAGTATGTGGCTGAGGGACTGCGTCAGCTTTCAGACAACACTACATACAAAGTTTGCCAAGGTAATCCCATTCCTGATGTCCAGGCGGAGCTTCAAGGAATCCTCAGAACCTTAGGCCCCTTACAAAACCTTTCACCTGACTCCATCAACCTCCTGACCCCACCAACACCCCACACCCCTACCTTCTACCTTCTTCCTAAAATTCACAAACCCAATCATCCCGGCCGTCCCATTGTAGCTGGCTACCAAGCCCCCACAGAACGTATCTCTGCCTACATAGATCAACATCTTCAACCCATTACATGCATGTCTCCCATCCTTCATCAAAGACACCAACCACTTTCTCGAATGCCTGGAATCCCTACCCAGTCTGTTACCCCCGGAAACCATCCTTGTAACCATTGATGCCACTTCCTTATACACAAATATTCCACACGCCCAGGGCCTCACTGCGATTGAGCACTTCCTTTCACGCCGATCACCTGCCACCCTACCAAAAACCTCTTTCCTCATTACCTTAGCCAGCTTCATCCTGACCCACAACTTCTTCACTTTTGAAGGCCAGACATACCAACAATTTAAGGGAACAGCCATGGGCACCAGGATGGCCCCCTCGTACGCCAACCTATTCATGGGTCGCTTAGAGGAAGCCTTCTTGGTTACCCAGGCCTGCCAACCCAAAGTTTGGTACAGATTTTTTGATGACATCTTCATGATCTGGACTCACAGTGAAGAACAACTCCAGAATTTCCTCTCCAACCTCAACTCCTTTGGTTCCATCAGATTCACCTGGTCCTACTCCAAATCCCATGCCACTTTCCTGGATGTTGACCTCCACCTGTCCAATGGCCAGCTTCACACGTCCGTCGACATCAAACCCACCAACAAGCCAACGTACCTCCATTATGACAGCTGCCACCCATTCCACATCAAACAGTCGCTTCCCTACAGCCTAGGTCTTCGTGGCAAACAAATCTGCTCCAGTCCGGAATCCCTGAACCATTACACCAACAACCTGAAAACAGCTTTCGCATCCTGCAACTACCCTCCCGACCTGGTACAGAAGCAAAGTTTGTTGCGAAAGCTTGAATTTCGTGTGTATGTTTGCGTTTGTTTGTATTTATAGTATGTCTTACTTAAACTATGTACAATTTGGCATTGAATTGCCCTTGTATTTATTGTAAGTTTAAATTGAAACCTGTACAATTTGACACATTCCATATCCTTGTGATTGACTCACTAACTGGATCTACGGAACATGAAATAAATAAATAAATAAAAAATGATTAAAATTAAATACATTGTACTAATTTTTACACACTGTCAAAAAATACCTGTAAAGAATAGAAATAACTATTCAAAACATAAAGTTTCAGCTGGGTTTTGAATGACTGATTTAACATGAAATGGAAGTTTATTGTATAATTTTATGCTTGGATAATGTACTCCTTTCTATACCATGCTGAGATTGTTTATATCTTTGTGAAGATCATGTTTACTTGTTGTATCATGATCATGATACAAGATGTTTCATAAATTGTATGATTATTGTTCACAAAGCAAATTAGTGAAAAAATTGACTAAGATGGCATGGTGAGGACCCTGAGCTGCTTGAATAATAAGTTTCTGCAAGAGCATCTGGAGTGCACTCTAGCCATAATTCTGATGACTCTTTTCTGTGAAATGAAGACTTTATTTGCTCATGACTGGTTACCCCAAAATATGATGCCATATGTCATAAGTGAATGGAAATATCCTAGGTATGGAGCTTTGTTTCCCAGTCACAAACAGATGAAATTGAGTGAATGGCAAATGCTGCTGAATTCAGTCTTTTACACAGGCCATTGATGTGAACTAACCAGTTTAGATTCTTGTTTATATGTAATCCCAGGAACTTGTAAGACTCAGCTCCCAATATTTCTTTGTCACCTCATGTTATTTCAATATTTTCCTGATTTTTATTTGCTGTTTGAAACTGAATTAACTGAGTCTTTTTCACATTGAGTGACAGACCATTTGAAGTGCACCAATCAAGAGCTGCTTTGAATACAGGGGTTGCAGTGTTCTCTAGACTGAAATTGGGTGGCTTTTTGTGTCATACAGCATGGCAGACCATTGATAAAGATGAGGAAAAGTAAGGACCCACCACCGAACCCTCTGTCACTCCAGATTTTACTGTGCCCCACTTCAATCAGGCAGGTGCCGTTGCAGAATTGTTCAGTACTACCTTCTGCATTTTGTTGTCTAGGTATGACTCAAGCCACATCCTTACTTCACCATTTAATCCATAGTGCTCAGCCTTCATAAGTAGAATTTCGTGATCTACAAAGTTGTATGCTTCAGACAGATCACAGAAGATTCCAACCGACTAATGTGTTGGCAGAAGAGCCAACACCGTGTTGCTAGAGGAGGCCGAAATGCACACGTTTAATTACACACAGACTGGCGTGAGCTCTGGAAGAGTTAAGGGAATTAATAGTAGCAAATAAAGTACGTAGTTGATATAATACTTAACTTTAATCCATAATTGGAGAACATCGCTCTTGATGATACATAATTACAATCTCAATATAAACTGGTAATGGCGCCTTGCTAGGTCGTAGCAAATGACGTAGCTGAAGGCTATGCTAACTATCGTCTCGGCAAGTGAGAGCGTATTTGTCAGTGTAGCATCACTAGCAAAGTCGTCTGTACAACTGGGGCGAGTGCTAGGATGTCTCTCTAGACCTGCCGTGTGGTGGCGCTCGGTGTGCAATCACTGACAGTGGTGACACGTGGGTCCGAAGTATACTAATGGACCGCGGCCGATTTAAAGGCTACCACCTAGCAAGTGTGGTGTCTGGCGGTGACACCACATTCCTCCCCCGCAAAGTGGCGTACGGTTGTGTTATAAGGCTTCTGTCCACCATGGGGAGGACCCTTTGTTGACGTATGCGGCGAGGTGGGGAGCTTAACAACAGGCGAGGCTGTGCCACCCGCACCCTGCCATTCGGTCTGAGGGGAGCTAGGAAACGCCTGAAAACCTAGTCCAGGGTGCACGCCAACATGCGGTGTATGCGCCCGGAGAGAGACAGGAGGGGCCGAAGGGTCGACCTCCATCAGAACGGGGCACCCCATGGGCGAAGACGACATCTGGTCCGGAGCGGGCAAGAGTTCCATGGCGGAGGACAACTGGTCACGGGAAGCGATCGGTGGCGCGTGACCCAGGGAGGCGCTTGGCGGCTGCAGCGAAGCGTCCACTGCGGGCGGCGGCGGCGGGAGAACAGGCGGCAGCGGCGCGTCGCCATGGGACAAAATGGAAGGCAGCGTCGGTAACACCTGGGGATGAGGCGAGCCAGTAGATGGGTCCCCAGGGCGCTGACCGGACGGCACCGTTGCTGAAAGCAGGTGGGGAGCGGCAGATCCCGTGCGACGACAGAGGCACAGCTGATTGAGATGCCGACGCACCTCACCAGAGGCCCCCAAAACCAAATACATAGCGCGGCCGAGGCAATGAAGAATGCACCCTGCGAGCCAACGCCGTGAACCTCGATAGTTGCGATAGTATACAACGTCGCCTGGGGCAAAAGCAGGTGTCTGCCGCTGCACAGGAACTTGATGCGGTGGATGCAGCAAAGACATCAAGGTTCGATGAGGACGACCGTGGAGCAACTCAGCCGGCGAGCGACCATCTCGGGGCTGAGAGTGATACGAGGACAAAAAGAGCAATAACGCGTCCTCCCGAGAATGCGACTCTTTCAACTTCAACATCTGTGACTTGAAAGTCTGACCAATCGTTCAGCGGCACCGTTTGACTGTGGCGAAAACGGCGCGGACGTCAGATGTTGAATACCATTGGCCTTGCAGAATGACTGAAATTCTGCGGACATGAATTGTGGGCCATTGTCGGAAACAATAGTCTGTGGAAGACCTTCAATATAAAAGATAGCGGATAACGCTTGGATGGTGGCTGATGACGTCATGGAAGACATCCGGACAACAAAAGGAAAATTACTGAATGAATCTACCACAACCAACCATCGAGCATTCCAGAATGGACCAGCAAAATCTATGTGTAAGCGTTGCCAAGGGGAAGTGGCATTTGGCCATGCAAAGAATTTCCGCGGCGGTGCAGATTGTTGTTTGGCACACGCCATGCAAGAAGAGCACATATTCGTAATCGCAGCATCGATTCCGAACCAAGTACAGTGCTGACGAGCAAGTTGTTTCGTTCTCACTATACCCCAATGTCCTTGGTGGAGAAGCTGTAAGACAGAGGACTGTAACGAACGTGGGACCACGACCCGGGACTGATCATTATCAGAACACAACAGCAAAACACCATGTAGTACAAAAAGTCTCTCCTTGTGAGCAAAAAATCGGCGAACCAACGGTTCCTCGATCTGTGACCGTGACAAGGGCCATTGACTAGCAACAAAACGCAAAACGGTAGCAAGGACAGGGTCAGCAGCTGTGGCCGTAGCTACGTGACGAAAATCAATCGTAAACGATTCGACCACGTCATCGGTTTCCGCATCAATGAACATGCAAGCAAGTTCGGAGGAATCGAATGCTCTATCCCCAGCAACAGGCAAATGGGACAACGCATCGGCATTTCCGTGCTTAGCAGTGGACCAATACAAGATATCGTAGCGGTACTGCGAGAGGAAAATAGACCAGCGAATGAATTTCTGCGCTGTACGTGGAGGTACAGGCTTGTTCGGATGAAAAAGCGATTTCAAAGGTTTGTGGTCTGTGATGGTGGTAAAGTGACGACCATACAAGAAATCATGAAACTTAGTAACACCAAATACGAGAGCCAAAGCTTCTTTCTCTATCGGTGAATAATTTCTTTGCGCAGACGAGAGCAATTTGGACGCAAAGGCAATAGGGCGATCATGCGATCCATCTTTGTGCACAAGCACAGCACCGATCCCGAAATCCGATCCATCTACCATCAACAAAAGGAGTTTCTGGGGATCGAATGGCGTAAGGCAAGTATTTGAAAGCAACGCCGATTTCAACTGGCGAAAGGCGCGTTCGCATTCCGTCGTCCAGACAAACGGAACACCTTTACGGCGTAAGCGATGAAGCGGAGCTGAAATGGAAGAGGCATTGCGCACATAGCGATGGTAGTAATTTATTTTACCCAGCACACACTGTAGCTGCTTCAAATTCTGCGGCAAAGGCAAGTCTTGTATGGCACGGAGGTGCTCGTGACTGGGATTTATGCCTTGGGCATTGATTACATGTCCCAGATAGAGTAAGTCACGAGCAAAAAACACACATTTGTCCTTCCGCAAGCGAAGGCCATTTTGTCGCAAGACCTGAAATAATGTTCTGAGATTGGCTAAATGTTCTTCTTCCGTCTTTCTGGAGATCACAATATCGTCCAGATAGTTTGCTGCAGTAGGGACCGAGGCACAAACAGTTTGCAGATATTGCTGAAACAATGCAGGGGCGGATGCACACCCGAATGGCAGTCTTTTAATCGGTACAAACCAAGATGCGTGTTAAACACCAAACCGCGCTGGGAGTCTTCGTCCACCGGTATTTGCAAGTACGCATCTGCTAGGTCCAACTTCGAAAAATATTTACCCGGGCACAGTTTGTCAAAAAGATCTTCCGGGCGGGGTAAAGGAAAAGTTGCAATCACTAATTGTGAATTCACTGTTGCCTTGAAGTCCACACAAAGTCTCAATTTTCCGGAAGGTTTTGGCAAAATTACTAAGGGTGATGCCCAGAGAGAAGCCTGCACACGTTCAATCACACCTTGTGATTCCAAATCATGTAATGTTCTTGCGACCTCATCATGCAATGCGTGGGGAACATTGCGCGCCCTGAAAAATTTCGGTTGCGCGTTTACTTTCAGTTCCAAATGTGCTTTATAGTTCTTAGCACAACCAAGGCCCGGTGCAGAAATGTCTGCAAACTCTTCACATAGACGAGAAACACTGTCTGAAGGCACAGTCTGGTTCACCGATAGGACCTGATTGACTATAAACAAGTTAAACAACTGAAATAAGTCTAAACCAAATAAGTTCACTGCAGAAGAAGAACGAAGTATGTAAAATGACCCAAGTTTTGTTTGTCCCTTGTATGTTGCAAGAAGGCTGCACCATTCTAACACAGGGATAGCTTGTCCTGAATAACTACTTAACTTAACATTTGCGGCACGCAACGGAGGTGTGCCCAGTTGTTTGTACGTGTCTTTATTGATCAATGAAACTGCAGCTCCGGTATCAAGCTGGAATGGGATCACGTTGCCATTAATGTCCAAGTCTACAAAAAGTTTATTGTCCTGCTGACGACAAGAGCGACTGTCTTGTGCAACGTGAACTGACACTGGTACAGAATCACTTGCGACTTGACAGGATTTCCTGCGATGTCGACGCACACTTTTTGTGGGACGAACACAGTCACTGTTAGAGAGAGGGGCACTGGGCGGAGTGGAATGAATTACATGAATTTCCATGGGCGAAGGTTCACGAGCCTGAGTATTCGTGGTTCGATTCCGATTCCGGCGCGAAGCAAAGGGCCTGGAATGGTTGGGAGTGTCCGATCTGAGCTTTTTCTGGCAAACACTTTGAATATGTCCTTTTTTATTACAGAAAAAGCAAAGATCTTGGCGTGATGGGCAATTCTCACGCGAATGTCTAGTAGCACACCACGGGCATGACTTTAGCACTGCATTTGCTTGCTTGTGCGGCACACGTTTTGGAGAGCTTGGCGGCAGCTGCGCTGACGGGCGCGAGGGCTGTTTACTGTTCCATGCAGCTTGCCCGGCGGGCCGGTTAATGTGACACACGGCTGGCAAAGTTTCAAATGATTCCTGAGTGAAGTCAAGTGTGTCCTGCCGATCCAATATGTCTATCACTTGTTGAAGGGAGGGATTGACTAGTTTCAAAATCTGTTCCCGTATACAAACATCAGAAACATTCTGTGCAATTGCATCACGTACCATAGTATTTGAATAAGGGAGTCCACATTCACACGCAAAAGCACAATCCCTAGTAAGGCCTTGCAAAGTTGCAACCCACTCCCTATTAGTCTGACCGGTCATACGTTTTGTACAAAAGAAAGTACACCTTTTTGCAACTACATTGACTGATTCTTTGAAATATGCATCTAATGCAGACAAAATTTCGTCATAGGACAGAGTTGCTACGTCACGTCGGGGAAACAATTTCACTATCAAATGGTAGGTGGACACTCCTACACAAGAAAGCAAAAAAGGCTGCCGCTCAATACCTTGAATTCTGTAGGCGGCGAGATGGAATCCATATTGGCGTGACCACTCCGTCCAGCTTTCCAGTGCCGCATCAAAAGGATGAAAAGGCGGTGCAATAGCATGGTGTGGCTGCGGTAGCGGTGGAGTGGCGGCGACCGCATCGTTTTGCATGGCACGTTGGCCCTGGACGAGCTGTCCAAGGGCATCCAATAAGGCCTGCGTCTGCTGATTCTGTAAGCGATAAAATTCGGACAGTACATCTGGAGATTGTGGCGAAGCCATGACACAAGTAAATTAGTGCAATGTAAAGAAGAAGACTGTTTTTACACTCATCGCCATATGATGTGTTGGCAGAAGAGCCTACACCATGTTGCTAGAGGAGGCTGAAATGCACGCGTTTAAGCTCACGCAGGCTGGCGTGAGGTCTGGAACAGTTAAAGGAGTTGAGTCTAATAAGTAAAGTACGTAGTTGCTTGAATACTTAACTTTAATCCATAATTGGAGAACATCACTCTTGATGATACATAATTACAATCTCAATATAAACTGGTAATGGCACCTTACTAGGTCGTAGCAAATGACGTAGTTGAAGGCTATGCTAACTATCGTCTCGGCAAATGAGAGCGAATTTGTCAGTGTAGCATCACTAGCAAAGTCGTCTGTACAACTGGGGCGAGTGCTAGGACGTCTCTCTAGACCTGCCGTGTGGTGGTGCTTGGTCTGCAATCACTGATGGTGGCGACACGCGGGTCCGACGTATACTAATGGACCACGGCCGATTTAAAGGCTACCACCTAGCAGGTGTGGTGTCTGGCAGTGACACCACACTGACAACATTTTATTGTTTGTGAATTCAAGGTGTTGGTTGACAAATGAGAAAATGACATGTTCTGTTTGAAAACCTTTTTGGAATCCAAACTGATTTTTATTAATGATTTTACAGCAGAGTCCCGCTAATCCAAAACCCAGTAATCTGAACGTTCAGTTAATCTGAACATGAAAAATGTTAGTCTAAGTATGGAAAATTATGCAGTAAACTGCTGTACATATACACTATTATAATTTGCACTGTACAGTAAACATGTATTAGAAAAATTGGCAAGAAAACATTAGGTTTAAACAATGTATAGCAATGAAAGAAAAGCTGTCAAACTTACTAAAATACAGTGGACATTTTATCCCTACTTTTTAGATGACAAAAACTCAGTCATTGTTTTTTGGCATAATGAAGATAATCTGTTACATGATGCATAGTTGCGCCAACATCTCATAAACATCAAATCAGCAGGTGTAGAAGTGGGCTGTTGCTCCAAATAACGTAGCACGAGGTCAAGGGCTTCTGCTGCTTCACTGTGTGGCACCCGCTCTCCTTTGTTGCTTTCAGTCTCCTTGTGACTTCCATCACAGCAGTCCACTTCTTCCTGGTCTTGAGTCACAGCAGCAACTAAATCAGTGTCAGTAAGGTTCTCCACACATGCCCCATCTGCTGCCATCCACCCATGTATGTCTCCTTCACTAGCCTCTTCACATCCAGGGATTGTCTGTATCATTTGTAGTAGATTTTCCTCTTCATTTTCAACTAAGTTGTCCTGAAATTCAAGAGATGTCCACAGTTTTCTCCACAATTTTCTTAGAGTATTTTCTGAAATATTCTGCCATGCCTCAGCGGCCCAATAAACAACAGCCTTCACATTGGCCTTTTTTATTTTGTCCACTAAAGGAATACTATCATCTTGGATAAGCATTCTTAAATATTGTTTTCTATAAATCAGTTTTAATGTTTGCAGTATGCCCTGGTCCATCGGCTGTAAAAATGGTGTAACATTCGGCGGCAAAAACTTTGCCACAATTTCTCCATCACATAATTCCTCAGAGTTGGGGTGAGATGGCACGTTATCAATCAAAAAGATTTCATGGGGAGATTTCCTCAGAAAACTGTTGAACAGAAGAACAAACTGGCGCTGAAACCATTCTCTGAACAGCTTACCATTCATCCATCCATCCACACTTTTTTCTGGTTGCAATAATATATGGACAAGGACTTCATGTTGCAGTTTTTAAAAGCTCTGGGCCTAGCAGATTTGCCAGTCAGCATTAAAGGCAGCTTGTGATTACCAGCAGCATTGCTGCATGCTAATAAGATCACATGATCTTTGCACATTTTAAAACGAGGAGCATGGTCTTCTGCTTTTAATGACAGGCTTGTTGTTGGCAATGCCCTAAAATTAAGGCCAGTCTTGTCAGTGCTATAAATTTGTTGTGTGAGAATACTTTCTCTCTCTTATCATTTTTTAAACTCACCCAAGTATTCCTTCGCTGCATCACAGTCAGAAGAAAGATTCTCTCCAGCAATTGTTAGCTGATGGATTCCATGACATTTTTTGTATCTGTCCAATCAACCCATACTCACACCAAAGGACTCATCACCACTCATTAACTGGTTCAGGTAAACAGCCTTCTCCTGAACCAGTGCTCCACTCAAAGGAGTTCCCTTTTCTCTTTCCTACATAAACCAAAGGAAAAGAGCTTCATCCACTTTATTGTACTGGGACTGTTTCAAAGTCTGTCAAATTTAGTGTTTTTCCCAAAGACATTGAACAGGATGGTTCAAGCTTCACTTGGTTCTTCTTACAATCGCAAATGGTTGCTTTACCAACAACCAGTTCCCTTTCCAGTTTAGATACCTTCTCACCATTGTCTATCCACTTCAAAGCAGTGTTTCTTTGAGAGTTAACGTTGTATGTTTCCATTTACACATGACAAAAATATGTACACCACTACAAATGAATGAATAGAATATAATAAAAATTTTACAAGTGCCAGAGATCAATAACTAACATAACCAAGTGCTTTTCAAGCCAACTGGCAGTGCATTGTCCTCAGACAATACAAAGGTCTCAACAATGCACAGCAACAAGGGCAGGGAGTTAGAGTGAGCCATTGTTCCCACACTTGTTCCCATTTGTTACCATGGTGTACCTACTTATCTGCTTGATATATTTCATTCTAGAATCTCGTCGCCGTGATTCTGGGTAATGTGAACAAATCGGTAATCTGAACAAGGCCCAGTCCCAATTAGTTCGGATTAACGGGACTCTATGGTATTTTTATTAAGATGATCTGCAATCTTTTGAATATTAGTTTGTCTAGGATTTTAGAGAGACTTGTTAACAATGAAATAGGCTGGTAGTTGGAAACATCAGCTTTATCACCTTTTTTGAACAGTGGTTTCACAATTGTGTATCTGAGTCTATTAGGGACAGTACCTTGATTTATGGACTCATTAAATATGTGACAGAGAACTTTAAGAATAAATTTGCAGCAGTGCTTCAGTACTTTGATAGATATTTTATCCACATCAGTGGCATTTTTATTTTTCATTTGCCTTATTACCTTCTCAGTCTCTTCAGTTGTAATATATGGTACATCCATTTGACTAATTTTGTTCTGCACTTCTTTTTGTAGAAGACTCATGGCTTCAACTCTCAACCATTTACAACCAATTTGATCTGCTACTGTCAAAAAATGGTTGTTGAAGATATCACCTTTGTCTATCATCAACCTCAAAACACGCAACCTTCCAACCTAACCTAGACCTCGGGCCATGCTACAGGTCAGTCTGTCATAGCAATCAACATTTCGAGGCAGAAGAGATATCTAGAGTCTTGTTGTTTGTGGTATATTTTTAGGCTTTTTATTTGATTGCTGGCTTATTTTTTGTTTGTAATGGGTGGTTTATAGGTGTAGTCCAATGTTATGGTAGTTCATCATGTTCCAGAATTGCACTATGCATTGGTGTAATAATTCCTTCACTGGATCTGTTGCATATTTCCAAAGGTCTGCAAACGTTTGATCTTTTCTGATTGCTTTGTAGTTTTTGAACTCTTTCAAAGCTCAAGACTTATTGATTGTGAGTGGGTTTATTTATTTTATTTATTTTGCATATGGCACTTCACACATGGTTTACACTTATTACATTATAAAATTATATGATAAAATACATAAGTGAAGGATACATACTCAGATAAAATATAAAACATAAATACAATAAAAAAATAACATCACAGAAGATATTTTGCGTTACACAAGTCTTCAAATTCTGAGAGCCAAATTGGCGATCCATTGGAGGCAGGGCGGTGTGGTGTTGAAGAAGTCAGTCCGACTACCCTGGTAGGTTCTTAATTCACAGTCCTGGGTGATGTGCTGTATTGTTTGATTAGGTTCCCCACAGTCACAGCTAGAGCTGGGAAGCCGTCCTGTTCGGATTCTGTTTAGGCTTTTCCATAGCTGTCATGGAAGTTCAAAGCCCTTAGGTTTCTCTGATGGTCAGATAAGTTCACAGTTGTCAGGGGAGGCACTATCACTCCATCTCTCATGCCATTTAGTATCCATGCTGACGTTGGCAGCTGACAGTTGTACGGCCAGTCTTAAAGGGGGATTTCTGGAGTGGAGTCGTATTCTTTCCGAAGTTGGGACATCTTCATGGATAGGAAGTAGGGGGTTATTCATTAGTTTTGTGTATTCCTTCATCAGAGTTTCCTGTCTTCACAGGGAGGGTGGAGCTATATGACTAAGTGTTGGAAGCCAATATAGTGGGGTAGTCTTTATGCATCCAGTTATGGTTCTCATAGCAGCGTTGAGCTGGGTGTAAACTAGCTCGCTTCCGTGGAAGAAAACCACACGTGCACCCTGGGTAATGCTAAATGAGCTAGAACGATAGCTGGTGCCAGAATTATCTTCTCTAGTGGATCTCCTGGCCTTATGCACATGGAAGCAAGCCTGTCAGATAATGGCTCCTGCAGGAGCTGCATGACAAGAAATATCGGACCTAGCCTCCAAATTTTCCAACTAAATATTGAAGGACTAAACAGATCCAAATGCGAAACTCTGTCTTGAATTGATGTTGTTGCTGTACAAGAGACTCATGAAACTAGTGTGGCCAATCTTAAGGCAAGAGTAGAATACCAGGATACAAGATACTAGGTGCGAGATACCATCAGTCACACAGCTGTGCTACTTATATCCACAGCAACATAGAAAATGCAAAAGTATTGTACTTTGGCATTGACAGTGGAATCCACACTGTCACTATAAAAGTGGAAGAAGTTTCAATAACTAATGTTTACAAACCTCCACTCATCCAGTGGCCTCCAGAGGTACTACCCCCACCCCCCATCCAGCTCTGTACTTGGGAGATTTCAATAGTCACCATACAATGTGGAAATACAACATCAGTGACCAGAATGGCATTGCACTCACAGACTGGATGGAAGAAAACAGCTTAAGTCTCAAATTTGATGCAAAGGATAAGGGACTTTCAGATAAGCAGCATGGGGTAGAGACTCAAATCCAGATCTATGTTTCTCCACCCAGAATCACAGTGGCCAACCAATTAGCATAACCAGAATGATCCTACCAGATTTCCCATGCAGTCAACATCATCCAGTCATATATGAAATAGGCTTACAAACCCCGGTGATCTGCTCTATACCAAGACCTAGTTGGAATTTCCAAAAGGCGAACTGGGAACTGTTCTCCCAAGAACTTGACAAGGTCGTAAGATGGATCCCAGCAACACCTAAAAATTACAACAGATTTGTAGGTGCAGTGATTGCAACAGCAAAAAAGTGTATCCCATGTGGGTACCGCAAGGAATACACTCCAGGCTGGAACAAAGATTGTGAGACACTTTTTGAAACATACGTAAAACATGGACATACAGACGTAGCTGATGAACTGCTACAGACACTGGATGAGGCTCAAAGAAGTAGATGGATTAAGACAACTGCTGAAATGGATTTTAAGAAGTCAAGCAGAAAAGCTTGGAGCTTACTAAAGAAGTTGGGGGGAAGTAAACCACCAATCAAAGTAACTTGTACAGTGCTACCAGACCAGATAGCAAGTCAAATTGTATCACTATCTAGAGCACCATGAGACAAACACAACACACAAAAAGTAAAATGGGATTACAGAAACATACAGCGAACAACACCTCAAGAAACTGAGTACTCTCGGAGCTCCACAATTGAGAAACTAGAAGCTGCTCTCAGTGATGTTGAAACGGGTAACGTGCCTGGTTATGATGGAACACACCATGAATTCCTGACTTGATGTGGGAAGGAAATGAAGAAATGGCTGACCAAGTTTACTCATGCATACTAACATCGGGATGCCTGCCAAAAGCTTTTAAAATTACTAAAATAATTGCTATGCTGAAACCAAACAAACCATGAGATAAAGCCAAAAGTTACCACCAAATCACTATTCTCAGCTGCTGCTACAAACTTCTGGAGTGGCTACTCCTCAACAGGCTGGGTCCTAGAAGTCATCCCACCAGAGCAGGCAGGTTTCAGACCCAATAGGAGCTGCACAGACCAGGTTCTAAGTCTAACGGTATATATTGAAGAAGGTTTTCAAAAACGAAAAAAGACTGTGGTAGCTTTCATAGACCTAATAGCTGTCTATGACACTGTATGGAAGGAAGGACTTCTACACAAACTGATAAAAGTAATCCCCTGCCGTATGATACTGGGACTTATCCACAACATGCATTTGGATAGATATTTCCAGGTGATACAGGGTAATGACA
Organism: Schistocerca serialis cubense; assembly: GCF_023864345.2. Lineage (NCBI taxonomy): Eukaryota > Metazoa > Arthropoda > Insecta > Orthoptera > Acrididae > Schistocerca > Schistocerca serialis. Next base: position 60,032,371 of record NC_064645.1, read on the forward strand.
TAAGCAAACAGAGGAAACTGAACAGTGGACTGCCTCAAGGATCAGTTTTAGTACCAATGCTCTTTAATCTTTACATCTCTGACCTGCCTGAAACCATCTCAAGGAAGTTTAGCTATGCTGATGATATGGCCCTAGCTATCCAAAGCAAGCAGTTTGAAGACACTGAAAACATCCTCACAACTGACCTAAACAAAATGCATGAGTATTTCACTAAATGGAGGCTAATACCAAATCCCACCAAGACTGAAGTCGGCTGTTTTTATTTGAACAACAAAATGGCGGGATATGAGCTGAAGATTCATATGAATAACAGTCAACTGCGATATCAGCCACATTCAAAGTACCTGGGGGTCACTCTAGATAGGACATTATCCTTCAAAAGACACCTAGAAAATGTATCCAATAAAACAAAGCTCACGCAACAGCCTCATTCAGAGGTTCTGCAGCACTAACTGGGGAGCAGCAGCAGACACGCTATGAACCTCTGCACTTGCCTTAGTGTACTCTGCAGCTGAGTACTGTGCACCAGCGTGGTTAACCAGTGGGTTTATATTTTCTCCCAATTCAATAATTTTTTCTGCTAAAGTATCTGTATTTTTTCTATTATTTTTCTATTATTATTTTTATCCTTTAACATTAATGTTGGAGGGTCATATCTTTGTTGTCTGCTAAATATTTTGTAGTAATCCCTTGAGTTTTGTTTTCTAAATACTTGTTTCTATCATTAGAAGCATGTCTTTTTGATACTGGTGTTTAACCATTCTTATTATTTTTTGGATTATTTATATTTTTTCTGTAAGTCTCAATTAAATAGGAAGTGCAGGGAAGCTAAGACGAAATGGCTGCAGGAAAAATGTGAAGACATCGAAAAAGATATGATTGTCGGAAGGACAGACTCAGCATACAGGAAAGTCAAAACAACCTTTGGTGACATTAAAAGCAACGGTGGTAACATTAAGAGTGCAATGGGAATTCCGCCGTTAAATGCAGAGGAGAGAGCAGACAGGGGGAAAGAATACATTGAAAGCCTCTATGAGGGTGAAGATTTGTCTGATGTGATAGAAGAAGAAACAGGAGTCGATTTAGAAGATATAGGGGATCCAGTATTAGAATCGGAATTTAAAAGAGCTTTGGAGGACTTACGGTCAAATAAGGCAGAAGGGATAGATAACATTCCATCAGAATTTCTAAAATCATTGGGAGAAGTGGCAACAAAAAGACTATTCACATTGGTGTGTAGAATATATGAGTCTGGCAATATACCACCTGACTTTCGGAAAAGTATCATCCACACAATTCCGAAGACGGCAAGAGCTGACAAGTGCAAGAATTATCGCACAGTCAGCTTAACAGCTCATGCATCGAAGCTGCTTACAAGAATAATATACAGAAGAATGGAAAAGAAAATTGAGAATGCGCTAGGTGACGATCAGTTTGGCTTTAGGAAAAGTAAAGGGACAAGAGAGGCAATTCTGACGTTACGGCTAATAATGGAAGCAAGGCTAAAGAAAAATCAAGACACTTTCATAGGATTTGTCGACCTGGAAAAAGCGTTCGACAATATAAAATGGTGCAAGCTGTTCGAGATTCTGAAAAAAGTAGAGGTAAGCTATAGGGAGAGACGGGTCATATACAATATGTACAACAACCAAGAGGGAATAATAAGAGTGGATGATCAAGAACGAAGTGCTCGTCTTAAGAAGGGTGTAAGACAAGGCTGTAGCCTTTCGCCCCTACTCTTCAATCTGTACATCGAGGAAGCAATGATGGAAATAAAAGAAAGGTTCAGGAGTGGAATTAAAATACAAGGTGAAAGGATATCAGTGATACGATTAGCTGATGACATTGCTATCCTGAGTGAAAGTGAAGAAGAATTAAATGATCTGCTGAACGGAATGAACAGTCTAATGAGTACACAGTATGGTTTGAGAGTAAATCGGAGAAAGACGAAGGTAATGAGAAGTAGTAGAAATGAGAACAGTGAGAAACTTAACATCAGGATTGATGGTCACGAAGTCAATGAAGTTAAGGAATTCTGCTACCTAGGCAGTAAAATAACCAATGACGGACAGAGCAAGGACATCAAAAGCAGACTCGCTATGACAAAAAAGGCATTTCTGGCCAAGAGAAGTCTACTAATATCAAATACCGGCCTTAATTTGAGGAAGAAATTTCTGAGGATGTACGTCTGGAGTACAGCAGTGTATGGTAGTGAAACATGGACTGTGGGAAAACCAGAACAGAAGAGAATCGAAGCATTTGAGATGTGGTGCTATAGACGAATGTTGAAAATTAGGTGGACTGATAAGGTAAGGAATGAGGAGGTTCTATGCAGAATCGGAGAGGAAAGGAATATGTGGAAAACACTGATAAAGAGAAGGGACAGGATGATAGGACATCTGCTAAGACATGAGGGAATGACTTCCATGGTACTAGAGGGAGCTGTAGAGAGCAAAAACTGTAGAGGAAGACAGAGATTGGAATACGTCAAGCGAATAATTGAGGACGTAGGTTGCAAGTGCTACTCTGAGATGAAGAGGTTAGCACAGGAAAGGAATTTGTGGCGGGCCGCATCAAACTAGTCAGTAGACTGATGACCAAAAAAAAAAAAAAAAAAAAAGTCTCAATTGTGATTATTATGGTTCGTGACTCTAATACCTTAACAAGACCTGGTGTCTATCTACCACTGTTGTGTTATCACACTCTGTGTTCCACCATTGGTGTTTTTCCCTGGGATTTATTGGGGCTACCTGTTCAGCTGTTTGTTTCGACTGGTGAACTGTTTCCTCTAGGTCATTTGCTATTTTTATATTCCTTGTTTCTCTTCATATTCCTGGTTATTTATCAGTTTGTGAGAGTCATAGGTTCTCTTATTCTTGAGGTCAGATGCTTTTCTTTCTCAAAGGGGTGATTTTAATTTTTATCTGATCCAATGAAATCATATCATGCTTTCTGCAGAATTCCACCAGTCTCATGCTATTCCTGTTTGTTCTTCTTTGTGCTGGACATTTTCCTATTGTGTTTCTATCTCTTATCCTTTCCTAAATGGGCATTAAAATCTCCAGTCAAAATTTTGGTGTGGTTTTTATGTATGTTTGCAGTCATCTAATTAAAAAGCTCCCAATATTCATTTGCGTCTTCTCTGTGTTCTTTCTTATTATTTTTATCATTAGTTGGAGCATGAGGATTTATTGTGGTGTACATTTTATTTGCAGCTGTTGTAGTTAGTGTTGATGAACTGGGAGATTGTGGTTTAAATTCTATTATGGGTTCAATTATTTTGGGACTGACCACAAATCCCATTTCAAAGTATGGATATTGCTTCATTACTCTTTTTGCTGATATTCCCTTATAAATTATATACCCTTGTGATTCTATTGGTTCCTGATCAGTATTTCTCATTTCTGGAAGTACTGTTATTAGAATTCCTTTACAATCCATTTCATCTGTCAAAATTTTTGAGTTTCCTTGGCTGTATGATGAAATTTGTTATGTGTTGGTATGTAGTTTATCTGTCCTGTCTTGAATCTAAATTTTGATCTCCTGTCAGTCTTGTGTATTTTTAGATGCTCCAGTTCATCTAAGTTATCTTCAAAGTGACTGCTCACCATATCTGAGTGCAGTCTTACTTGGCAATTGCAAAGAGGTGGATTTTCCTTATAAGCTTTCCTTCCATGTTTGGCTTTCAAAGATAGCCATTCTCTTTGGGGCATTATCTATTATTCCTACAGGGTAGCTAAGATCATTTGCCACCTGATCAAGGCAGTAATTATCATAGTTGGTGTTGTAATTTGTGTGTGTGTGTGTGTGTGTGCATTTATTTGATTCATAAAAAATACTTTATTGTTCAGGATCACAGTTTATTATTTGTATTGATTACTAGTTACCAGCAAAGTTGATAGCTGTGGAATAACACAGGAAATTGCATACAAGTAAAAATGGTATGGCCAAACTGTTAATAGCTCCATGATATAAATACATAGCAGAAGATAATTTTATTTCTGTTTACAGTCACCAACCGGTAGGACACATCATCATAAATTATGTACAAGCTGTATTGCTCAGTCTTATTACACAGCTCGATAAAACATAAAATCGCCTAAAAATATATTTACATATTGAACAAGTATTATGACGCAAAGCATCATCTTATGAAAAGAAAGGTTGAGACTACATAATTCTTACCCAAAACTAAGAGATTGTCACATCCACTGTGTTGTAATATCCTGTCAAATAATGTGCACAAGACTGCAACTAACACACATTACTCTAGAGCCATAGCATCAGAAAACAATACATAATTTTCATTAAGTTATATGAGGATGGCCTGTTCATTGTGCAAGTATTGTATTACATAGACTCTAGGTGTTTATGGAATGAGATATGATCATCGATCATATGTAACATCAGTGAATGACAAGGAACATGCCCATATCATAGTAGCCTCAGGGCTTACAAGAAAATAATATCCCATCAGATGGTACTGCTGGTAGAACAGTCATTGGAGCAAAAAAAAAAAAAAAAACTACTGAAAAATTTACAAACTGTAGTAAAAGGAATAAAAACTATTGCAACAACAAAAGACAGTACAAAAATCTTGTAAAATTAAAAATCAGTTTCCTAATTGCCACACAGTGGCATATAACTATATTTGAAAGTATAAGTAATATATTTGTATTTCCTGTGGTACAGTGTAACAGGGTATGTTGTTGTTATTGTGGTCTTCAGTCCTGAGACTGGTTTGATGCAGCTCTCCATGCTACTCTATCCTGTGCAAGCTTCTTCATCTCCCATTACCTACTGCAACCTACATCCTTCTGAATCTGCTTAGTGCATTCATCTCTTGGTCTCCCTCTATGATTTTTATCCTCCATGCTGCCCTCCAGTACTAAATTAGTGATCCTTTGAAGCCTCAGAACATGCCCTACCAACCGATCCCTTCTTCTAGTCAAGTTGTGCCAGAAACTCCTCTTCTCCCCAATTCTGTTCAATACCTGGTATAAGTAATCAAAAACATTCAGGCATAGATAACTACAGAATTTTATGAAAGTGTGAATTTAACATGGACCCCATGGTAACTAGCAAGAAGATGTCACAAACAGTTTAGAAGTGTCATGGTTTTTGCATCAAAATTCTTAGCAACAATGTCAAATTATATTATTTTTAAAATAACAACTCATGTAAATCCTATATAATTTATTCATATTTAATAAACAGTATATCACCTAAGCAAACAGGCCTACACAGCTTGCAATGTGTATGTTAACAACATAGATTCATGACTGAGACTGGGATGAAAATAATGTATTCTTTTTTATTGCGCATGGTGTATATACATATAAAGAATATGCATTGTTGGAAGAATGCACACATACATAACTAGTGAACCCAGCAATGCTTTGCAGTTGCTAAATATGTATGGGAATTGAATCTACAACCTAAATTCCATCTTCCCAGTCTCTCTGTCCATCTCCTCCGCCTTCCTCCCTTCAGCCGCTGTAGTGTAACATCGGTTATTCATGAGAATGACCTGTTTTGCACTGATGATGCTCATGCTTGTGAAAGATGGCCATGTCTCTTATAAAAATTTTATGTTGTGGAACAATCCGCTGTGTGCACCCTGATCTGAAATCTGTGTAGATAGTCCATATGCAGTGACATAGCATAGAAGGGGCAAGGTGTGGCATAGTAATTGCAGTAGTAGCACCTACTAGAATCAGGCATTTATGCCTTGGTTATGCACCTTGGCGGTAGAGAAAACAGACATACTACAATGTAAATGCTCTAGACAATTGAAGATTGTAAATCTTAGATCTTAAGTCAAGTCTGATGTGGTCGGACGTATTGATCACTGTGTTTGAGGTTATGAGTTACAGATGTTTTGATCTGTCTTCACAATTGATGTAAATAGTTGTCATTTAAGATGTGTTCATCATTCAGTAGTTGTAAGTAGTGAGACACTATCTTACAGCATCAGCCTGCCTGGATACAAAGTCAAGAGGAATAAGTTCACATACAGCCATGGTATGGAGTAGCAAGACCACAAGAACAAAACTAAAAGGAGAAAGAGAGAGAGAGAGAGGAGGAAGAGGAGGAGGAGGAGGAGGAGGTGGAGGAGGAGGAGGAGGAGGAAGTGCAGCTTATGGCAAACCATGGCAACCTTACTGAAGGACAAACTGAAGGACAAGAAAACCGTGGTGCTGGAGAGGAGAGATATTTGGTAAATTTTTTGTAGTTATTTCAAAGAAATACTTAGTTGCCAGGGGCAACTCAAGGATCAGCATCAGAACTTATATGAGTGAGCACATGCTGTGTAGTACCAAAAAAGCCATCTAATGAAAACAAGTTAATAATATTCTAGATAATAAGAAGAAAAGAAGAAATTTTCATAAAAAGAAGATAATCGTGGTTGTCTACACTGAGACAACCATTGTGCCTCTTTAGAAAGCATTATTCAAATGACATGCATCTACCTATCATTTATGATATGGAAGAGTTTGCAGCAGGTTTGGAAAGGAAGAGTAGTGATGGAATAGCAGCAGGCAGACGGAACGTCAGCAGTTCATCTCAACACAACAGGTGGCACAAGTCTTCACGGCACATCACGTGAGCAGCTCATTGCTACAGTAGCAGTCAGCTGCCACTGCTTCTTGACATGACATGTCAGCTTCACCTGTGCAGTCAACAGCACCATCACTAGTTTGCTGTTCTATGCATTGGGTGAGCTATGATTTTTTTTAATTGTATTTTTGTGTGTACAGGAATTTATGGGATTAGTTACAGATGTTTGTGAGTGAAGAAACTCAGTAACACCTGGTTCAATTAATTAGTTGGGAATTTAAGTAGTAGTGTATGCCTGTGTGGACTAGAAAAATGGTGGCAGTGGCACCAGAATGGTTTATATTATATATGGAACAGAACATGTCGTAACTGCCATCTGCTTCACATCTGCTGTGGAGCGAGCTACCTTAATTTAAGTATTAACTGTATTTTTCTTACTTGTCACTTCTTGTTCCGTGTGTTTTTGATTTTAGGAAGCTTTAATTGTCAAGTGCTAGTAATAGTGTTCCATAGATTTCGTGTTTGTTTTGAATACAGCCAGAGAGAGTCCCTTTAGTCAACCATAGTGCCAGTAGTGCTAGTGTTTGTTTTCAATACAGTCCAGAGACAGGTAGTGCTATTTTCATTGTTTTCTCCAAGAAGTGGCTAGCAATCACAATTTAGTCAACAATCAGCCGCTTTTAGTGAATTAGCAGTCTAGTTGATTAACTCTCTACAGTAAATTGATTCCTTAGGATGGATAGGATGTGTGACTGCTGTGTACGGACACAGGAGGAGCTGGCCACTGTTCGCGAACAGCTGAGCATGTTGATGGCCATGGTCAGCCGTCTTCAGGCTGCTGCCTCGGAGTGTAGCGGCAGTAGGGAGTCTGGTGCGTCGCATGGTACACCCCAGGTGTTGCATGCTTCACCCACTGTCCCTGCTGTCGAGACATCTTCGCAGGTACCGGGCGTGGTTGAGCCACCCTCTCCCCAAGGGGAGTGGCGGGTTCAGCGGCGTTCGGGTCACACGAGGTGGAGGGTCAATGTGGAGGCTGGCCGTGTGGTGTCGCCTGCTCTGCCTGTGAGTGGACATGTGGCCGCTCCTTCAGCAAGGTCCGAGCAGGCACATGGGGGGAGGGGTATATTAGTTATTGGGAGCTCCAACGTTAGGTGGGTGATGGAGCCCCTTAGGAAAATAATGGAAAGGTTGGGGAAGAAGGCCAGTGTTCACTCTGTCTACTTGCCAGGGGGTCCCATTTGAGATGTGGAGGAGGCCCTGCCAGCGGCGATAGAGAGCACTGGGTGCACCCGACTGCAAATTGTTGCTCATGTCAGCACCAATGGCTCCTGCCGTCTGGGTTCAGAGGTCATCCTCAGTTCGTACATGCGGTTGGCGGAATTGGTGAAGGCAGAAAGCCTTGCTCGTGGGGTGGAATCAGAGCTAACTATTTGTAGTATCGTTCCCAGAACCGATTACGGTCCTCTGGTTTGGAGCCGAGTGGAAGGCTTAAACCAGAGGCTCACACGATTCTGCGGAGATCTGGTGTGCAAATTTCTCAACCTCCGCTATCAGATGGAGAAATGTAGGGTCCCCCTGAATAGGTCAGGCGTGCACTAAACGCCGGAAGCGGCTACAAGGGTAGCGGAGTACATGTGGAGTGCACATGGGGGTTTTTTAGGTTAGAGAATTCCCTCCCTAGGCCCGACAAGATGCCTCCTGAGACGAGGCAAGGTAGGAGTAGTCAAAATGCAACAGGGAATAACAATATTAACATGCTAATAGTAAACTGCAGGAGCGTCTATAGAAAGGTCCCCGAACTGCTCTCACTAATAAACGGTCACAACACCCATATAGTAAGTACTAGGGACAGAAAGTTGGCTGAAACCAGACATAAACAGTAATGAAATCCTAAACTCAGATTGGAATGTATACCACAGAGACAGGCTGGACAGTGAAGGGGGAGGCGTGTTTATAGCGATAAGAAGTGCAATAGTATCAAAGGAAATTGACGGAGATCCGAAATGTGGAATGATTTGGGTGAAGGTCACGGTTAAAGCAGGCCCAGACATGGTAATTGGATGTCTCTATAGGCCCCCTGGCTCAGCAGCTGTTGTGGCTGAGCACCTGAAGGATAATTTGGAAAATATTTAGAGTAGATTTCCCCACCATGTTATAGTTCTGGGTGGAGATTTTAATTTGCCGGATATAGACTGGGAACATACCTTCACCAAAGAGTCAAGCAGTATATTGATCCCTCCCATGTATATCTCGCAAAGAGACCATGAGGATAAAATCAGAGAGATTAGAGCCCACACAGAAGCATACCAACAATCCTTCTTTCCACGAACAATACGAGACTGGAACAGAAGGGAGAACCGATAGGGTACTCAGGGTACCCTCCGCCACACACCGTCAGGTGCCTTGTGGAGTATGGATGTAGATATAGATGTAGAACAGTGAAGCTAAGGAGGGAAACATTAAAGTGTTTAACAAGAAGTTAAAAGAAATGTTAAGAACTTACAGGAAACCCTTAAAGCTGAAATGAACTCTAATATAAATACAGGCCTTAAAGTACGTGGGGACAATATTGAAGCAGAACTGAATTTCAGAATTTAAGTATTGGTTAAAAACTAGAGGAAGCTATTAAAGCACCAGATGAAAGTAGTATGAAATTCGAAGATAACCTTAATAGAAAATTAGAAGAACAGCCGAATCCAAAACTGGGAGCTACCATTAAGGCTCAACGGGATGCTACTCTGAAGAAGTTGGAAGAAAGTATCAACCAAAAGTTAGAGTCAACCAGTACCAAGTTGGCAGAGATTAAGTCACAAGCAGAAGCCTTTAAAGAGGAGTTAATGTCTACAGTTAATGTACAGCGAAATAAAATCACTGCTATGGAGAAAGAATTAAGTAAATTTCCAAGCAAAATACAAATGGACATTAATTCATGGTGTGATTCAGTGAGGAATGAAGTATAATACCATTTGATAGAAGTTCATAATAAAGGTCAAGCCTTAGATAACCAAATCTCAGATATATAGGAGCAGGAACCTCGACTAGTTTGAAAGAGAGATTACAGGAGTTTGTACAACAAAAAGTACAGTATATGGCTGAATCTACTAGTATTAAAATCAGTTATTTGGGAGATACTGTGTAGAGGGGTATGAGTTACATTTTTTTGCTGGTAGAGTGGTGGTCGAACCAAGTAACACTTTATCCAATCAAGCAAGGTAATACAACCACAGTAGTAAATTATTTAAGTAACTGTTTTAAAGATATAGGAAAACCTGAGACTATTAACTGGCTCCCCCATCGGGTTCAGGGGTTACAATAGGCCCGTGGTATTCCTGTCTGTTGTAAAAGGAGATTAAAAGGAGTCTCAAACATTATGGCTTATAGGTGATGGTCCCTTCTTGGGTTTGTCCTCCATATTTCCAAGTTCTTCTGAAGGGCGAGCCAATTGGGGAAGGGCACCTTACATAGTGCGTTGTGTCCATCGTGCATTGAGACCTTTAGGCAGCTTTCTCATCAACGCATTGCTGTCCCGCTCATTCTACATCTCTTGGGTGAGGATACATTCCTGGGTGCGATTTCCACCATGCACTGTGCAGTGTTACTTTTTGCGGAGAAGACGACCATGGACTTCCTTGCACCTAATATCCAGCACGGTAGCTTGTCCGTTGTGGTGAGGCCGCCATGTACCCTGTTGGTTGTTGCGCCCTGACAACACAGGGATTGCTCTGCTGAGGCCTGTGCTGTTTACTCCCATGTATGCCAAGGAATAGATGCCTATCTCCCTGGGGCATCAGGACTCCCGGCAATGGCCATCCTGTCAGGTGATGCTCATGGGAAGGGCCCTTGGTCGGAGTGGGTGGTATCAGGGCAGATGACCTGCAATGAAGCGTGGTATATCATCTCTAACCGGTGGCCAGCTGACAGCAGTCTCTAAGCGTTCTCAGGCTAAATTCAATGCTCAGACATATAATCCCAAATCGTTCCCCTCCCTGGCCACACCGTGGGAGGAGCGTAAGGCTCAAGATGGCAGTGACACTTATTTGCCCCTGTTCCTAGTTTGTACCAGAGCTGATGGGGAGTCTTTCATGTCAACAAAACCTCAATTCTTCATAGAGCATTTAGAGGACAAGTTTGGGGAGGTGGAGGGCTTGTCCAAAATGCGCTCTAGGTCAGTATTGATAAAAATGGCATTCTCTACCCAGTCACGAAGGTTACTTGCTTGTGACAAGTTGGGGGATGTTTCAGTTACCATCACACCCCATAGAGTTTAAATATGGTCCAGGGTATTATTTTCCATAGAGACCATCTTTTGCAGTCTGATGACGAGCTGCACGCCAATTTAGAGCGTTGAGGTGTTCATTTGTCCGGTGCATTCATCGGGGTCCGAAGGACAATCAGATTGCTACCGGTGCCTTCATCTTGGCCTTTGAGGGTGATAAATTACTGGAGATGGTAAAGGTGATGGTCTACCACTGTGATGTCAAGTCCTATATCCCTCCTCCAGTGCGGTGCTTTAGCTGCTGGAAGTTCGACCATATGTCTTCTCACTGTACTTCCAGCCTCACATGTCGAGATTGTGGACGCCCATCACATCCCAATACTCCATGTGCCCATCCTCCCATCTGAGTCAACTGCAGAGAGCATCATTCACCTTGCTCGCCAGACTGCAGGAGCTTACAGAAAGTGCAGAAAATCATGGAATATAAGGCCCTGGACCGATTGACCTATACTGAGGCTAAGAGGAAATATGAACGACTCCATCCTGTGAAAATGACTTCCTCATATGCCGCCGCTACAACAACCGTGATAGCCCCATCAGTTCAGCAAATTCCAGTCGGCTCACCGATCCATACAACTCCACGTGCCCCCTTGCCCATGGGGGGCACTACCCGTCGTGATGCTCCTGCGCCACCTACATCGGGAGCAATACATCCCCACTCATCGGGGACGTCCGTCCCTGCTCCTAAGCTGGAGAAGAGTCCAACTTCTTCAGCTCCTCTCGCTCACAAGGGGTACCTTGCGTCCTCCCTTCCCAGATTCCCAGCGGGAAGGATGACGCCCAGCAGTGGCATAAGTGCCCACAGGCAGCTGGCCGTACGGCTTCGCAATCCTCCTCTGTCCCGGAGACTGAATCGGTGAAGTCCTCCCAGCCAGTGAAACCCAAGGAGAAGCGAGAAAAGTCCAAGAAGAAGACCTCTAAGATTAAGGAACTTGCGGTGGCACCCAACCCACCGCAACCTACAAGCTCTGCGTCTGAGGGCGAGGTAGAGATTCTGGCGTCTGCTGAGGACCTAGATCTCGTCAGACTCCCCCAGACACAATGGATGTCACTCGCACAGGTATTCAATTGGTGGCAGCAGGTGACTGAGCAGCATAATCTGCCTCCTCGGTCCCTTTATGCCTTTCTCGGCCATGGACAATGTCATCCTCCAGTGGAACTGCAGCGGTTTTTTCCACCATCATGCTGAGCTCAGCCTTCAGCCCTACCTCCACATTGCTCTTCAGGAAACTTGGTTTCCGGTGATGCGAACCCCCGCCCTCCATGGCTATCGGGGTTATTGTAGGAACCAGGCAGCTTATTAGAGGGTATCTGGTGGCATCTGCATCTACATCCTTCACTCCGTTTATAGCGAGTCTGTCCCTCTACAAACGCCTTTAGAGGCTGTCACTGTTTGGGTGTGGACACCTCAGGTTGTTACTGTCTGCAGTCTCTATTTTCAACCGGATGGTGATGTCCTGCAGCATGTCCTGGCTGCGCTGATATCCCAATTGCCGCCACCTTTTCTGTTACTGGGCGACTTCAACACTCATAACCCTCTGTGGAGTGGATCAGTGACAACAGGCCGAGGCAGCATTGTTGAGCAAGTATTGGCAAAGCTCAACCTTTCTCTTTTAAATAATGGTGCCTTCACACATTTCAGTGTGGCACATGGCACGTACTCAGCCACCGACCTTTCGATCTGCAGCTCTAGCCTATTACCATCTGTCCAATGGAGTGTGCATGACGACTTGTGCGGTAGTGACCACTTTCCGATCTTTCTGTCACTCCTCTGGGTGCCCCTGCAGATGGGCTATGAATAAGGCTGACTGGGACTTGTTCACCTCCATTGCCACTATTGAGCCTCTTTCCAAAGACGCCATTGATGTGGTGGTTCTCTCGGTCACCACCGGCATCATTCCTGCCGCAGAATCAGCCATTCCCTGTTCTTCTGGGTCCCCTCGACAGAGGAATGTGCCTTGGTGGTCACCCAAGATCGCTGAGGCAATTACAGATCGCAAGCGGGTACTCCAGCGTAACCAGCAGCATCTCTCATTGGAACACCTCATCGCCTTTAAATGGCTCCGTGCGCAAGCCTGTCACCTCATTTGCCAATGCAAGCAGGAGTGATGGGAAAGGTATGTCTCCACCATTGGCCTCCGTACCTCTCCATCGCAGGTTTGGGCCAAGATTAGGTGACTCTATGGCTATCAGACCCCTGTCAGCATTCCTGCACTTTCACTGAATGGAGGTCTGTACTGACTCGCACACAACTGCAAACCACTGAGCGGAGCATGTTGCTCAGAGTTCAGCTTCTGTGAATTACCCACTGGCCTTCTGCTCCCTGAAAGAGCGGTTAGAACATCAGAGCCTTTCATTTCACACACACCACCCTGAATCGTGCAATACTCTGTTCAGTGAGTAGTAATTCCAAAGTGCCCTAGCCGCCTACCCTGATATGGCTCCCTGGCCAGATCACATCCACTGTCAGATGCTCAAACACCTCTTGGTGAACTGCCAGCAACACCTCCTCAACCTTTTCAACTGTATCTGGGTGAGGGTGAGTTCCCGTCACAATGGCGGGAAAGCGTCGTAATCCCCATTTTGAAACCTGGCAAGAACCCACTGGACAGCTACCGCCCCATTAGCCTCCCCAATGTTCTTTGCAAGTTGCTCGAGTGCATGGTGAGCCGGTGGTTGAGTTGGATACTTGAGTCTCGGGGGCCTTCTGGCTGTGTCTCAGGGTGGGTTCCGTAAGGGTCGCTCTGCCACCAATAATCCGGTGTGCCTGGAGTCTGCCATCCGTACGGCCTTTGCCCACCTTCAGCATCTGGTCGCTGTGTTTTTTGACATGCAGAAGGCATACGATATACGACATGGCAACATTGCATCCTCTCTATGCTTCATAGTTGGGTTCTTCGGGGTCCGCTCCTGATTCTCATACAAAATTTTCTATCGCTTCGTTCCTTCCGTGTGCAAGTTGCGGCCTCCCATAGTTCCTCCCGCATTCAGGAGAATGGGATACCGCAAGGATCTGTCTTAAGCGTCTGCCTCTTTTTGATTGCAATTAATGGGCTTGCTGCAGTAGTGGGAACGTCTGCCTCATCTTCCTTGTATGCTGACGACTTTTGCCTATACTATAGCTCCACTGGCATTGCAGCTGCTGAACGGCAGCTGCAGGGCACTGTCTGAAAGGCGCAGTCTTGGGCTGCAGCGCATGGCTTCCAGTTTTTGGCTGCCAAGACACGGGTTATGCATTTCTGCCAGCAACGCACTGTTCACCCCGAGCCATGGCTTTATCTTGACAGCGAACCTCTTGCTGTGGTGGAGACACATCGGTTTTTGGGATTGGTATTCGATATCCGGTTGGAAAAGAGAAACCATGTGCGCAAATGCGCACAAGACAGTAGCGAGGTATGTGATTCCATACATGTGGAGGACTATGAAGAAACTAGTGAGCGTAGGGATATAGGGAAATGTCGGGAAGGACACAGGAACCCATGCATAGGTTCATACAGAAGAAAAGCGGAAGGGTTTGACTACAAACACTTTCTTTCTGTGCAAAAATTCGAAGTTTTCTGCAACTCGGTCAATGGGATACACCCACATGCTTGGCTTGAACAATACCAGCTCTGTCTACTACCCAATTGGCCGGATTAATATAAAATAGAATTTATGTGCGGGCATCTCGAGGCCTAACCCGCGGTGCGAATAAGAGCTGTAGAGTGCATGTGCATTACAGTACGTGAGTTTCAGGGTGAGTTTCTCTCGGCCTATTGGTCACAAGACCAGGTAAAGTGTAAGATAATGATGTTTCAAATTTAAACTAATCTGATTTTGTGAGTCCTGTGTGACTGTTTGAACACATGCTGTAGAACAGCCAGTTTCTGTATAACCCTTACAGTCCAGGTGAACTGATGAGGCAATGTATAATGAAACCTCCAACTCAGCTGCGCCATATTGTACTAGCCCGGGAAATGAACATGTTGACACAATGCCCAAACAGGCTGTCAGCGCCTCATATTCGGCAGCTTAATCAAATGTGCTGGCGGCTTCTTAACGCTCTTCGTTGCTTGAGTCACACCAGCTGGGGTGCCGATCGTTCTACCCTTCTATGGCTGTACCTGGCATTAATTCAGTCCCATCTAGGTTATGGAAGCCTAGCTTACGGTTTGGCATCCCCTTCCACATTGCGGTTGCTGGACCCCATCCTTCACAGCAGTATCTGACTCGCCACTGGAGCTTTCCAGACAAGTCCTGTCAACAGCATACTTGTGGAGGCAGGTGTCCCTCCATTGTGGTTCCAGCGCCAACAATTACTGGCTGCTTATGCTACACACATTTGTAGCTTGTCCGGGCATCCGAATTATCGTCTCCTGTTCCCTCAGTCAGTCGTCCATCTTCCGGAACGGTGGCCCCAGTCAGGGTATATGATCGCAGTTTGCGACAGAGCTCTTCTCTCTGGGCTTGGGTTTTCCTTCTTCCACCTCTTTTCCAGGACCCTTTGTGTATACCCCCATGGTGTGTGCCCCGCCCATGCCTTCGGCTCGATT
The DNA here is from genome assembly GCF_023864345.2 of Schistocerca serialis cubense. Classification (NCBI taxonomy): domain Eukaryota; kingdom Metazoa; phylum Arthropoda; class Insecta; order Orthoptera; family Acrididae; genus Schistocerca; species Schistocerca serialis. Next base: position 60,047,740 of record NC_064645.1, read on the forward strand.
TGCCACAGGGTCCGAAGGACTCAGTCCCTCCTGAGGGCCTCCACTGCCACTTTCTTTCAATCCTTGCCGCATTTCAAGGCTCTGATGTTGTCTATACTGACGGTTTGATGGTTGCTGGTCATGTCAGTTATGCTCTTACTCTAGGGGGTTATTATGAACAACACTCATTGCCGGCTGGCTGCAGTGTTTTCACTGCCGAGCTGGTCGCCATCTCTCACGCCCTAGAGTATATCCACTCCTGCTCAGTTGAGTCCTTCGTTATCTGTAGTGACTCCCTGAGCGGTTTGCCAGCTATCAATCAGTGTTCCCCTTGCTCTCATCTAGTGATGGCTATCCAGAAGTCCCTCCATACTCTTGCCCACATTAATTTCTGTGGTTATTTTACGCAGTGGTGCTTGTCTATTGGCACTGACAAATCTATTCAAATTTTGCTGCTTTTGGTCATTAAGTGATGATTGTTGGCCACTGCACTGTCCGTGGTGAGAAGTAATGCCTGAAATTTGATATTCTTGGCACATTCTTGACAATGTGGATCTCAGAATTTTGAATTCCCTAACACTTTCCAAAATGGAATGTCCCATGTGTCTAGCTCCAACTACCATTCCGCATTCAAAGTCTGTTAATTCCTGCCATGCAGCCACAATCACATTGGAAACCTTTTCACATGAATCTTGACAGCTCTACCAATGCACTGCCCTTTTATACCTTGTACACACAATACTACCACCATCTGTATATGTGCATATTACCATTCTTTTGTCACCTCAGTGTATATTGGTAGGTGAGTTCAAGAATCTTTACGTTACTGAAGATGCTCAGTGAGATGTTGAGTTACCTAATTTACACAATATTCTTAGTGCATGCTTTTGTAGAATAAGTACCTTTTTTTACTATAGGTGCATTGCCCTAGAAGACTTCGTCATAGAGTAGCACTGAGTGAACGTATGCTAACAATCCTGTCTGCAGATCAACAAAGTGGGAGAGATGTCTAAATGAAAGCCAAGCACACAGTCTGTACATCATTCCTATACAGTGGGGTATCCATATGGTAAATAGTTTTCCACTTACACTGGCTCAAAAAGTGAAAGTTCAATTAGAACAAGAATGTATACTGTAGTGTCTTACAAAGGCCTTGTTTTAAAAAAAAGGAGTACTGGTTTCATAAATCGAATATTAAATTAGGTTTCAAGACTGAGACTGCATTGCAGTCAGGATAGCTGCACCACATGGGTCTGAAAAAACGTAAGTTCAAATATTCTGGTGTGTTTAAGCTTGAATGCAATGATTGTCAGTGGGTGAGTTTTGGTCAGATGGGCTGCAGTTCTGAAGTAAATTTCCATGAACAGCTTATTCCCACAATAATACAACTTTCAGCTTACATTTAATTTCTGTACAACATACATAATAATTTGAAAGTTTTGCATTATGCATGTGAAGGGGGGGGGGGGGGATGAACTTATTTGAAGAATTGGAAATATGTAGTCACAACAAGTGTGTACTGGATATTCTACTCAGTGACTAGTTAGAGTATGACCAGAACTATTTTGCCAGTATTTTTGGCAGTTTCCTATAACCAGGATTCTCAATTCATGTTTTTTTTAATTTTCTAGTTATACTGGTTAAAAAGTTGCTTTTTATTTTATTTCATGTAGAATATCTAAACCTCAGTCTGTATGTAATGTAGGTATTAGATCATGCCATAGTCAATCAATGTAAATATACAATGGCAGCCATTGCAACATGTATGATGAAATTTGTACTATTGTTTATTGCTAAGTGTTTAATACATGTTTCCAGAGCAGCTGGAGACAGAGGTAATGTGTGTGTGATGTGTGTGTTTTTTTCTTTTCTGACGAATGCTTTGGCTGAAAGCTTTTATGACCAGTCTTTTCATTGTGCCTATCTGCCACTCAACATGTCATCTTTACAGTGAGTAGCATTCTACCCTTTTCATAATACTGTTGATATCTCAACCTGAACTTCCCATTGTTGATTTAGTCAGTACTTGGTATTCTTATGTAATTACCATACTTTGTCATTATTTGTCAACACAGGTTGTATAGTACAGTGCTCAACAGTTTATTCAACATTATGACCTTAGGGGGTAAACCTAAACCTTGGTCTCCATTTCACATAGATTATACTTAGACCTCAGTCTAATTTTACGTAGGCTACAGGATACTTTAGATATGATCTGTGGTTTGGCTCTCTGAGAGTTAACCATATGGCAGTTTGTCTGTTGCCACATTACTGTTAATAACCATGAGCAGTTGCACTGCTATATTGTTGCCATTGTGTATACTATTCCCACAGACATTGAACTACTACCAGTATAAAAATATCAACAATGATGAAAAGGATAGATGGCTATGCACTCTAAAGATGACACACTGAGTTGAAGGCAGGCACAATGAAGAAATTGTTACACACTGAGCTTTCAGCCAACACTTTCTTAGTAAAAGAAAGGAGCACACACCCTCATCCACACAAGCAGGCACAATTCACACACATGACTGGCCTTTCCAGCCCCTCTGGCCAGACTGCAACTGCTGCATTGAATGAAAGCAACAATCGTGAGTGGAGCAGGGAAGAGGAAGGGGTAGCAGGGTATGGGAGGCGGGGGGGGGGGGGGGGGGGGGGAGAGAAGAGCACTTTCTGGTGGAGAACACGGGACTAGACGGCAGCAGAACAAGGGTGCCTGCTGAAGCGTCAGGGGGTTGTGGGGCATCTACATCTACATACATACTCCGCAATACACCATACGGCACATGGTGGAGGGTACCTCGTACCACAACTAGCATCTTCTCTCCCTGTTCCACTCGCAAACAGAACGAGGGAAAAATGACTGCCTATATGCCTCTGTATGAGCCCTAATCTCTCTTATCTTATCTTTGTGGTCTTTCCGTGAAATATAAGTTGGCGGCAGTAAAATTGTACTGCAGTCAGCCTCAAATGCTGGTTCTCTAAATTTCCTCAGTAGTGATTCATGAAAAGAACGCCTCCTTTCCTCCAGAGACTCCCACCCGGGTTCCTGAAGCATTTCTGTAACACTCGCATGATGATCAAACCTACCAGTAACAAATCTAGCAGCCTGCCTCTGAATTGCTTCTATGTCCTCCCTCAACCCGACCTGATAGGGATCCCAAATGCTTGAGCAGTACTCAGGAATAGGTCGTATTAGTGTTTTATAAGCGGTCTCCTTTACAGATGAACCACATCTTCCCAAAATTCTGCCAATGAACCGAAGATGACTATCCACCTTCCCCACAACTGCCATTACATGCTTGTCCCACTTCATATCACTCTGCAATGCTACGCCCAAATATTTAATCGATGTGACTGTGTCAAACGCTACACTACTAATGGAGTATTCAAACTTTATAGGATCCTTTTTCCTACTCATCTGCATTAATTTACGTTTATCTATATTTAGAGTTAGCTGCCATTCTTTACACCAATCACAAATCCAGTCCAAGTCATCTTGTATCCTCCTACAGTCACTCAACGATGACACCTTCCCGTACACCACAGCATCATCAGCAAACAGCCACACATTGCTATCCACCCTATCCAAAAGATCATTTATGTAAATAGAAAACAACAGCGGACCTACCACACTTCCCTGGGGCACTCCAGATGATACCCTCAGCTCCGATGAACACTCAGCAAGGTACTGGAATGTATTACTTAAGAAGTCTTCAAGCAACTCACATATTTGGGAACCAATCCCATATGCTCGTACCTTAGTTAGGAGTCTGCAGTGGGGCACTGAGTCAAATGCTTTCCGGAAGTCAAGGAATATGGCATCCGTCTGATACCCTTCATCCATGGTTTTCAAGATATCATGTGAAAAGAGGGCGAGTTGCGTTTCGCAGGAGTGATTCTTTCTAAAGCCGTGCTGATGCACGGACAGCGACTTCTCTGTCTCAAGGAAATTCATTATATTCAAACTGAGAATATGTTTGAGAATCCTGCAACAAACTGATGTCAAGGATATTGGTCTGTAATTTTGAGGATCCATCCTTCTACCCTTCTTATACACAGGCATCACCTGTGCTTTTTTTCCAGTCACTCAGGACTTTACGTTGGGCAAGAGATTTGCGATAAATGCAAGCTAAGTAAGGAGCCAATGCAGTAGAGTACTCTCTGTAAACCAAATTTGAATCCCATCAGGACCTGGCGATTTATTTATTTTCAACCCCTTCAGAGGGCAGAGGGCATGGGGGGTGGGAGGGGAGGGGGAGAAGAGGAGCTGAGAGGGGAAAAGACTGGTGTGTGCGTTGGCAAAGTGATGCATGATGAGGATGAGGGGACATGAATTGAAAGGAGGTGGTAGGACAGAGGGAGCAGGAACTTCTGGGTTGATAATGTTGCAGCAGTAGGTTATTGTAGGTTGAGTCCAGGATAATTTTGGGATTGGAGACTGTGTTGTAAGGATAACTCTCATGTGTGCAGTTCAGAAATGCTGGTGGAGCAGGGAGGAATGAGATGACTCTGGTTGTGAAGCAGCCATTGAAATGAAACATGTTATGTTCAGACGCATGTTGTGTCATAGGGAGGTCAACTTTGCTTCCTCCCACTCCTGATGAGCAGGTGGTTGGTAGTCATACCAATATAAAAGGGTGTGTAATGATTGCAGTAGAGCTGGTATACGTCATTGCTGCTTTCACCAGTAGCCCAGCCTCTGATGGGGTAGTATAACCATGTCGCAGGACTGGTGTAGGATGTGATGGGTAAGTGGACTGGGCAGGTCTTGCACCTGGACAATCAGCAGGGATATGATCCCTGTGGCAAGGAGATGGGACTGGGATTGGCACAGGGGTAGACTAGGATGTTGTGGATTTTGGGTGGGTGACAGAACACCATTTTATATATTAAATATTTTTATTTTAAATGTTGATATTCTGGTTTATATGGGTTTATTTATTTATTGTCATTTTTATTTGTAGTTCACTGTTGCTGTTTGAGTTAAGATATTGTCATTTTGTTATTTGAAGATAGTAAGAGGCACTGTGGACATTAGAAAATGGAATGTTAAGTGGAGAAATTGGAACATTTCCAACATATTCTTCTGTCTGAGTTCAGTGGAGTGGTAACAGCAGCAGATACTACCAGAAACATTTGGGCTATTTAGGGGATAATGGCATTGGATAGAGCATGACAAGAAAATGGTTTCTTCATTTTAAGGAGGATCATTTTAACATTAGTGACTCTCTACATTCAGGAAGACCTTTGGGAGTTCGATGAAGGTTGTTTAAATGCATTAATCCACAATGATCTACATAACTGCACTCAAGAACTGGCAAATGTAATTATCTGTGATCGTTCCACCATCATGTGACAATTGCATACAATGGTGAAGGTTAAAAAATCAGGTATATGTGTACTGTATGCTCTAAACAAAAATCACAAAAACCAGCAGGTGGCCATATGTGCCTCACTGCTTGCTCTTCATCAATTATCTTGTGAACATCACCAACTATTGTTATCCTGGATTGTTACTGATGATGAGAATTAGCATCTGTATGCTAACATAAGGAAAAGAAAGGAACGGTTGTGTTATCCTGTATTGTTACTGATGATGAGAATTAGTGTCTGTATGCTAACATAAGGAAAAGAAAGGAATGGTTGAGCCCAAACAAGGCAGCAACTACCAATGCAAAGACTTGGGTGCATCCACAAAAGATAACATTATGCGTATGATGGAACAGCAGCAGTGTCATGTTCTAAGAATGGCTTCCCCAAGGTGTAACCATCACTACTAACATTTACTGTCAACAACTGAGACATCTTGAAGACACAGTCCAAGAGAATGATGAGGAAGGCTGCATCAAGTGATGCTACTTCATGATAATGCCTGCCTGCATTCTAGTAGACTGACAAAAAACACTATATGGGAGTTGGGTTGGGAACTCATTCTGTACCCACCTTATTCACCCCATCTTGTGTCCTTAGATTTTTACCTTTTCTGCTCTCTATTGTGCACCCTCAAAGAAACTTCCTTCTTAGCTGATCTTCATCTCAAAACCATGCCATTTCTACAGATGCGGAACCTAGTAATTACTGCAGAATTGGCAGACTGTTGTAAATAGTGAAGAAGAATACATCAGTGATGACTTAAGTCTCTGTTACATGTGCCTTCTGTGTTTATCAAATGAAAATGTGTGGTTTAGTTTTCTTTCTCACAGTCAATTTCAGTTATGATATCATAATATTTAAATCATTAGACAAATTGTTTTTCCTACATATATTCTGTCTCCCTATACACATTATTTTTTTAAAAAAAATTACACACAGCAATGTGCTCTTTCATATTATTGCCCACAGTTAGATTTAACAGAAAATAAGAAAGTTATATTTATCATTTATTGGCCTATGATTAGAATACTACTATGGAATCTGGAATATCAAAAACTTTGTAACTGTATCCATTCACAGGTTAAAACCTCCCAACTGATTTGGCCATTCCTTTTAAGCATCTTCAATTTCCAATACGGATATTCTTTGCAACACCAGCAAATAAGACTAAATAAGACTCAGTCAGAGAGATAGGGGTGAGGGGAAGAGGATGTGGCCAGAGATTTGGGGGGGGGGGGGGGAGAAAATGAATACAGGGAGGGGGGAGGAGGAGGCGAACGAGACATTGTCACTTATTTTATAAAAGATTTATATTGTAATATGTATCTTGGTCACTAACTACTGTTTATGTCTTCTCAACTGACTGAACATTATGTTAGTTTAATATAGCTTAATTTTCATATCTGCTACTTCCATTCCTTGTGCAGCACCTTCTCTTTATTTAAAACAAATAAAACAATCTTGTTTTATTGTTCATGCATCTGCACTATCAATCAATCGATTTCTTGCTAGATAGAACTGCTATATTCTGCTCATTACGCTCATCTTAGCACAACAGTTCGCGGATTGTTGTGTTGCTTGCTCAAGCTTTCTCCTGTTGTCGTCCCCCACAATGTGAGACATGCCTAATGTGCAGTGAACAGTGGGAACAACAGAACTGGTACTCCTGGTGGTGAAGAAGAGAGGAAAGAGAAGACTAGATTTCCTAAGATCAAAGAAAGAAAGAAAGAAAGAAGTAGGCCCCAAAAGACAGAATCCCTTACCACCTTCCACCCCATGGAATACCCACTTTTGCTAAAGTTCTTCATTGTGATGCTGAAGGGAGAAGGTGTTTGGCATTCCCTACTGAACAGACTTGTCACAACTTCGCCATTGCAGACCCCAAAAATTGACCTTAGGAAATTTCTGTTGTAAGTGTGGAGAGCAAGAACAACAACAAGCAAAAGAAAAAAAAAAGAAAAAATTTAATACATTGTCAATGATCATAATCACAAGTCAGTCCATCTGTTGACACCTGTATCAACCAAAGCAAACAAACCTGATCATTTTGAATTGTTCCTCTTTAAGAAATACAAAAACCCAATTTTACATTATAGATAGTAGACCCAAGGGTTTCCTCTTCTGTCATGTCAAAATCTTATTGTCACCAGCTAAAGATGACTATGCTTTTGGTACTAAAGTGACTGTGCTGAAGATTGTAAATCAGAAATATGTCCAGCCAAAAGGAACAGATATTTCACAAGTAACTATCAGTGACAAAACATAATGCCTTGAATGTATTGCTTTAAAAGAATGTAGTCATGATGTTATTCTCAGATGGGATTTCTTGCAACCATCACAAACTGTCATTGACTGCTGAAGATCAGAGCTCCAGACTGACAAAGCTGTTCCATCAAGCACACACAACAAAGATTACTCTGGGTGTATGTTTGCCATTAAAAATGTGATTATCCCATGCTCATTAATGATATGACTATCAATCATTGACTGAGATGCTCAGTTGAACTATCAAGCTTTTGTCAATAATAAAAAGTTACTCATGTTCACAAAAGAAATCTACATGCCAGTGATGTTTATAAAGATTGTAGTTGGCCAAAGAGAACTTTCAATCACTGTCACGAGCAGCCACAACTCATTCCTAAAGGTATGTGCATAGGGACCACTGAACCAGTCCAAGAAGGGCAGTTTAGTGTCATCAACAAAGAATCGTGCTCTGTTACTGCTACAAACAACACAAGAGAGGAAGGTACTATTGCACTGCCAATAGGACCTCACCCAAGGAAAAGCATCAGTGAGTGATAGCCATTCTGTGTCAATTTTTGGATGCTTTTTGCATCAGTTTTCAGACATTTTCAAATCCTGCCTGGAGATAAGACAGACTAAGTGGTCTGTTGCAAAACATCACATCAACACTGCAGATCATGCACATCTTAGCCAGCGCTCATACAGAGTATCACCAGCTGAATGATAGATAATATGAGAGAAAGTGAAGAAGGTGGAGCAAGATGACATCATTCAACTTCCAGAGAGTCCTAGTCTTCCCCATGGTCCTCATCAAGAAGGAGAGCACATAGCATTTGTGCGTCAACTACCAATGGCTGAACATAATCATACCTGGGCATTGGTCCTCCTTGAAAGAGGAAAGTCTTTCTCAACCATGTACATGCAGACTGGCAAACTGAGGTTGATGAGGCAGGCCAAGAAAAGACTGCCTTCGTAACTCTTGATGGCCTTTATGAGTTCAAAATTATGCCAGTTGCACTGTGGATTGCTCCAGCCACCCTCAAATATATGATGCACAGCCTGCTTTGACACCTTAAATGGATGACATGTCTTTCCCATCTGGATGACAGTGTCATTTTTCTTGTGACATTTGAAGAAAATCTAAGCCATCTGACAACCATGTTGATGTGTGTTCAGACTGCAGGTCTTCACTTGAATCTGGAAAATTGTCTCTTTGTTGTCTGAGAAATAAAAATCTTGGAGCATCTAGTGTATGTGATGGAGTGCTTCCTGATCTGGAGAAAATCTACATCTACATTTACATCTATACTCTCAAACCATTCTCAATTCCATGGTAGAGCATACATCTCATAACAACAGTTTTAGGGCTTCTTCCCATTCCATTCACATACTGAATGTAGGTGACTAAGTGTTCTGACCTCATGTTCCCTATGTGAGCAATAAGTAGGAGCCTGCAGTATATTCCTAGAATCCTCATTTAAAGCCAGCTCTTAAAACTTCGTTAGCAGACTTTCTCAGGGTAGTGTACATCCATGTTCAAGAGTCTGCCAGTTCAGTCTCTTCAGACTAACAGTCACAAATTTTCCAATTCCTCAGTACATTTGTGATGTGAGAAGTTTTCTCAGAATGTGCTCATACTACTGGTGATTCATAAAGAACTTCTGTACCAAGGCAAGTACCTTGCAAGAACTTCTACAGGGAGACGTCAAATTTTCCTGGAACAAGGCACAAGAAAGATCATTCTTTATGCTTAAAGAGGTGCCAACATCATCTCCAATTTTAGCATTGTATGATGAGAATGCCAAATAAGAACTCCACACCAATGCTAGCTGCTTTCTAGTACAAATTCAGTAAGGAACAGAAAAGGTGATAGTTTATGCTTCCAAAGTACTCTCCAAGTCTGAGATAAACTACTCTATGGTGAAGAAAGAGTTCCTTGCAGGTGTTCTGGCTGTCAGCAAGTTCCGGCAGTAATTATTTGCCAACCCATTCACTGTTGTGACAGACCACTATTCTCTGTGCTGGCTGACTAAGCTGAAGGATCTGTCAGGTCAACTTGTAAGATGGGCACTGAAGCTTCAGAAGTGTATGTGACACTGATATACAAAAATGGACATAAGGATATTGACTGCCTTTCAAGGAATCCTATGGTGTAACAAAGCAGCATGAATGAAATTTCAGCCATCACTGTATTTAATGGCATTGCTGCTGAACAGAGATGAGATCCAGCACTGGAACCATAGAAGGCTTCAATATTGAGGAACTGACCAAACAAGGACTACAATTATAATAAATGAAACATTGTGTAAGAGGAACTATGATGTGGTGGAACAGAAATAGTTGCTCGTCATCCCAGCTCATCTGCAGCAAGTGATCATGGAGTATTTCCATGACACTCCAGCATCTTGTCACCTGGGTTTTGTGAAGACTCCAGAATGAATTGGGCACAGCTGTCACTGATCAGGTCCCTATCAATCCATTAGACACCATGTGAGCCACTGGAAGGAATGCCAACAATGGACACACATGCCAAAATTAACTTCAGGGCATCTGGTATCAGTCACACCTGAAACAGTGCCGTGCCACCAAATTTGAATCAACATCTTATGGAGGTTCCTGAAGTAGAATCAACATACAATATTCTGTACTGAGTATCTCACCTGCTGTGCTGTTCCCAAAGCTGTCCCACACATCTGAACTCCACAAAGCGCAAAGTTTCTTGTAGAAGCATGGAGCACCCCATGTGATGATATCTCATTGTAGACTAGTTTTATTGTTGAGATTAGTATTAGAAATAATTTCACATTGTGACATCACCCACAGGATTACAACTTTCTACCAACCACAGATGAAAGGCCTCATTTGAATGCAATCATAAGGCATTGGCAGTTTTGTTCTTGATGTACACTGATGTCGAATAGGGATATTGAGATATAATGTTGCCCCTCATGACAGGCATATACAACGCAATGAAGCAAGAGACTACAGGCTTCATACCATTCTTTTTACTCCATTGTTGTGAGGCATCACCATACAGAAGACCACTAACAAAATCTAGATCCAAGGCGATGTATTCAGCTCCAATGAGAATTGGAAACAGTGGGTTGCTGTTTTTCCAGGAGAAGGAGCATTGTCGTGACCTGTGGTGCACACGGTGTAGTGTAGTGCTTAGTGTTGCTGCCTGGTGTGCTGTGGGGTCACGTGTTCATGTCTGACTAGCAGAAATTATTTGTTACTCTCTCTTTGGTGAGTACATGCTTGGCAACCACGGGCCTCCAGCCCTCGCAGCACTGCTTCTCTTTCAGTGCTGCTTATCTCCTCTTCTTCTATCCTTTTCCCCCTCTCTTGGGGAGATGTCTCATACCTCTGTGGACTCTTGAAGCTCATTTGCATTGGATTACTTGTAGGACTCTTCTCTCTTGTTCTGCTCTTTCCCTGCACTGCCTCTTCCCTTCCCTTCCCTCCCCTTACTTGCTCCATTCTTTCCTTGTTCTGATTTCTTTTCCCTCCACTGTGGCGTTTGAGGCCATTCTTTCTTTCCTCCTTTCCTTCTTATCATTTCTTCTCCTCCCTTTGTGCCTGATGGCCACCCACATGATTGCCACATGGCAGGAGACTGGGTAACGGGTAATTCCCAGCCCCGGGTTGGCATGTAGGGCCCGCACGTACCTCCTGGTACAGGCCGGGCCCAGGGAGGGGTGATTGCCTTAGCTGTTACCTTCTTCCTCTGCCGATTGGTCCCTCCATCTGTAGTTCGGGAGGTGTGACCTAAGGTGAGGACAATCACCTCCTCTTTGGAGGGCCCCTGGCTAGAAAGATCATGCCATCGGAGATGCTGGCAATCATGGGGGACTTCTTCCCAATGACTGACTTTCCATCTCTTTCTCTGAGTGTTTCCCATAAACGAAAGTGGAATGAGGCTCCTGCCTCAATGTCTCTTTCTGTTGTGCCTCGATACCTAGTGGTCTCACGTTTAGACGAAAGCCGGACTTTTGCTACTGTTAACCCCTTTGTTATACAGAAAGGTGTGGATGGCTTCACCAGCTCTGTGAAGTCATGCTCTCATCTCTGCAATGGTACTCTGCTTTTGGAAATTGATAGTGCTCTCCAGGCTCAGAAACTACTCAAGGCCCAAATCCTCCACGAATATCCTATAAAAGTGGAGGCTCACAGGACACTTAACTCGTCCCATGGTGTTATCTACAGCTGGCTGTTGGATGGTTTGACAGAGGATGAAATAACTAATTATCTATCAGATAATGGCATTACTGCTGTTCATCAAGTTGCAAAAAAGGAAGCTGCCGATTTGGTGCCCAATCGCACATTGTTCCTGCCTTTCGATCGGTTAACGCTTCCTACCAAGATCAAGGCAGGCTATCAAGTCATCTCTGTGTGCCCTTACGATCCCAATCTGTTGCAGTGTTATAAATACCAGCAGTTCAATCATACCAGCACATCATGTAAAAATGCAACCAAATGTGTCACTTGTAGCAGGGATGCACATGAAGGCGCCTGTCAACCTCCTCCCTCCCCCTCCCATCCCCTCCACCCACCCCCGCCCCGCTGTGTTAATTGTCATGGAGACCATGTTGCTTCTTCTCGTACTTGTCCCGTCTATCAAGATGAGCAGGCTGTTCAGAAGATAAGGGTGAAGGAGAAGGTACCTTTTCCTGTTGCCCGGAAGCTGTTGGCAAGCCGTAAACTGACTGTCGCTTTGTCTGGAAGCTACAGCACCGTGCTAGCCTCTCCCCATGCCATGAAAAACATGGCTACGCAAACTTTTTACTTACAGTTCAGTTCGATGGTGGAAAAGTCACCTCGCCTTCAAGCTGACACTCCGTCTCCTGCTTCCTGGGCTGTAGAATCTGCTACCCATTCTTCTCCCTCACCGGCGAAGACGGTTGCAATGCAGCCAGTGAACCTTCAATTCAAAAAGAAATATTCCCGGGAAGATTTCTTGCATACCTCGAGTTTGCAGCCGTCTGACTCTTCAGCCAATCGCCAAAAGCCAAAACAATCATCCAAAGGCAGTCTTCCCCCTCTCTGACTCATCGGCCCTCTTTGACTCATTGGTCCTTTTCAACTGACTGACACCAGGGAAGCTCCATTGACCCCGCTGAGTTGATGGACAACGATGATCCTCCAACTGTGGACTCCAGTGGCCGTCCTCCCTCGATGGCCTGCCATAAGTGGTTGTTGGGATGAGTGTTTCTTCTTCATTCTCTGATGTTCCTAAATTTTATGGCCCTTTCACAATGGAATATCCATGGCCTTCAGTCTAACAGGGCAGACCTCCAGCTGCTCCTGCAAACACAATGTCCGCTTGTAATCTGTCTCCAAGAAACCAAGCTATGTTCTCACAACCATTTTGCTCTTTGCCATTTTATTCGCTGTGGATGGACTTTCCCCTTACGGCAGGGATTCCTGCTCATGGTGGGGTCATGCTGATTCTATGAGATGATGTTTGTCATCGTCCTATCCCCTTGCACACCCACCTGCAAGCACTTCCCGAATTTACCTTTTCCCTCTGCAGCATTTATATCCCTTCATCTTCTGCTATCACTAGGGTGGACCTGATGCAGCTTATTGCTCAGCTTCCTCCATCCTTTCTGCTCCTTGGAGACACCAATGCCCATCATCCTCTTTGGAGCTTGCCTGTCGCCTGCCCGAGAGGTTCTCTTTTGGTGGATCTTCTTAATCATCTTAATCTTGTGTGCCTTAACACTGGCGAAGCCATGTTTCTCTCTGATTCCACGCACACTTATTACCACTTAGCCTCTCGATCTGCTTTGCCCAGCTTGCTCGATGTCTCGAGTGGTGTGCTCATTCTGTTACTTACTCTAGTGACCACTTTCCTTGTGTGACTCGCCTGTACAATCAAAAGCGACAAACTGTGGCCATTTTCTTTGATTTGGAGAAAGCCTATGATACCTTTTAGCGGACAAACATTCTACGTACTATGCACACATGGGGCCTCCGTGATCGTCTTCCCACTTTCATCTGAGAATTTTTAACGGACCGAGTTTCCTGGGTACATGTTGGTTTCTCCTTATCCCACACCTTTTCACAGGAGAATGGGGTGCCTCAGGGCTCCATACTGAGTGCCGTCCTCTTCACCATAGCCATCAACCCCATTATGGACTGCTTTCCATCTGGCATTTCCGGCTCTCTTTTCGTTGACGACTTTGCTATTTATTGCAGCTCCCAGCGGATGTGTCTCCTGCAGCGTTGTCTGGACTGTCTCTATTCACGGAGTGTTACAAATGGTTTCTGTTTTTCTGCTACCAAATCTATTTGCGCCAACTTCTAGTGGTACAAAGCGTTTCTTCCACTGTCCTTGCGACTGGGCCAAAATGCTCTCACATTCGTGGATGCAACGAAGTTCTTAGGGATTATGTTCGATAGGAAACTCAGTTGGTCTCCCCACGTGTCCTACCTGGCTGCATGCTGCAGCTGATCCCTCAGTGTCCTTTGTGTATTGAGTGGTACCTCTTGGGCAGCTGACCGAACTGTCCGCCTCTGCCTCTATCAATCTCTTGTCCGCTTCAAGTTGGATTATGGATGCATTGTCTACTCCTCTGCACGGCCTTCTATCTTGCACCGTCTAAATACAATACACAATTTGGGGATCCGTCTCACCACTGGTGCCTTCCGTACTAGCCCTGTTGAGAGTCTCTATGCAGAAGCCGGTGAACTACCACTGTCACACCGGCGCGACATCCTACTCAGTAGGTATGCGTGTCGGCTTTCTTCCATGCCAGACCACCCAACCTTTGACCCTTTTTTTGATGACATTCTTGACTGCCAGTGCGAGATGTACGTTTCTTCTCTGTGGCCTCCCAGCGTCTGCTATCGTCACCTGCTTCATCAGCTGCAGTTCACACCTTCTGCCACTTTCCGGCTGGGGGAAAGCCCTTCACCACCTTGGCTTCAGGCACACATTCATGTTCATTTTGACCTCAGCTTGTTCCCGAAGGATTAGACTATCGTGCTGATCTATCACTGCAAATTTCTCGAACTTCACTCACAACTTGCCAATAACATATTTTTGTACACTGATGGTTCCAAGTCTGCCCACGGCGTTGGCTGTTGTTTTGTCATCGGGGCTGATAAGTTTCAATACCAGCTTCTCGACCAGTACACCGTTTTTACAGCACAGCTTTTTGCCCTCTATCAGGCTGTTCACTATGTCCAGAGGCACCAGCTCACTCGCTGTGTGATCTGCTCTGACTCCCACAGTGCCCTTCAGAGTCTAGATGATCCTGATCCAATCCACCCCATCGTTCAACAGATCCAGGACTGCTTCCATTTATTCCCAGATGGGGGAGCCCAAGTGATGTTCATGTGGGTTCCTGGCCATGTTGGTTTGCCTGGGAATGACACTGCTGATGCTGCAGCCAAGGCCACCGTCCATCTTGGTTGGCCCGCCTCTTACTCTGTTCCCTCGCAAGATATTTGTACTTTTCTCTATAAGTGTATCATATCACTTTGGCATGACCATTGGTGCTCCCTTCATGGGAACAAACTCAGAGAAGTCAAACCTCTCCCAACAGCCTGGTTGACTTTTTCCCGGCCGTCTCGCCATGAGGAAGTAATGTTAGCTCAGTTGCGAATAGGGCGCTGCCACTTTAGTCACCGCCACTTGTTGAGTGGCAACCCTGCACACAGCTGTCCTTTCTGTAGCCAGCCATTAACGGTCAGGCATTTCTTGATCCTCTGCCCCTATTTTAGCCACTTACATCTCAGGGTCGGGTTGCCATCCGCTTGGCTGGACAGTTTAGGAGATGACGTGCGAGCTGTGACTTGTGTTTTAAGTTTTTTAAAAAGCAGTAATATCACAAAAGAGATTTGATTTCTACCTGGTGACTCCGGTGTCTTGTCGACATCTTTTAGATACTCTTCCATAATGTCTTGATGTTTTAGATTTGTCTTTTCTTCCTTTTTGTATTGGACCTCCCAACAGTTTTTTACCCTCATGGTCCCAGCATTCTATTGTTCTCTACTGGGCACTTATGACCTTAGATGTTTTGTGCCCTAAAACTCCACAAAAACAGTAAAAAACATACTTCCAGTGCTAAGTGTAGTATTTCATTGACAACCCTGCCTTCAAATCTGGACTTGATTGTGGTTTTGATGTGACACATGAACAGCTCAACACACTTCCCTGTAGCATACGCAGAGTTTGCCAATGACTCTTTATTTGAGATACCATGCTGCACTGTCCCTACAAAAACAACAAGCCAGTCACAGATTTTGATCAGTACACCACACAATAGTGCTTTTCATATAACCATAGATGTGGTACCAAGTCAAATGCTTTTCAGAAATTGAGAAATACTGCATCTACCTGACTGCCTTGATCTATGGCTTTCGTGATACTACGAGAAAAGTATGAGTTGGGTCTTGCATGAAATTATTTTCAGAATCCGTGCTGGTTTGCATGGAGGAAGTCCTTCTGTTTGGGATACCTCAATATGTTTGAGCTCAGAATATGTTCTTGGGGGGGCCATAGTGATTAGAAGGCCATCTTCTTTAAAGACATAGACAGTGGGCCTGATTCAGTGTTTGTATCACCATTGAATCTCCTCTCATGGAATTATAGTGATGCGTCCTCTTTGGTGATGATCTAGTTGATCTTCATAGAAGTTCACAAAAGTTTGCTTGGTCTCAAAACTGTTGTGACAAAGGACCTTCACATCTCTTGACATGTGCCCCCCTGTGATCACACAATTGGTTTCCAAATCGTCATAATAGCCTACAAAAATCCATTCCTTACCTTTAGGAACAAACTTCCTTTTGTTTGGCAATATACCCAGGATGATAACACTTTGACAAAATGTATGAATATGACATAGGTCAGGTTTTTTTTCTTCAGTCACTTCTCATATGGAGCTCCATCACACAGTTGCCCAGTTACACAATGATTCTGGATGTAGTTAGCTGCATTGGTGGCTTTAGTCTGAAGTGATGGTGGTGGTACTAATTCAAGCTGCATGCAGTGAGCCACTTTGACCAACAAATGATTCTTTTATTTGGCAACGTCATTCTGTTGTGTTGGGTATGGAATTGTTAGATGCCGCTGTATTCACAGGTGCCGACTCCACGGGGCCTGAGGGACCCCAAGCCCCCTCAAAAATTGTTTTTTTTTCTTTTTTTTTGGGGGGGGGGGGAAGGGGCTGAACCCCCCCCCCCCCCCCCCCCCCAACAATTTAAAAAAATTATTAGTTATATTTTGCTTTGTAAAATCACAAAATTATGTTGGAATTTTCTATTTTCCTTGTTTTATGATAGTTGCCTTTTAAAATACATTCAGTAATGAGTTAAAACAAATAATTATTACTGTAGTAAGCAGGTTAACTTAAAATGAGTAGTGTGAATCATAGTAGTGTTACAGTGCTACGGTGCTGTGGGCACACTTACAATTTGTCCCAGTGCGTGAACCTTCGGGTAAAGTCTGGCACTGGCAGGCCAGCACTGCGGCCACATCGACATCAAAAGGACTGGAGCAGAAGCACCTAGAACCCTTCGCCTTGTGTTGCCTTGACGCTTTGAGACATTATGATGCCTTGGCTACATAAAGCCCACCCTGCTGTCGGAGTCATTCAGTGTGGAGAGTTTCGTTCAGTGCATGCTGCAGACGTGTTTAGTGTTCAGACTTTAGTGTCTAGTGGACTATTTTATATGACTATATTTTACTTGTTTACTTTAGTCTCTTAGTGTATTGTGAATTAAGTATGCAATGGATAAATTTGTTACCAAAAAGGCACGCTTGGAAGTTGTTGATACTGCAAGTCAACCTCCAACAGTTATTGTGTTATCAATTGCTTTGTCGTCTTCAGGTGAGAACTGTTCACAGCAGAGACCTGGACCATCCGGTAAGGGAAGATCATTTCAGAAGTCTTGGTGGATTGAATATACATGGCTAGAATATGAAGCATCTAACGAAAAAGTTTTTTGCAAAATCTGAAAAGAGGCAGATGCTAAAAATCTATTACAATTTTCTTCAAAAAAAGAAGATGCATTTACTTTCGTAGGGTTTTCTAACTGGAAAAAGGCACATAGAAGGTGTTCTGAAACTAAATTCTATCACTAACCAAAGTGTGGCCTCCCAATTGAATGAGCAGTTAGACAGTGCAATGAAGAAAGACCATTTGGCTCTAGAGACAATTTTTACTACTTCGCAATTTCTATGCCAACAAGGACTAGCAATTAGAGGGCATGAAGATGTAAACTCAAATTTTTTTCAAGTTTAAAGATTGGTCTCATGATATTCAAAATGAGATCACTGATCTACTAGGAAAGTCTGTGTTGAAAAAGGTATTGGCTTCAATCAAGAAGACTGAACATACTTCTATTGTTTCCCAACACAGAATCACAAACTCTCTTTAGTATTTTAAAAGACGTTTTTGCTCATCTTGATTTGTCAATGGATAACTTAAGAGGACAGTGCTATGATGGTGCCTTTAATATGAGAGGTAAGTTCAAAGGACTAAAAGATTTAGTTTTGGACTTACAACCAAAAGCATGTTATGTGAACTGCACTGCTCACAGTTTAGACTTGGCAGTTGTAGACAGTCTCCGCCATCTTACGTCTGTGAGGGATATTATGGCTTTAGCCAAGGACTTAATAAAGACCATAAGGGAATCCAACAAAAGGATGGGACTTTTCAGAAGCATACACTGTGAGAGTGCCAACAACCAAGCTAGTCTATAGTCCCTTTGCCTGACTCGATGGACTGTGCGAGCTTCTAGTAGCTTGAGAATTTTGAAAAAGTCTGAAGAACTTGTAGAGTTTGTTGAAACATTTTCTCCAGAGGACAAAAGAGAGGCAGGTTACAAATGTTCAGGCTACTTTGAGTCAATGTTACAATTCAAGACTTACTTCTTTTTATGTCTTTATTGCCATGAAATGAACCCAGTAGAGTATGTCAGTGAAAAAATTCAATGCCCTCATCTAAGTGTTGGTCCGCCCCAGTAGCTGAGTGGTCAGCGTGACGGATTGCCGTCCTCTGGGCCCGGGTTCGATCCCCGGCTGGGTCGGAGATTTTCTCCGCTCAGGGACTGGGTGTTGTGTTGTGTTCATCATCATTTCATCCCCATCCGGCGTGCAGGTCGCCCAATGTGGCGCCGAATGTAATAAGACCTGCGATATGGCGGCCGGACCTGCCCCGCGAGGGGCCTCCCGGCCAATGACGCCAAACGCTCATCATCATCATCTAAGTGTTGCTGATCTGGAAAAAATGTATGAAGGCTTGATTTGTATGTTCAATGGAAGGTGTGATAGTTTTGTACACTTTTGGGAACTGTGTCTAAAAGAAAAACCTTCACAAGTTGATGATCCTTCACTTCCTCAGTATCGAAGTATACCAAAGAAGTATGAAAACAACAATTCCAGCTCACTGCACGCTTTCAAAAGCCCAAAGGAAAACTACAAAGCTATTTACATTGAAGTTTGTGAAACAGTGCAATCTTGCATTACTGAGCGGTTTGCTTCAACTGGACTCACATAGGTCATTGCAATTGAACAAGAGTGCTTGATTTTAGTAAACAGAGGTGAAACAAATTTGGAAAAATCAACCGAGTTTTTCAAAAATGACCTAGACATTGAGAGGCTGCACTTAACACTTGAATATGTTAGCTGATATCGCTAATAAAAAACAACTGATCTTAAAAAACATGCGTGATTCAATAAAGTACATTACACAAGAGCCTGCAGTTGGAGAAATGTTATGGGAAGTAGTGAAGTGCATCAAGCTTCTCAAAGTAGTTCCAATCAAGACAGCAACAGCAGAGCAGTTATTTAGCACCCTTGGACGTCTGAAGTCATATCTCTGATCAACAATGGGACAGAAGCGATTGAACAACTTGGCTGTTCTTCATGCCCACTCACATGTTTTGGATGAAGTCATCAACAACTTTGTATTCCGTAACCCAGTCAGATGGTCAACATTTGCACCTTTCTAAAGACACTCGAGCCATAATAATGGCATTTAGAGCAATATTAAAAAAATTTTATAAAATAGAGAATTAAATACATACATAATGTTAAATTTTCAGTTTCAAAATATTAGTACTAGTTTAGTACTGTATTACTGTATTTTCAAATACTTGAATATTTTTAGGGTGTAAGACCCAATTAAAATCCCCTATTTACATTCTATTTGACTGAAAGTTTACTGTATTAACTTTATTAACTGTATTAAAGCATAAACTTTGAGATACTGTTTTTATTTAATGAACCCTGAGCCTTATTCAAAGTACGCTTAAATTAGCTATTTCACTTATTAATCAAAGTGCTATTACTGTGTGACAGCAATACTTTATGTTTTATTCTTTAAATGATAGTTTAGGATTTATTTAAATATAATTTCAGTCTTTTCAGAGCTATGTATTCACTGCTCTGTAACAGTCTATAAGCATGATTATTCTGTAAATTAAATTAGCTTTTTACGAAAATACCATGGATGTTTATGTTTTGTTTCTTTTCTTCAACACCAAAAAATGTTGGGCTTATCGAGTTTCCAGGAGTGTCAAGTTATTGAGAGTCCAGTTTTCTGGGTTCTAATGTTGACATATGACTCTAAAATGCTTAAGAAACTTTAAAACTCACTATTTTTCATCTAAAACTTAGAAAATTTCCCAGGCAAGACCCCCAGTTTCTCCCCGCACCTCTCCCCCCCCCCCCCCCCCCCCCAATATTTTTATAAGTCAGTGCTGCTGGATGTATTCCTGTCATTCTGAGAACAGAGTCTGTCCTTTCATTGCAGTACACCTTACTGGTGTCTGACTGAAAGGATTTAATTTTATGATCTGTCTAATTTTCAGCTGTTTTTGCTCCCTACAAATTTGTTGACAACTACTTCTCTATGTCAGATAAAATAGACTTGACACCATCTGCTGTGGTCATGTATGAAGATCACAAAAATTTCATACCACCCTGAGATGTTTCTCTCATTAGTCACTGACATCTGAGTGGATTAACTGTAGAAGTTTGAGATCTCTTTCCATTTGGTGAAAGGAGTGAACATGATTTTTCCTTTAAGACACACAGTTCATCTAGTGAGATCAACATCACTGAATTTCAGACCTGTCATGTACTTGTTTTTGAGCATTTTGATCAAATATTCAGAGTTCAAGTGGCCTAATAGAGCACACCAGATTTGCATATCACTTTTTGTAACTTTTGGCTCAACAAGGATGCATGCCTTCAGAGCATTTTCTTGTAAATAAAATAATTTGCAAACTCTATTTGCAATTCATTTGATTTTATTAGTATCTTGTATAACTCTACAAGTTTTCTCATATGTAACTTTGTGGTTGTTTCCATAATATTTGCCACTGAAATGAGATTGGTCATGAGTTTTGGTATATATAAAGTGTTTTTCAGTGTTTTAGAGTTGGCGCTTACTATGTGCAACCACTATCTATACACCAGAAAATATTGGAGCTTTTTGGCTGCTCAATGATATCTTTGCCTGATTTAACAAAAATTGCAGCACTCAAATTTTCACTGTCTTTTATGAGTCCTTGCATTGTGTTCTTCCAAGGTCTTTCCTTTCAGCATCTTGACATCTGTTAGACTCATAAGGGATTCAGTAGCATACCTAAATTTGTTGCAGCTATTTGGAATACAGTACAGAAGTATTATTGACAATAAATCACCATTTATGTCAACATCCATTGCTTGTCACTTGCACACAGCACTGAAGAATCCAGTAAGATGTTGTGTCACATCATCGTTAGGTGGCATTTTGTGAAGAATAGCGCTGCTTTGTGAGCAGGTCCTATGGATGCTTAGATTGCTTAGCATTAAAGCCATACCTGATGTGATTTACTTGCTTCAACTCAGGGAGATTGATAGATGAAATCAATTCTGTTTTTGCTTTTCCGTCTGCTGTTAACCATGCTTTGTATGCAGATTTGCAGCATAGATCACTTCACCTTCACCAGCCACTGCAAGCTGCACTATGTCTCCTGAAGTGTATTGCCAAGTCTCACTTTTGCTGAGTAGTGCTTCAAGTTGTGTTCTCCATGTGTCATAATTATCACTTGGTGGTGTTTCAACCCTGTATGCAGTAGTCATGTGTGCCATATTCTTCATGTTAACAAACTTATATTTCTGCACTTTCCAAATTGTGAATTTTAAGTTTTTGTCTAATGGAAAAATGTCTCTTGGCCCATAACCTGTTGAGATACAGTTTGACAATATAGCCAAAACACATAACTACAGAACAACTTTATTTGCAACCCATTGCATGGAGAATAACACAGAGCTACTAACAACTGACTAGAAAACATGCACATAGCAACATCTACAGACACTGAAGTTATTCCATGGTGGTAAAATTTGGATCTCAACACACTCACTCACTCACACACACACACACACACACACACACACACACACACACACACAGAAAATTCAGAAGTATGCTTATACATATACACAGACATGTGAACTGTACAGTTGTTTTTACTTTGCTGAATTTGTGAACTCTTTGACACTGTCAGGCCAAAGATGAACACTGCAGCATTGGTTTATCACAGTCAGAGCTGCAAAAATTTTGGAGCTGCGTCTTCTGCTTGTGGTGCCTAACATTGCACTTAGGTTTTGTTGTAAATCACCTTTTTTTAAAATGAATTCTCATTTCTTGAATATTATGTAAAAAATTAATTTCAAGTGTAGTGACTGTACTGAATAGCAGCATGACAATCTACAGCTGTTGCACTTTTTTGCATTTTTCTTTGCTGGGTAAGATCATATTTCATGGTTCTGCATGTGTCATACGTTTCTCATTGGCAAAAGTATAGGATAACATGTTATTTCTGATAAGTGTCTGGGCTTCCAGATGAAATATTAATTGTAATTTTTATTTTGATATGTTCATTTCCTGTTTTGTTTGTGGAATAAACAATTGGCTGGGTTAGATTTATCTCCTTTTGCATTGTGCTTTTTCAAAAAGATCTGAAGTCTGTTGAAGGTGCAGTTTATTTTCTTGGTTGTCCATGTTTTGAAATCATATCGACGCAGTTTCTACATTAATACAAGGTGTACAGCTTTGCTTCTGCCATTTGCCGATAGGTGGCGACAACGGTAAGTAGTGGTCGAAAGAAACAGATCGCAGACATCAGGCAGTTAGTTTGGACCTCAGTCAACATAACCTCATTCAAACATTTGTAGATTTGTGTCCGATTCATAAAGTTGTTCTTGATAGAAAATGTCAGTTACGAGCCTAATTCTTGTCATTTGTGGGAGGTGTTACTGTTTTGTTTGAAGAAAACAGTGGCTGAGTCTCTTTGAATGCTCTCAAGTACATATGGTAAGGACGCTGTTAGTGAAAGAACGTGTCATGAGTGGTTTCAACACTTCAAGAATGGTGATTTTAACGTCATAGACCGGCAGAGTGGTGGAAGAGAGAACGTTTTCAAAGATGCAGAATTGAAGACATTTCTGAATGAAGACTCACGTCAGGATTAATGGGAGTGACACAGCAACCCATTTCAAAATGTCTCAAGGCTATGGGCATGATTCAGAAAAAAGGGACTTGGGTCTCGCGTGAGCTGAAACCAAGAGATGTTGAACGGCGTTTGTGTGTTTGTGAACAGTTGCTTCAGAGGCAACAATGGAAGGGATTTCTGCATCACTTTGTGACCGGGAATGAAAAATGAGTTCATTACGGTAACCATAAGTGCAAAAAATCATGGGGATATCCTGGCCATGCTTCCACATTGACGGCCAAACCGAATATTCACGGCTCCAAGATCATACTCTGCATTTGGTTGGACCAGCTCAGCGTCATGCACTATGAGGTGTTAAAACCAAGTGAAACAATCACAGGTGCTCATTATGGAATGCAATTACGGCATTTGAGCAGAGCATTAAAGGACAAATGACCACAATACAGCAAGAGGCGCAATAGAGTAATTTTGCAGCATGACAATGCTCTACCTCACATTGCAAAAGAGGTCAAAACGTACTTGGAAACATTAAAATGGGAAGTCCTATCCCACCTGCCATATTCTCCAGACATTGCTCCCTCTGACTATCACCTGTTAAGATCAATGGCACATGGCCCAGCTGACCAACTCTTCCAATCTCATGAAGAAGTCACAAATTGGACCGATTCATGGATCACTTCAAAAGACGAAAAAATTTTTCGATGCAGGATTCGTACACTGCCTGGAAGATGGGAGAAAGTAGTGGCCAGTGATGGAAAATACTTTGAATGATACACGTGTAAGCAATTTGTTTCATTAAAGCCTCAAATGTTGGGGAAACAACGGCGGAAGCAAAGTTGTACACCTTGTAACAAAATGGAAAAAATAGATACACATAGAGGAGGCATACAGTTACAGACAGGCACGATGAAAATAATGCTGAAATAATAAGCTCCTGGACAAAGTTCTTCCTCCAAAACAGAACACATACACACACAAGCATGCACACCACTCTTTCTCTCTCTCTCTCTCTCTCTCTCTCTCTCTCTCTCTCTCTCTCTCTCTCTCTCCCTCCTCTCCTCTCTCCCCGCCCCCTTTATCTCTATCTATCTTCAGGCACTGGAGCCAGACTGTGATAGCAAGTGACACGAGCAGCAAGAGCATTTATTATGGGTGACAAGGTGATAGAACTGTTTCAGAAAACTGAAGAGTGAAAACATTGTATTGCTCACATCATATGCAGACACCGTCGGGCTCCAGTGCCCAGAGACAGTGGCCATACATTAGTTACCAGATACTGGTTATTATTTTAGCAAGGCATAGACTCTGGCACTAATTGTGCTTAAATCACATCAACTACAGAGGATCAATAAGTAGAGATATGAAAGTCCATTAACGTGCACCTCTGTATTCCACTCCAAAGTCAATCCAAAGGCCAACCAAAAGTGTAAGTCATCATCCAGGCACCAGCGTTGCAGCCCTTTTTCAGTTGTTATCTGGATAACACTGAATTTCACTAGGGGTCTACCACCAAAAGTCCACATTTTCATCAGAAGAAGATGAAGCAATGTAGCAAAGTATTATGAAGTTCCAGGAGCACCAACTGTTTCAGCCTTAAACAAGCTTTAAGTAGTTTCTTGGAAACTGTGTCTTTAATACCGTTGCAAGAGGAAACCTGCACTTTTTCAGCCATTCCCACACACCGTTTTGCATAGAATATTTTCTCCTAAGAAACACAAACTTTGTTTTTGTCTGTTACTGTGATCAACAAGATGACAATGGAACTCGCAACAATCAAATTTTAGAAGCTAACAAGCAAATTAACAAATAATCTCTACCATGAGGTAAATAACTGAGAAATCATATTTTCATTGCAAACTGATTTATTGTGGCTATGATCCTCGCATGAACCTGGTCACAATATGATGACTTGCATGCCTCATCAACTTCATCAATGCAGTTAGCTGTACAGTAGGTGGCAAATATGGCTATGCTATGTTGGTATTGTGCACAACAGAAAACAAGAGGAAACTATTGCTGTTATATTCCTCAATGACATGCAGTTCAACACTATAGTTTATTAATGATATCCTCTTGGGTAAAATATTCTGGAGATATCCCTCATTTGGTCGGACAGGGTGGCCGAGCGATTCTAGGCGCTACAGTCTGGAACCGCACGACCGCTACAGTCCCAAGTTCGAATCCTGCCTCAGGCATGGAGTGTGTGATGTCCTTAGATTAGTTAGGTTTAAGTAGTTCTAAGTTCTAGGGGACTGATGACCTCAGAAGTTAAGTCCCATAGTGCTCAGAACCATTTGAACCATATCCCTCATTTGGATATATGGGTAAGACATACTCAGAAAAAACAAATCGGAGTGTAATGTTGGATCCTCAAATCCAGTAGGTGAGTTTGAGAATTTATAAAGAGAAATAGGTAGGTTGAATTTAGATGTAGTGGTAATTAGTGAATTGCATTGGTAGAAAAGAACAGGACTTCAGGTCAGGTGAACTTAGGTAACAAAGTAGAACTAATAATGAATAAGGAAACAGAAATTTAAAGTGAGTTACTATGAGGAGTATAGTGAATGCATTGTCACAGCTAAAATAGACAAAAAACTAAATGCCCACCACAGAAGTAAAAGTTTATATAGACCAAAAGTTTGTATTATGGAATAAAATACAATATTCAGATGAATAAGGGAGATGAAAACTTAATCTTGGTGGTGGACAGGAATTTGATGGGAGGAAAAAGAAGCAAAGAAAAATAGTAGGGGAACATGGACTGGAAGAAAGGATTTAAGGGAAAAAACCCAGGTAGAATTTTGTACACAGCATAATTTAATCATTTTGATAATTCATGTGGTTTAAAAATCGTGAAAGATGGTTGTATACCTGGAACAGACCTGGAGATACAGGAAGGCTTTAGATATACTATATAATGGCAAGACAGAGATTTTGAAACCAGATTTTAAACTATTAAACATTCCATGATCAGATGGAAACTCTGACCATAATTTATTGGCTATGAATTGCAGATTAAAACTGAAGAAATGACAAATGTAGGACATTAAGATGGAACCTGGATAAGTCAAAAGAACCTGTGGTTGCTGAGAGTTTCAAAGGGAGACAGGAGAAAGAAACACAATAGAAAATGAATGAGAAGCTTCAAGAAATGGTAAAGTGAAGAGAGCAATGGAAAACTAGTCAGTGGTACAGCAGATATGGGTAGTGCAGAAAGTCAAAACTGTAGGAGCATGTATAACTAAGGTTAGATTAGATTAGATTAGATTAATACTAGTTACATGGATCATGAATATGATATTTAGTAATGATGTGGAATGAGTCAAATTTTCCAAAACATGACATGTTGTTGTTGTTGTTGTGGTCTTCAGTCCTGAGACTGGTTTGATGCAGCTCTCCATGCTACTCTGTCCTGTGCAAGCTTCTTCATCTCCCAGTACCTACTGCAACCTACATCCTTCTGAATCTGTTTAGTGTATTCATCTCTTGGTCTCCCTCTATGATTTTTACCCTCCATGCTGCCTTCCAATACTAAATTGGTGATCCCTAGATGCCTCAGAACATGTCCTACCAACTGATCCCTTCTTCTAGTTAAGTTGTTGCCCAAACTTCTCTTCTCCCCAACCCTATTCAATACCTCCTCATTAGTTATATGATCTACCCATCTAATCTTCAGCATTCTTCTGTAGCACCACATTTCGAAAGCTTCTATTCTCTTCTTGTCCAAACTAGTTAACGTCCATGTTTCACTTCCATACATGGCTACGCTCCATACAAATACTTTCAGAAACAACTTCCTGACACTTAAATCAATACTCAATGTTAACAAATTTCTCTTCTTCAGAAACACTTTCCTTGCCATTGCCAGTCTACATTTTATATCCTCTCTACTTCGAGCATCATCAGTTATTTTGCTCCCCAAATAGCAAAACTCCTTTACTACTTTAAGTGTCTCATATCCTAATCTAATTCCCTCAGCATCACCCAACTTAATTCGACTACATTCCATTATCCTCATTTTGCTTTTGTTGATGTTCATCTTATACCCTCCTTTCAAGACACTGTCCATTCCGTTCAACTGCTCGTCCAAGTCCTTTGCTGTCTCTGACAGAATTACAATTTCTTCTCCATGGATTTTAATACCTACTCCAAATTTTTCTTTTGTTTCCTTCACTGCTTGCTCAATATATAGATTGAATAACATTGGGGATAGGCTACAACCCTGTCTCACTCTCTTCCCAACCACTGCTTACCTTTTGCGCCCAACTCTTATATCTGCCATCTGGTTTCTGCACAAATTGTAAATAGCCTTTCGCTCCCTGTATTTTACCCCTGCCACCCTCAGAATTTGAAAGAGAGTGTTCCAGTCAACGCTGTCAAAAGCTCTCTCTAAGTCTACAAATGCTAGAAACATAGGTTTGCCTTTCCTTAATCTAGCTTCTAAGATAAGTCGTAAGGTCAGTATTGCCTCACGCGTTCCAACATTTATACGGAATCCAAACTGATCTTCCCTGAGGTCGGCTTCTACCAGTTTTTCCATTCGTTTGTAGAGAATAAGCGTTAGTATTTTGCATCCATGACTTATTAAACTGATTGTTCAGTAATTTTCACATCCATCAGCAGCTGCTTTCTTTGGGATTGGAATTATTATATTCTTCTTGAAGTCTGAGGGTATTTCGCCTGTCTCATGCGTCTTGCTCACCAGATGGTAGAGTCTTGTCAGGACTGGCTCTCCCAAGGCCGTCAGTAGTTCTAATGGAATGTTGTCTACTCCCGGGGCCTTATTTCGATTCAGGTCTTTCAGTGTTCTGTCAAACTCTTCACGCAGTATCGTATCTCCCATTTCATCTTCATCTACATCCTATTCCATTTCCGTAATATTGCCCTTGTATAGGCCCTCTATATACTCCTTCCACCTTTCTGCTTTCCCTTCTTTGCTTAGAACTGTGTTTCCATCTGAGCTCTTGATATTCATACAAGTGGTTCTCCTTTTTCCAAGGGTCTCTTTAATTTTCCTGTAGGCAGTATCTATCTTACCCCTAGAGAGATAACCCTCTACATCCTTACATTTGTCCTCTAGCCATCCCTGCTTAGCCATTTTGCACTTCCTGTCGATCTTGTTTTTGAGACGTTTGTATTTCTTTTTGCCTGCTTCATTTACTGAATTTTTATATTTTCTCCTTTCATCAATTAAATTCAGTATTTCTTGTTACCCAAGGATTTCTACTAGCCCTCGTCTTTTTACCTACTAGGTCCTCTGCTGCCTTCACTACTTCATCTTCCAAAGCTACCCATTCTTCTTCTACTGTATTTCTTTCCCCCATTCCTGTCAATTGTTCCCTTATGCTCTCCCTGAAATTCTGTACAATCTCTGGTTTAGTCAGTTTATCCAGGTTCCATCTCCTTAAATTCCCACCTTTTTGCAGTTTCTTCAGTTTTAATCTACAGTTCATAATCAATAGATTGTGATCAGAGTCCACATCTGTTGCTGGAAATGTCTTACAATTTAAAACCTGGTTCCTAAATCTCTGTCTTACCATTATGTAATCTATCTGAAACCTGTCAGTATCTCCAGGCTTCTTCCATGTATACAACCTTCTTTTATGATTCTTGAACCAAGTGCTAGCTATGATTAAGTTGTGCTCTGTGCAAAATTCTGTCGGGCGGCTTCCTCTTTCATTTCTTAGCCCCAGTCCATATTCTCCTACTATGTTTCCTTCTCTCCCTTTTCCTACTACTGAATTCCAGTCACCCATGACTATTAAATTTTCGTCTCCCTTCACTATCTGAAAATTTCTTTTATTTCATCATACATTTCTTCAATTACTTAGTCATCTGCAGAGCTATTTGGCATATAAACTTGAACTACTGTAGTAGGCATGGGCTTCGTGTCTATCTTGGCCACAATAATGCGTTCACTAAGCTGTTTGTAGTAGCTTACCCACATTCCTATTTTTTCATTCATTATTAAACTGACTCCTGCATTACCCCTATTTGATTTTGTATTTATAACCCTGTATTCACCTGACCAGAAGTCTTGTTCCTGCTGCCACCAAACTTCACTAATTCCCACTATCTCTAACTTTAACCTATCCATTTCCCTTTTTAAATTTTCTAACCTACCTGCCCGATTAAGGGATCTGACATTCCACACTCCGATCCGTAAAACGCCAGTTTTCTTTCTCCTGATAACAACGTCCTCTTGAGTAGTCCCCACCCGGAGATCTGAATAGGGGACTATTTTACCTCCGGAATATTTTACCCAAGAGGACGCCATCATCATTTAATCATACAGTAAAACTGCATGTCCTCGGGAAAAATTACGGCCGTAGTTTCCCCTTGCTTTCAGCCGTTCGCAGTACCAGCACAGCAAGGCTGTTTTGGTTAGTGTTACAAGGCCAGATCAGTCAATCATCCAGACTGTTGCCCCTGCAACTACTGAAAAGGCTGCTGCCCCTCTTCAGGAACCACACGTTTCTCTGGCCTCTCAACAGATACCCCTCCATTGTGGTTGCACCTACGGTACGGCTATCTGTATCGTTGAGGCATGCAAGCCTCCCCACCAATGGCAAGGTCCATGGTTCTTGGGAGACCCTTATTGAATGACATAATTATGTTAATATAATAACTTTTTTTTTGCTTTTTTTAAATTCTTTTTAATATTTTTTTTCTTTTTTTCTTAATTTGTATCTAAAAATTCCTCATTCAGAAATTCTTTTAATTTCTTCTTGAATACTTGTTGGTTATCTGTCAGACTTTTGATACTATTTGGTAAGTGACCAAAGACTTTAGTGGCAGTATAATTCACCCCTTTCTGTGCCAAAGTTAGATGTAATCTTGAATAGTGAAGATCATCCTTTCTCCTAGTATTGTAGTTATGCACACTGCTATTACTTTTGAATTGGGTTTGGTTGTTAATAACAAATTTCATAAGAGAGTATATATACTGAGAAGCTACTGTGAATATCCCTAGATCCTTAAATAAATGTCTGCAGGATGATCTTGGGTGGACTCCAGCTATTATTCTGATTACACGCTTTTGTGCAATAAATACTTTATTCCTCAGTGATGAATTACCCCAAAATATGACGCCATATGAAAGCAATGAGTGAAAATAGGTGTAGTAAGCTAATTTACTAAGATGTTTATCACCAAAATTTGCAATTACCCTTATTGCATAAGTAGCTGAACTCAAACGTTTCAGCAGATCATCAATGTGTTTCTTCCAATTTAATCTCTCATCAATGGACACAACTAAAAATTTTGAATATTCTACCTTAGCTATGCACTTCTGATTAAGGTCTATATTTATTAATGGCATCATACCATTTAATGTACAGAAGTGTATGTACTGTGTCTTATCAAAATTCAGTGAGAGTCCGTTTACAAGGAACCACTTAGTAATTTTCTGAAAGACATTATTGACAATTTCATCAGTTAATTCTTGTTTGTCAGGTGTGATTACTATACTTGTATCATCAGCAAAGAGAACTAACTTTGACTCTTCATGAATATAGAATGGCAAGTCATTAATATATATTAAGAACAACAAAGGACCCAAGACCGACCTTTGTGGAACCCCATTCTTGATATTTCCCCAGTTTGAGGAATGTGCTGAACTTTGCATATTATGAGAACTGCTTATTTCAACTTTCTGCACTCTTCCAATTAGGTACGAATTAAACCATTTGTGCACTGTCCCACTCATGCCACAATACTTGAGCTTGTCTAGCAGAATTTCATGATTTACACAATCAAAAGCCTTTGAGAGTTCACAAAAAATCCCAATGGGTGGTGTTCAGTTATTCAGATCATTCAAAATTTGATTGGTGAAAGCATAAATAGCATTTTCTGTTGAAAAACCTTTCTGGAAACCAAACTGACATTTTGTTAGTACTTCATTTTTACAGATATGTGAAGCTACTCTTGAATACATTACTTTCTCAAAAATTTTGGATAAAGCTGTTAGAAGGGAGATTGGATGGTAATTGTTGACATCAGATCTATCCCCTTTTTTATGCAAAGGTATAACAATAGCATATTTCAGTCTATCAGGGAAAATGCCCTGTTCCAGAGAGCTATTACACAGGTGGTTGAGAATCTTACTTATCTGTTGAGAACAAGATTTTAGTATTTTGCTGGAAATGCCATCAATTCCATGTGAGTTTTTGCTTTTAAGCAAGTTTATTATTTTCCTAATTTCAGAGGGAGAAGTGGGTGAGATTTCAATTGTATCAAATTGCATAGGTATGGCCTCTTCCATTAACTGCCTAGCATCTTCTAATGAACACCTGGATCCTACTATATCCACAACATTTAGAAAATGATTATTAAAAATATTTTCAACTTCTCACTTTTTGTTCGTAAAGTTTTCATTCAATTTGATGGTAATACTGTCTTCCTGTGCTCTTGGTTGACCTGTTTCTCTCTTAATAACATTCCAAATTGTTTTAATTTTATTATCAGAGTTGCTGATTTCAGACATGATACGCATACTTCTGGATTTTTAATAACTTTTCTTAATATAGCACAGTAGTTTTTATAATGTTTGATAGTTTCTGAGTCACTACTCTTTCTTGCTGTCAGATACCTTTCCCTTTTCCGGTTACAAGATATTTTTATACCCTTAGTAAGCCATGGTTTGTTACATGGTTTCTTGCGAGTACATTTAACTATTTTCTTGGGGAAGCAGTTTTCAAATGCATTTACAAAAGTGTCATGAAATAAATTATATTTTAAATTGGCATCAGGTTCACGGTACACCTCATCCCAGTCTAACTGCTGTAGGCTTTCCCTGAAATTTGCAATTGTTAAATCGTTGACTGAATGTACTACTTTGGAGGACTGTTTAGTACTGCTGAATGGAGCTATGTCAAATATTGTAACTAGCTGTGCACCATGATCAGAAAGACCGTTCTCAACAGGCTGAGCATTTATCTGGTTAAACTTATCTTGGTCTATAAAGAAGTTATCTATCAGTGAGCTGCTATCCTTTACCACCAGAGTAGGAAAATCAATAACGGGTGTCAAATTGAAAGAACTGAGTGATACTTCAAGGTCATCTTTCCTATTACCCTCTTTCAGAGAATCTACATTGAAGTCCCCACAAATAATAATTTGCTTCCCCCTGTCTGACAGATAGCACAACAAGGAGTCTAAATTTTTCAGAAATAGACGAAAATTTCCCGATGGGGACCTATATACAGTTACAATTATAAATGTGCCTTTATTTAATTTAAGCTCACAGGCACGTGCTTCTATATGTTTCTCTACACAAAACTTTTTTGTTTCTACACTTTTTGCACAATGATAACTTTGCACATATATGGCAGCTCCTCTTTTCTCCATATTTTCTCTAATTACATGTGCAGAGAGCTTATATCCACTTACATTTAACTTATCCATATCAGTAACAATGTGATGCTCAGACAGGCATAGAATATCTATTTAATCCTCAGCTTCTAAATCTTCTAAACAAAACAGAAGCTCGTCTATTTTATTCTTTAAACTCCCAATATTTTGATGAAATATACTTACATTATTTATTTTTATGAGAACCTTTCCTTATTCTAACATTTGCAGTACTCTCCTGTCTGAGTTTCTCATTGTGCTTAGGCCTAGTTCCTATACCAGTGGTCACATGGTGTTCAGAGAGGCAGATTATGTCAACTGGGTTGGGTGACTTTAATTCATCAATGCAATTACCTAGGACTGAGATACAACTTGGTGGAGATAAAATTTCTGGTGATTGGTGAAAATTTATAATTGACAGCTGTGATTGGTGATCCAATGTGCTAGAATCGTGCTGTTTAATTTCGTTCCTAAACTGGATTTGTTTCAATCCTGACCTCTCGTAGAACTTGACATCTTTCTGTCTTACCTATCCTAAAAAAGGTGCTGCTCCAACACCTGTAACCACTGGTATTTTACCATTCATGGCAGTGCCTCCCCTCTTAAATTTCCTGCTATTACCCCAGCCAGTTTACCCTTCCCTTTCCTGTTGAGATGTAGGCCGTACCTGGTATAGTCCCACCTACTGAGAGAATCAACAGGAACCACACCAATATGAGCCCCTGCACCCGATCCAAGCAGCCATTCCAACTCCAAATTAACTCTCCTGACAGAAGAGTTCAAACGAGGCCGGTCATGGCGTCTCAGGACAGATAAAAATTCAACATTGGTGTGTCTTGATGCCGACGCAATCTTTACCAGGTCACACTCTATACTGTACCCAGGACCTCTGTCGATACTGTTCCCTGGCCCTCCCACAATAACCACAGTGTCTTCCCTGGTAAATCCTTTACAGAGTGAACCTAAATCCTCTGTCACCTGATCCAGACTAGCACTTGGTTTGAAAAAATTTGTGACCTGGTATTCTGGTCCTAATTCCTCCTGCAGAAATTGGCCTACACCTCTGGCATGAGAACTGCCTAACAACAAAACTTTCTTCCTTTTTGATGACTTTCCTACATTCTTTTTCAATTTCCTATTGAAAGTTTGTTGTGTCCTGTTTTCTAACTGAAGCAAAGGCAGAGATAGATGCTGTCTATATGAAATTTAAAGCAACCTTTAGAAGAAAGAGAAGCAGCTGTATAAATATCAATAGCTCAGGTAGCAAACCAATACTAACCACAGAAGTGAAGGAATATACAGAATGGTTATACAAAGGAAACAGGCTTTAAAAAAATATTATGGAAAGGGAAAAAAACTCATGAAGATGAGATGGGAGATGATATACTGAGAGAAGAATCTGGCAGAGTGCTAAAAGACTTATGGCGAAACAAGGCATGTAGAGTAGATGGTGTTCTCTTATAAATATTGTCATCCTTGGAAGAAGCAACCATGGAAAAACTACAGTCTTCCACATAGTATGCAAGGTATATAAGACATGTTAAGTACTCTAGTTTAATAAACCCATTTCCAAAGAAGACAGGTGCTGAAATGTGAGAATTTTACTGAGCCATCAGTTTAATAAGTTATGGGTGCAAAAACACTGAAGAATGGAAAGTGTGGTGTCCTCCGAAAAGTAGGTTGCCAAAGCAAAGTTGACATCTCCCAATGAAACCACAGAAGAGTGTAGTCTCTGCACATCATGATGATGAATGAAAAATGCCAGTGTAGCCATGCTACAACTCTTCTGCTTTATAACTAAGCAGAGGAATGCTCAGCCCAATTTGCACCCATCAATCAAGATGATAGCATCATCTTAAAGAGTGACTTAAGTAGAATGTTAATTTGACCATTAATGAAGTGAAGAGTCTTGTAAACCTGTCTGTATCAAGTGGTACTTCAATGTCCAGAGACAGCTGTAAATATTCAGAACAGCCCTGTGGAAGTAGATTGTACAGAATTAAGTAAATCTCAATATCTGTATTGTAATAAAGTGAAATAATATTTTGTATATTATAGTTCTGCTCAATCTTCTCCCAGAGCAAGCTAAAGGAGCCACTGTTGTGTTGGTGAGTGTACTTTTGTATGTCACATCAAATGTTGATGACACTGGTTGTCAACTGAGCTGCTTCGACTGCCACAGGTTACAGAGTGCACTACTCTCTTTCAGTGCTTGGTGTTGCCAGGTTTCTATTGACTTTAGTGTATCATATCAAATGTTTCACCATGTCTGAGACACCACAGGAAATGTCTAACCAAAACTGCTCAGTTTCAGGTGCAACAGATCGAATGCCTGCTGCTCAGTATTCAGCAGCTGAAGTCATTTTC
Source organism: Schistocerca serialis cubense (assembly GCF_023864345.2). Taxonomy (NCBI): domain Eukaryota; kingdom Metazoa; phylum Arthropoda; class Insecta; order Orthoptera; family Acrididae; genus Schistocerca; species Schistocerca serialis. Next base: position 60,082,519 of record NC_064645.1, read on the forward strand.
CTCTCACCAAGCAACACTGCCATGGGTTGCTGCACCTAAATTTCATCCACACCATAGTCAGGAGCAATAATGGTCAGAATATCAGTGCTATTGGAGGCCCATTTTGCTGCTTACAACATAACGGGTATGAAGCGTGAAGCTTAATTTTTGTCGATGGTGGGAGCCAACAATTACCATCTGTGTGTAAAACTGTGTCCAGTCACTAGTCCCGAATGAGTCAAGTATGATGACCCTGTTAAACTGCTCAACAAACATTTCAATAGTCATGTTCATGTTGCAGCAGCAAGGTTTAAAGTTTTTTGTCTCAAGCAGCAGCCTCCACAAACAATAAAACAGTGGATTGCCAAACTCAGAGAACTAACAAGGCATTGTAAGTCTAAGTGTTCTTGTCATATCAATTACAGTGATATTATGTTACATGACTGTCACACAGAATGTATCAGGTGGATGCATTTATGTTGCAATTCTAAAACTACCAGATCCTGATTTAAAAGCAGTTCTGTCTATTGCAGAATCTAAAACTATTGTGGACTCAACAGAGGTTGATTTTGAGGCTCCATGTATTTCAGTTGTTAAAAGTGCACAAGATACTCAGTCTAAAGTATGTGATAGTATTAAAGCGGTTAACCATAGGGATCAGACAAACAGTAAGCATAAAAGTCAAAACTTTCAGTCTCATCGTTCATGGCATGCTACAAAATTCTGTGAGGAAGTTTTGTCCACAGCACTTAAATCATAGCTGGAAAGCTTATCGTTGTCATGATACACAGTGTGTTCCAGTGGGGGATGGCAAGGTCATATTCAAATAGTTTGTTTACGTGGTAACCCAGGCTCAGCAAACAGCTGCCGCAGTACAAACACGCAGCCGCAGCAAACCTGACAATGTACGTACAGTTATGGTGAAGGCATTAATAATGTCGTGAGCCAAACCTCACACTTCCATATTGGGGAAATCTTATGTTGCAATATGCAGGCACATGAACAAATTTTTTGTTCAGTTACAAGTGAAACAAAAGACAATTAAATTGCAATCAAGCACCAGTGCTTTTGTTTCCCTAAATAATAAAGACATATGACAGCCTCAGTAGCCCACCTCTACAGTAGCCTACAATCAGTCTACAAAGGAGATAACTTACAAATGATTCATGTGACTGGTTCTGCAATATTGCTCAAGTGTGTATGACCCATACAACATAGGACTAACAGGGGATATTGAATTTATACAGAGAAGGGCAGCATGAATGGTCAAATGTTTATTTAATCCATGGGAGTGTGTCAGAGAGATACTGAAGCAACTGAACTGAAAGACTCTTGAAGATAGACATAAACTGTCGTGAGAAAGTCTATTAACAAAGTTTCAAGAACCGGCTTTAAATGACTACTGTAGGAAAATACTACAACCCCCTACACACCAATCACATAGGGATCATGAGAATAAGATTAGAATAACTGCTGCATGCAAAGAGGCCTTCAAACAGTCATTCTTCCTGCACTCAATACGTGAATGGAACAGGAAGAAACCATAATAACTGGTGCACTGGGACACTCTCTGCCATGAATCTCACAGTGATTTGCAGAGTATAGATTGATATAGCTGCAGAAGCAGATCTAGAATTTATGTGTGGGACAAGCTAGATACTTTTCCAAGTTTGATTTGTGTGAGGCTTATTTACAGTTACCACTGGGCAAGCAGTCCAAGCAATACTTTGTTATACACACTCGACTAGGTCTGTTCCAGTTTCAAAGACTATTGTTTGGGAGTGTTGCTGCTCCTTCAGTTTTTCAGTGGTTCCTGTAACAGTTAACTGCAAAAGTCCCTTCTTGTATAAATCATTTGGACAGTATTGTAATTGCAGATTGTACATCTGCTGAACATTTAGCAGATTTAGACAGCTCTTTTCTAGTTCTTTCTGTGGTTGGCTACAAAGAAAAGTGTTCCTTTTTCCAAGAAGAACTGAACTACTTAGGTCACGTAATTAATGCACAGGGTATTCATCCTACTACGTCACACTTGGCTGTGATTAGATCTGCCAAGTTAATATTAATGAGCTCCAGTCAGTCATGGGAAAGCTCACGTATTATACAAAATTTGTTCATAACACTTTGCAAATTGCTACACTGCTCAACTGGTTGCACCAGAAAAATGTTCCTTTTGTGTGCTCCAAAGAATGCCAAAATCTAGTTCAGCAATTGAAGAGGGCACCTATGTATAAAGTTTGCCAACCACAAATAACATTGTCTTATACGGTTCCATTGTTGTTTTACAATTGCAAGCCCATACCTGTGTCCTTGCCATTGTTATATTGTCATATTTCCAAATGGTCATCAGTAATATAAAATAAACAATGAGCTCAGTGAGGAAAAATAATATGATTCGCGTGGAAAAAAAAAAGAGAAAGAAGAAGAAGAAGAAGAAGAAGAAGATCCAGATTCCAAATTCCGAGCTGGCAGCACAATCCCACAATGAGGCTGTTTAGTTAAACTAAGATTAAACTGATTTTGCTCATACGTGTTTGCCTTGTAACATAAATACGTGTGCACAGTATGCTGCATGCCCACTTGTGTTACATAAATCACCACACCCAGTTGAGGGTTAAGTCATCAATGTTTGATTCATTTTGACCCAACTAAGCCTGTTGTGTTAGCTCTGGATGCATCTCCTTATGAGACTGGACCAGTGCTATCCTGTAAAATTAGTTCTTTGACAGACTTATAGCTTTTGCCTCAAAAACTCTTAAAGCACAGTGTAACTACAGTCAGCTACAAAAAGTCACACTCACCATTACCTATGTTATCATAAAGTTCCACCAATATTTGTACAGTCCTAAGTTCTATCTGCTGACAGATCATAGGTCTTTGATGCCAAGCCCATCACACCTCAGACAGCACAAAAGTTGCAACATTGGGCTCTGGCATTGCCTAATTATCAGTATGAGTTATTGTATAGGCCCCACTACCGAGCGTTCAAATGCTGGCTTCTTGTCTCGGTTACCAGTCAGTACCAACACAGTGTTTGCTTCATAGTTTCCTCTCTATTTTCAGCATTTTGCCACAGCAACTGCTTGTGATGCAGCAGCCTTTCAGGTTGTTTTGCAATATGTGTGCTCTGTGTGGCCATGCATTTTGAAATTACACATTATCCGTGTGGTCAGGTGTTCTGCTGTTGCATACAGAGAACAACGATGGGCATGTAGTGATTCCTCACTCCCTTCAGCAGGATGGTTGTTTGTGGTAGATACTTACAGTATGTTTCCTTTTGTTGTCCCTGTGACACTCACAACTACTTCAAGTGTGACATTTGCTTTGTCTTCTATTTTTTGTCTTTGAAGCATTTGCGGTCAGTGTCTCAGACAATGCACCGTAATTCATGTCAGCTAATTTCCAATGCTTGTCCACAGATGCAGGTTATCATTGGTACCCACTCCTGCAGCAACTTGCGTCTCTCTGCCAGTAGCAGTTGACACTGTACACAGTGGTGTCGACGGAAGTCAACACCCTGCCTGCCAGTGTTGGTGCACACACCAATGTCTGTGGATGCAACAGCCCTGGTAGATCATTAAACCACCCCAAATCACCTTGCTGTCCTCTTAAGGGCATGGTGCTAAAGAAAAGTTGGTATCTCACACTGAAACCACAGAAGAGTATAGTCACTGCATGCCACACCAACAAGTGAGAGATACTGATGTAGCCAAACTTTCTACAGATTCTCTTTGACAGCACAATGGATGATCCACTTATGGCTAAGCAGAGAAATGTCTGGCCCAGTTTGCAACACATCAGCATCATCTTAGAAAAGTGCCAGGGTACTGAATGTCTAAGGCGGAACATTAATGTGAACATTATGTCCATCATTCTTAGAGTGAAGAGTCTTCTAAATCTTCTAAATCTGTCTGTATCAAGCAATACTTTAATATTCCAACCGTTGTAAATACTCAGAACAATCCAGTGGAAATATATTGTAGAAAGTTAAGTACAGGGTGTACATAAACCAGGAACACTTTCAATTATTTAATGCACAAGAACTAAACATTGTACAGATGTCATAAATATTGCATTTTGAAGATAAAATCTGAAAGTGTCTTTTTTTTTTTACAAAAATTCGATATGCACGACACACCAGTTTCTTTGGACTCCTTATTAATGTCTCTTGTATGTGCTCCACATTCACTTCACTCACACTGGGATGTCCGCTTCTCTTTGCCTGGCACAAGCAACCTGTCGTAACAAATTTGTTGTGCCAGTGGTAAATTGCCTTTCTTGCTGGTAGCTATTTATCATACTTGGTTCTAAACATCTGTTGAACAGCTGTAGCACATGTTTTTGATGAACTCCAACACACAGAAAGCTTGCTCTGCACCTGAACTTGCCATGTTTGCAACCAGCACTGACTATCGGTATACACAGAAAAACTTTCAAGATTTCTCTTCAAAATGACATATGTATGATATCTGTATAATGTTTGGTTCTTGTGTAATAAATAATTGAAAATGTTCCTGCACTTTATGTACACCGTGTAAATCTTCATACCTATATTGTAAATGAGCTAATATTTTACATGTTACAGTTCCATTCAGTTTCCTCCCGGAGAAAACCAAAGAATCCACCACTGTGCCAGTGAGTGTATTTTTATACTGCACAACAGAAAGACTGACAGAAGCTAATGCCACTGAAGATCAGTTTGGATCCTGAAGAAATGTAGAAAAACATGAGTCACTGCTAACCCTATCACTTATCTTTCTTACATTAAAAGATATGTGAGAAATATTATTTGTAGGCGTAAGAAAACTTTTGACAATGTGGAATGGACTATACTCCTTGAAGTTCTGAAGGCAGTAAGGGTAAAATTCAGGGAGTGAAAGGTTATCTACAACTTGTACAGAAAATATTGATGGGACAAGTGACTGGTTTTACCAACTGATTGTCCCGTCATTTGTTTTTCCATTCAGTCAGTCAACTGAAACTAGTCTCTGCAGCCAAGTCAGTTACACGAGTGTTTTTCTCCCCTCACACTCTGGGTTTTAGTGGTTTCACTCAATCAGAGACAACCAACTGATGCAAGTCCATGATGGTTAGTTGAGTTACGTCAATATTTTCACTGTCTCCACTGTTGAGTGATTTCACTTACATACTTTTTCAGCCTTTTGGGTTACACATGAACTATGACTAGTGTTGCTAACTTTTTAGAGGCAAATACTGCATCTTATTTTAAGGAGAGGTGAATAATAAATATATTTCTGAAAATAAGTATTTTCAAAATTTATTTATTTGTTATTAATTTAAGTACAAAATTTTCATACCAAAAATATGGATATCAGTTAGTTTTAAAAGTTTACTAACTGGTGCTACATAATAAATTTGTTTCAATAAATGAACACTTACTCTTTTATTTAAATTAACTGCAGCTTTGCCTCCCTCTTCTCAGTAGTATACACCTATTACCGTTTCTCTCTCAGTAAATGCTGAGGCGACATGAACATAAAGCATATAATTTTTCAAGTTCTTTGATGATTCTTGGTTTTTAAGCATGTACTGTTATTTACTTGTTGGAAGTTTTTTTTTTTCCATGAGAAATGTGTCATCATTTGCTAATTTTCTTTGAATTTCTTTAATTAACACGGTTTCAGAATGCAAATCATACTTAGAGAAACTGTATCTATTGAATTTATCTTGAGACTCACTTTTCTATACCACTGCTTTACTTCAACTAATGATAGTATTACAAACTGGTTTCACTCAGAAGGATGAATGAATAATTCAATGGATACATAAAACTACAACCGAATGTGTAGACTGTTTTCCAACTATTGAAAGAATCAGTTTTTTCATTCAGTTGTTCCCGTTACTAATAGAAACCAGATTGCAAATATAAGAATCAAATCTCTCATTCAATACGTACATTAAGCAAACTGAAACTCAGGAGAACTTTGTGAAGCAAATTAAAATTCCAATAAAAGAAATAAAAACTCTGAGGTGAGGTGAGCCAATGACATTGTAATTCTGTCAGAGATGCCAAAGGACTTGGAAAATCAATAGAATGGAATGGATACTGTCTTGAAAAGAGAATTCCAGCTAGTGCTCAGGGAATTTAATAAAGAAATGAAATACTGAAGGAAGTAGACAAGTTATGCTATTGGGCAGTGAAATGACTGACAATGGCTAAGTACAGAGGCTGTAAAATGTAAACAGCAAGAAAATTATTTCTGAAAGAGAGAATTTTGTTGACAGTGAATATATACAGGGTGCTACATATTCCTACTATGTACCAGACTTAAGGGTAAACTAGAAATACCACCGCAAGAGGTCATCACCACAGAGTCACAACCAGTTGTCTGGTACCTCTCAAGTCCATGCAGTGGCATCCAGACAGTGCTCACAAAGTCAGACCTCTTCCTGCATCTGTGCCACTTCCTTAAGTGTATCTTACATGTCCGCTGACGGTGTGGACAACTCCCGTACAGAGTGCTGTCAGCCACAGACTAAATTAGTTCCACCTCGTACTGGAGGACATGAAAATCCTTCCACTGACAGGTGCCAAAACATGACATGACATGACATGCCATGGACACACACACACACACACACACACACACACACACACACACTTCCACAACAGCAATTTGGCAGTTCAATTACAGTGCAAACTGTCAGCTCAGTACAGTCCTCTGAATGCTACCTTCCAACTTAGCAGTTGCTATTTACAGAGAACTAGGATCATTAAAAGAGTGCCTGCTCAATTACTATCACTTATAGTGGCAATATATAGTCTGCCAAAAGACAGCAAAGTTATTTAGATATCATTGTATCAGGTTCAGTACACAAAGTGCCACACACCAAATTATACCAAATAGATACCATTTTGTAACATGTTAATAGCAAATGTTATATGTTTTTCTTTATTAAGTTGCCACATTTTTCTTATAGAGCCACCCTATCAAACAAGTGTAAATTAGCAAGCATTCAATGGCAATCTTTAATGAACTATAGCAGTTTTCTGCTACTGTGGATGTTAGGGCTGAATTAATAGGTACTACATTGACATCATTTTGATGATGAGGAAAAATGTTAAAAATTGATAACAATTTTCACCAGTCAAAATTTCTACAATGTAGAAAATTTTTAAAGACTGTTGAAATATTTTTACTAACACTCATCATTCGGTGGTGAGAAAGAACTGGAAATTGTAGATCAGTGCAAACGCACAGCATTCTTTCCAACATTAGGCTACAAGTAACAAGAAACATTACTGGAACAAAGAGAAAAATAATTAATCATGAAAAATTTATATTTTTATTTGATTTAGAGTGCATGATTATTTTCACAGAATTTTGTGGCAACATTGTGTGGCTTTATTTGGTGATTATTACATTCTAGTTTGCTAGTTCATTTCCTTTCCAGGAAAGCTTTGTGAATTTTGTAAACTATTGTGAACATGCTTTTGAGACATGGCCTGAACAGAACTTGACCTACAACCAACACTAAATTTACTACGACTGTCAGCAACCCAGGAGCTCATGGTGGTATGCCTAGCCTGACTGGAAGAAAGCAAGAATGATGGCCAACAACTACCACCATCCTTTCCAGCAGTTAATTGAAAGTGGACTCCTGGAACAGTTACATCCAGTGACTAGAGCAACACTGCACAATAAATCGTAAATCCTGTGATGTGGAATGAAAGCCATTTTGATTATTATGTGCAGGCCCCACTGTATTTCAACTTCTTCAGAAATTGTCACCTGCTTGTGAATCTGTAACTCTCTCGTATTCAGACATCAAAGAAATGCTTGAAAAATATTTTGACTTGCAAGTTTACCTTGCTGCTGTCTGACAATTTTTTTCGGTGTTTGAAGAAATCAAATCAAATCTATAAAGAATGGATTACTGATTACAAGGCATCATTGTGGCATGTAAATTTCATTGTGAAAAATATTAATGTCAGAAATCTTATGTGTATCAGGTACTCCCCTGGTAGAAAATTAAAGAAGGAACTGCTTACTCTAGCAAATCCTTCTTTATAAGACTGATTGCCATAGATTTGCATGTATGAACAAATTCATGTATCTGCTGAAGCAACACATTGCCAAGATGCTGACATATTCATTACATGACTACAGGTGAAACACTCAAGCAAACAGCAGGGCCAGACCCTAAAATCACAGCGCACACATGCTACTCGACTGAAATAATCTGAAAATAAGGTTAGAAAGTCAAAATTAAAATCTTGTTCACACTGTGGCATTAACAACAAAAGAGAAATTTGTCTGTATAGCAATGCACATTGTAATTACTATGAAAAGACCAGGCATAGGACTGAGATGTGACAAAACAAAACACAAACAACAAAAATAGTAGACACTTGACCATACTGTAATGGTCAATAGTAGCAAATTGAGTACTGTTCATAATGAACAAATGCAAATTCAGAAACATTCATGGACAAAATGTCATGTGAATGCTGTCTTCTCTGGCAACAAGAAGTCACTATTTGTAACTCTTCAGGTTAACAAAGTGCCATCAGTTTTCAAACTGACACAGGGTCTTTTCAAATTGACATAGGGTCATCAATTTCAATCATTAGCCTGCAGGTATGCAGAAAATTAGGAGTGCCAAAGTTAACAAAATTGCAGTTTTACTTTCAGAGTTTGCTGTGCATTTACAGCGATCATACTGTTCCTACATTGACAGTTCAATGTCTGTGGTACTGGGCACTGCTTCTGTCAAATTATGACTATGAAATTATATTCAGATCCAAAGCACAACATGCCAAAACAGCTTTGCTTTCACATTTGCCAGCAGGGAAAGGCAAAACGTCTGGCTCATCATCAGCTGATGTTTGTTTCTCAATAGATGTGAGTGCTCAACTGGCTCATTACCACCATTGATGATTTCTGCAAATTTCCATTTGTGATACAAATGTTGCTGATATCTTCAACAAAGGTTTTTCAAAGTCTTTCTATATTTGAGGCCTATTATCACTGATAATAGTACACAATTTTCTTCTCAGGTATATAAACTAAGCTGTGAAACTGATGGCATTTCACACTTCAGGACTGCACTGTCACACCATGAGGCCGATGGACTCATTGGAGATTCATACGAACTTTCAAGTTGCACATGATGAAGCTGGTTTGACAGTACAATAAAGACAATGCTTTATTGATCTTCCCTCTCAGTACAGAGGCACTCCGCAAAATGCACAATCTCCAGCTGAGAAACTATGTGCAACTGCATCAAACATTAATGTCAGTTTTAAAGCTGTTCGTGCATCCACTAATTGAGCTTCGACACCAGTCGAAACAAACGTTTTTTCAGCATAATCATCCAGTATTCATTTCTACATTCGAGTATGAGAAAAACTCATGGGTAGCAGGCACATCCATACAGCAACTCAGCAATGCTATGTTTAACAATAAATGTTTACACTGAACTTCAACATCCCATAAAAATCAATTTTGGCCACACCGCACTCACACACATATAGACGAAATTCCTAGGTCCTTTTCTTTTATGGAATTGGAAAATCTGGCGGCCAGCCATTTAAAGAACCTTCTGATGCAGCCAGCAGTTGCTCCTAAGAGTGCCTCCAGCACTGGGCCCCAGCTGCAATCGGCCTGCGTCAAACTGATGGGAATGGCTGTCATTCCACCACGCCTACGGATGTCAAAATGGTGACACTCGATTGACTGGCCCCTTACCATGATTTTGCATGGGTTTCCCATGTGAATGCCAGGGGGAGAAACATTTGTGCAATCACTAAATAAGCATGAAGGATGCCTGCAAGTGAGGAAGTGGGATGCTAATGGAATCTGCTGGCCTCCCCTTCCAGCGGCGGATGTTGTGTACCGAGTACGAGGTATGCAATAAGTAATACCCTGAGGGGTTGCCACCACGCTTGCACAGCCGCTGGCCAGGCACCTCTCAAGTCTGTTTAGCTGCATATAGACGCCCAATCACAAACCCAGACGTCTTCTTGCTTCTGCACCACTTCCTTAAGCATGTCTCACACATCCTCCGACAATGTGGATAGCGACTGTACAGACTGCTGTCAACCACAACCTACATTGGTTCCACCTCATACTGGAGGACATGCAAATCCAGTGCCAACTATCAGCGCAGTACAGTCCTCTGAATACTACCTTCTGACTTAGCAGCCACTATTTACAGAGAACACACATCATTAACAGTGTGGCTCTTCAATTACTTTTTATTATAGGCTGGCAAGAGACAGCAAAGTTATTTAGATATCATTGTATTAGGATTAGGGCATCAAGTGCCACACATCAAATTGTATTAAGTTAAGTAAATTTCATAACTTATTAATAATAAATGTTATTTGTTATTGTGCTGCCACATTTTTGTTATAGTGCCACCCTTATCTAACAGCTATTAGTTAGCAAGCATGCAAAGGCTACTTTTAATAAAACAGAGCTGTTTTCCACTAGCAGGGATGTTTGGACTGAATTAAAAGTAGCATTCAGTTACAACTCCTACATGAGGTAATATTGGTCAAAACTAGAAGAAATATTCCTGTAATGACAGCTCTACAAATCAGTACCTCTTGAGACATGGGCCAATATGTCTATTATGCGGACACAGACACCGAGGACAGTTCTGCACGTGATTACTGCAGATGCTGCTATGCCTGTACACCCTTCTTGGCACTGTTTCAAGTACACCGGTCTCCATTTCAATTTGTAAATGCATTGACTGTATGCTCCTGTAAGGATTGTACACTGGTGATGGGTTGCACATACACCCAAGTCTTTAAATGTCCCCAAAGTCTAAAGTCCAATGGCTTCACATCTTGTGAATGGGGTGGCCATGCTACTGGACCATCTCAACCAGTCCATCACCCATGAAATACTGTGGTGAGGTACTGTAGCAATATCCTGGGTGTTGTGTGATGTCCTTAGGTTAGTTAGGTTTAAGTAGTTCTAACTTCTAGGGGACTGATGACCATAGATGTTACGTCCCATAGTGCTCAGAGCCATTTGAACTGTAGCAATATCAATAGAAAATGGAGGGAGGGGGGTGCCCCATCATGCCTGAACCAAAGCCATTGCCTTTCTGCAAGGGTGATGTTCTCCAATAGAGCTGGTAATTCATCTCACAGGGATTGGTGATACTCAGCATCTATTAATATGTGTGGTAAAGTGTACTGCTCTGGGAGTATCACCAACAATTCCTGTCCATACATTGATACCAAGGTGAAGTTGATGCCTCAGCTCCACAATGGGCTTGACGAGTTGCATCTGCTCACACATGTGTACTATGTTAATGCACTATGGCATATAATGTGATATGCCTACATTACCAAATACTACACATTATTTGTCACAAGTATAAATGCCCATATTTCAACAGGTGTTGGTTTCCAGACATAATTACAGGAGCTTTTCCTCCAGGTTTAACCAATACTTCCTCTTTAGTACCCGATACTTTTTAAGCTCTCTGTATTTAGGAGTTTTTGTCTGGAGTGAAATGTGAGTGATAAATAGTTCAGACAAGAATAGAATGGACCTTTAAAATGTGGTGCTACAAGAAAATGCTGAAGATTAGGTTATTAAGGAAGAAGTACTGAAATGAATTGAGAAAAAAAAAAAGATTTATGGCACAATTGGCTAAAAGAAGGGAAAAGTTAATGGGGCACATCTGAGGCATCAGGGAATCATTGGTTTGGTTTTGAGGAAAGTGTGAGGTGTAAAAATTGTAGAGGAAGGCCAAGGTTTGATCACTGTAGTTGAGTTCAAAAAGTTGCAAGTTGCATTAGATATGCATAGACCAAAAGACTTACACAGCACAGGATAGATTATGATAGAAAACTGCATCAAATGAAGCCTCAGACAGAACAGACAGTGACATCAATAGTTACATTGAGACTGTTGAATTTATACTGACAGAATGCTATGGTGTTGGGCAGGCTCTTCAGTGTGATACACAGTTGATAACTTTAGATGCTGTGCTTAATGACTTCCAGTGAGTGCCAAACCAGCAAGTAGACCGATAAAATTTTTTGATTCAAATTTCCTATGAATGAAGAGTGTCAGCATGTAGGGCAGGAGATAAAGGGCAACAATTATTGAACTATATGAAATAAAATCATCATAACTTCTGAGCAGTTTGAATTAGGACATTCAAATTGCACTGTTGGCTGTGGGGCATATCGTTTGGTTTAGCGACTAAGCCCACATTCATTTGGATGGGTTCATCAATAAGCAAATGTGGTGCATTTGGGGGACTGAGAATCCACATTTCATGATCGAGAAGTCCCTTCACCCTAAATGGGTGACTGGGCCCAGTGCCCAGTCACAGAATGGTACTTGGTTTTGGAAGATGATTTTATTCCCATTATCCAAAGTGACCCTGATTTCGAGATGATGATGTCCATGCAAGATGGAGCTCGTTCCCACTGAAGCGGGAGAGTGTTTTATGTCCTGGAAGATCACTTTGAGGACTGCATTCTGGCTCTGGGATTCCCAGAGGCCTTTGGCACAGGCCTCAGTTGGCCGCCATATTCTCCTGATCTGAACACATGCAATACCTTTTTGTAGGGCTACATTAAAGACAAGATGTACAGCAATAACAGCAACACTATTTCTGAGCTGCAACCAGCCATTCAGGAGGTCATAGACAGCATCAATGTTCAGACACTTCAGCGGGTCATGCAGAATTTTGCTATACGTCTGTGGCACATTATCACCAATGATGGTAGGCGTATTGAACTTGTCATAACCTAAATCTGAATATCTCTATTTACATGTTGAATCAAGTTTGCGCACGCCATAGTTTGTAACTAATTTACCCTCCCCCCCCCCCCCCCCTTTTTTTAACTGCAGTACGTGAAGACATGGAGTATATGAGGTACCATTTGCTCAGACCCACTACACAATTTGTCACATGGTGCAAAAAGCGAATCGTTATACATCATTTACTCATACCTTCTGAGATTATTGTTGGCAACTGCTTTTATGATTCTCTCTCATTTTGCTTGTTAGTCTTTCCACTTTGAAGAATGCCAAACATCAGTCAAACTGCTTTAGCTGAATTATAGAAGTGCATGACAGTTTTTCTCATGCAAAGTGTGCTGAAAACAATGTGATCCCCATATGTAACTTTCATACTGTGCTTGAGTCTTTAAATGGGGTATTATTGCCAGAATGCAACAATATGCACAGTGGGAACTGGCAGTTACATTTCCCTCTATTTAACTGAGTACCTCTTCCATTAATGCAGAAATTGCTTCATCCTGAGGGTGTTCTTTTTTCTCAATGTAGGTCTTTAGCTTGTACACAATTTTTTACAGTAATCCTTGAGATACCTGATATCTGCTGCATGTATATTCCCAACACAGCAGATATGGCTTTGGATGGTGTCTCCATTCATCCTCTCCTGTGCATGAACCAAAATTATCTTGTCATAACTGTAGAATTGGACACTGTAAACCTATCAGTGCAATTGTAGGGGTTTTTCCTTCTCTTTAACAAGAAATTAACTGTCGCCAACTTATGCACAGTTCAGCCAAATGTAAACACAGGACATATTTATATTAGAAGCTGTTCCTCCGAAAGAGCTTCTCTCACAAATCTTTTTGAGTCAGCTCTGATGTACCTCTTTCTGGAAAATGCATAAACAACAACCTGTTCTTTGTATGTGAAACGTTCAGCTCTCCAATCTTTTCTCAAATTGTTTGCACTTACCAATCCATGTATCCCTTTCCCATCAACGAGGTCACCTATTTTATGTAATAACTCACTTAAAGTACAGCCAGTCATCAATCAGAAGATTGTTTCAACCAGAACAGTGCTTGAATAGGCATGGTTCTGTTGGAGATTGTGTTCCCTTGCCTTGCTCTGACATTTGAACTGGCTGACCCAGTCAGTTACAGAGCGGCCCAAAGTTTAATGTGGATTCTGAACCACTGTGAAACGTGACATTTTTCACCTCAATAAACATTACCAGAGGTGAAAGAATCATCAAGTGACAGATAAGAACCCTAGAATAGGCTGAGGTTCTAATCCAAAACCTTTGGATTTGTAGTCTGGCGTTTACCACTGAGTCATTTGATAAAATGAAAATAACACCACTATATAAACATGAGCACAGTCAAGTTCTTTTGTCTGCTCAAATAAGGGAACTGCACAGGAAATGCTGAAGAAGTAGGGACAGGAACTAGGTGCATGGAGACACAAAGGAGGAATGTGCTCAACCACATTCTGACAAATTGCCTTCCCATACACTTCACCCTTGCCCCACTCTCACTTTGCACCACATCATATCCCTAGAACCCTCATCAGTTAATAAGTCTCTTCTGTATTTAGATGTGCTGCGCAAATTTAATATTTGGTCTTAACCCACTTCCTTTAGCAATAAAAATTAATTGTATACCACTCACAGAATGTTTTGAATACTCTGTCGTTTTTCAATCCTCTGCACTGTGCAAACTATTAATCCTTGACAAAGAAAGAATAGCACCTTATTTGTATGAAATTTACTGTAGTTTACTTCCACTGAAGAACCAAAGAAACTGGTACACCTGCCTAATGTAGTGTAGGATGCCCGTGAGCATGCAAAACTGCCGCAAAACGACATATGTTTGGACTCGACTAATGTCTGAAGTAGTGCTGGAGGGAACTAACCCATGAATCCTGCAGTGCTGTCCATAAATCGAGTATGAAGGGGTGGAGATCTCTTCCGAACAGCACATTGCAAGGCATCCCACATATGCTCAGTAATGTTCATGTCTGGAGAGTCTGGTGACTAGTGGAAGCGTTTAAACTCAGAAGAGTGTTCCTGGAGCCACTCTGTAGCAATTCTGAACATGTGGCATGTAGCACTGTCCTGCTGGAATTGCCCACGTCCGTCAGAATGCACAACAGACATGAATGTTTTGTTTTGTTTTGTTCTGCTTTAGGGCACAAAAAACAAATGGTATCATATGTGCTCGAGTCAGAACTACAGAACACAAACAAAGAGAGGAGTTAAATGACTATACATCAATCCCAATTGACAGAAGATAAGATAGCTAAAAATAGGCACGTGGAGAAAGGGCTAAAAGAGACACCACGCAGAAACTGAGGTCCAAAAGTAAAAATTAATTGGACTTCGCCATACTGCCTCGGCAGATAAAAAGTAAATTGTGGTCGACAACCCATGCGTCATTCGCTAAAACAGCTGGTAAGTCAGACTGCAAACCCACGCTGGAATGTAAATGGTTAAAAAAAAAAAAAAGGGCATTCCATCAGGAAGTGGTGGACAATTAAAATTAGAGTGCAATGTGCACAAAGTGGTGGGGTAGCAAATGACGATGGCTGAAAGGGCAGTGCCCAATATGCAGCCGACTTAAAATAATCTCCTCCCGGCAGGGGGGCCGAGAGGTGGTCATCCAAGGGGCCGGGAGAGGCTTAATAAGCCGAAGCTTATTCCCATGAAGGGAGGACGATGGTGATGCCAAACGGAGAACACCTCCCGACAGACAGCAACACAGAGATCGTCGGAGGGAATACAGGTACTCACAGGCTGAGGCAGCAACGTCAGCAGCCTCGTTTCCTGGCAGACCGACATGACCAGGAATCCACAGAAACATCACACTGCCTCCACCAAGAGTGAGCAGTTGATAGTTTTCCTGGACCTACTGCACTAAAGGATGGGCAGTGTACAGCGCACAGACTTGGAAGGGCACTGAGTGAATCTGAGCAGAGGACACAACTGAAAAGGCTGTGTCGCCAGATGTACTCCGTGGCCTGATACAGGGTGAAGAGCTCGGCTGTAAATACTGAGGAGTGTGCCAGAAGCCGATATCAAAAGACATGGGTGCCAACAACGAAAGCACACCTGATCCCATAGTCAGTCCGAGAGCCATCAGTGCATACAAAGGTACTATCGCGAAGTTCCATGCAGAGGTCGTGAAACTGAAGGTGTTAGACTGAAGATGGAGTAGTGTCCTCAGGAAGCAAATGATGTCCAAGGTTAACATGGGCTGCTTCACAAAGCCAAGGTGGTGATGGGTTCACACCCACTGGTAAAGTTGCAGGTAGTGTGAAGTGAAGCCAGCGTAGTTAGTGCTGAAAGCAGACTCCGCGAGGTAACAGAAGAGGGATGAGCCCCATACTGATGATCAAAGGAATCATCAAAGAAGGAGGCATAGGAGGAGTGTCCATGCATGGCAGACAAACGGCATGCCTACCTGCTGAGGAGAAAGTCAGGGCGGTAGGACAGTGGTAGTTCAGCGGCTTTAGCCTACAGACTCTCAACCAGGCTAGTGTAAAAGAAACCCGTGGCCAAATGGATGCCACGATGGTGGATAGTGTTGAGACAACATAAGAGGGATGGGCTGCAGACACATAAACAAAGCACACGAACAAGGGACTGGTACAAACGGAGGAGGGTGGTTCGATCAGCACCCCAGAAAGTACCATTGAGGACACGTAGACACTGAGGGACCGTGTATAGGAGGCTGCCAGGTAAGATACAAGGGAAACCACGAGAGTTTCCTATCGAGCATGAGCCCCAGGAATTTTGTAGTTTCAACGAATGGAAGGACAAGAGGCCCAAGATGTACAGATGATGGGAGAAACCATTTGTGCTGCCAGAAATTCATACAGACGGTTTTGTCAGTGAAAAAGCGAAAGCCATTGTTGATGCTCCAGGAGTGAAGATACTCAAGACAGTGGTGAAGACGCCGCTCAGTGAGACAGGTCTGTGGAGAACTGCAATAGATGGCAAAATCGTAAACAAAAAGAGAGTCAGAGACGCCCAGTGGGAGACAGGCCATTATAGGGTTAATGGCGATAGCAAAGAGAACGATGCTCAGGACGGAACCCTGAGGCACACCGTTTTCCTGGATAAAGGTGTCTGACAAGGCAGAACCCAAACACACCTTGAAAACTAAGTCTTCTAAAAATGTCCGAAGAAAACAGGGCAGGTGGCCACGGAAGCCCCACATGTAAAGAGAGGATACCAGTTCTCCAGCAGGTGTCGTAGGCCTTCTCTAAATCGAAAAACAAAGCCACAATCTGAGATTTCCACAGAAAACAATTTCATGACATCGGTGGACACGGTACGAGATGGTCCACTGCAGAACACCGTGCTCGAAATCCACACTGTGCATTCATTAGTAAATGGCGAGACTCAAGCCACTTCACCAGTTGGGCATGAATCATACGTTCTATTACCTTGCAAACAAGCTAGTAAGAGAGATGGGGCAGTAGCTAGAAGGAAGGTTATTGTCCTTACCAGGCTTAGATATGGTTATGACGGTGGCTTCACGCCAGTGTCCAGGAAATGTGCCCTCTGCCCAGTAGCAATTGTACGTGTTAAGCAGAAAGTTCTTGCCTGCAAGAGAAAGGTGCTGCAACATCTGAATGTGTATTGGCGTCTGGCGCTGGGGTGGAGGAAAATTGGGATCAACTGAGAGCATCATCTAGCTCCCTCACAATAAAGGTGGCATAGTAGCACGCACAATTCAGAGAAGAGAAGGGTTTTGTCTGAGCTTCCTCCACTTGTTTCTGACAGAGGGAAGCGGGGTGATAGTGGGGAAAGCTCAAAACTTCCGCAAAATGGTGGTCCAAGGTGTTGGAGATAGCAAAAGGGTCCACGATGACATCATCATCTACTGTCAGGCCAGAAATTGGGTAATGGATCTTGGCTCTGGAGAGCCGTAGGAGGTTGGCCCACATGACAGAGGAAGGAAGGTGTGGAACTGTTAAAAGAACTAGTGATTGAAATCCAGCTAGTTCTTCTGCTATCCCAAAGACAATGATGACACTTTGCACACACCTGTTTATAATGAATGCAGTTTGCCAGCGTAGAGTGATGGTTAAAAACACGGATAGCATGTTTCCGTGCACAAATTGCATCACGGCATGCCTCAGTCCACCAAGGGACTGGGACACGACATGGTAGAGAGGAAGTGCAAGGGATGGAACATTCGGCAGCAGTAAGGATAACGTTTGTGAGATATTCGACCTGGTCATCACAACTGGGGAAATCTTGTTCTTCAAATGTCGCCAGGCAGGAGTAAAGCTGCCAGTCAGCCTTAGGAAGCTGCCATTTAGGCATGCACATATATGGGGTAGGAGTCAGCAAACGCAGGGCACATGGGAAATGGTCCCTCGAGTAGGTGTCAGAAAGAATGGACCACTCAAGACGAGGGGCAAGCTGGGCAGTGCACAAGGAGAGGTTCAAATGGGAATAGGTGTGCGAGGAGTCGGAAAGGAAAGTGGGTGCTCTAGTGTTAAGGCAGAAGAGGTTAAGTTGGTTAAGGTCAGCCAAGAGGGCACCTCACTGACAGGTCCTAGGTGAACCCCAAAGGGGATGATGCACATTAAATCCTATTTGTGGGACCAAAGGCTGCAAACGTTCCACTGGAGGAGAGTCATTATGAGGAAGAGATGTAAGGGTGACACCTCAGCGGCTGCCGAGTGACAGCTGGGGAAGAGGCGCTACTACAGATCACAGAAGCAGGAGGATCCTGCTCCATAGGGTCCACAGAGGCATCAGCTCGCTTGTACGGTCAGTCTGTGAGGTCCAACACTGAAAAATGATTGTTGGTGCGCACTGGCGACATGGAGCCTGGCCGGGCTAAGGTATCACGTGGCAACACCATCGAAGAGGATCTTTGAGGTGGCGAAGGAGGAGACCGTTTGCCTTTGGTGGCCTTCTTGGAGCCTTTCCGGTTAGACGAAGACTCAGGTGTTGTTTGATTGGAGGGATGGAGGAAGTCTTCACGGGAGTACTCCTCCTGTCCTTTCCGGCCTACCAGTTGTGTAGCTGGTGGCTTCGCCCCTTGAGGCGAGAGTTTGATGGCTTGTTGCATAGTTGGATGGGGAGATGGCGATGCTACCTTGACACTCGCAATTTCACAACCTCAGAACTGAATTGGAGGTCGCATGTCTGTGTGGCCATGTCATTCATGGAGGGAGGGGTAATAAGAACAGAACTACAGGTACCAGACAGGAGAACGCAGGGTTTGCGACTAGCCGGTAACTTGCGAGCGACTGGATAAGGCACCTTTTCCTTTACCCAGATCTCTTGAAAAGCCCACTCATCAAGATACACTGGACAATCCCGAGAGGAGGTGCATGGCTGCCAATGCAGTTGATACAGCGGGGATAAGGAGGTGGACAATCGCCCTCGTGCGCATTCCTACCACAAGTGACACATTTGATCGGGTATTGACAAGACGTTCTAGTGTGGTTGAAATGATGACACAGGTAGCAGCGTATCAGGTTCGGAATGTACAGCTGGTCGGTGATAATTTCATAGCTCGCTTTGAGCTTGGACAGAAGCATCGCTCTATCAAAGGTGAGAAAGAGAGTGCAGGGGGGCACGAAGGAGGAATCCACCTTTTTCATTACACAATGGACAGCAATGACACCCTGATCAGAGGTAAGATTGAATTTCAGCCTCGGTTAGACTGCCGCGCAGTTTGGTGTAAATTACACCATGGGAAGAATTCAAAGTTCTATGGGCCTCAACATGAACAGGGTAACCGTGGAGAAGCGAGGCAGCAAGCAACTGTTGGGCTCGATAATTAGAAGTGGTCTCCAAAAGGAAAGTGCCATTCTGAGGAGGATTTCACAGGGCCAGCAAATGCATCTAAACCTTTCTGAATAATATGCGGATTTACCGTAGCAAAGGACTGACTGTCTTCAGTATGTGAGACCACGAGGAACTGTGGCGTAGCGGGAAGGGTCTTTGAATAATTAGCCTCATTATGTTTATGTTGAGTGGGAAGGTGATTGACTCATTGCGAGGAAATCCCCCATGATTGCCAGCGTCTCCAATGGTGCGCTCCTTCCAACTGGGGCCCCCTTCACAAGGGGGCGCATCTGCCTTGAGTGAGTGTTCACACCTCAGGTCACACCTCCTGAACACCTGACAGAGGGACCAATCGGCAGTTTGGGAAGGT
Source organism: Schistocerca serialis cubense (assembly GCF_023864345.2). NCBI lineage: Eukaryota > Metazoa > Arthropoda > Insecta > Orthoptera > Acrididae > Schistocerca > Schistocerca serialis. Next base: position 60,102,425 of record NC_064645.1, read on the forward strand.
TGCAGCTCAGGCAGTCACCCCTCCCTAGGCCTGACCTGTACCAGGGGGTACATGCAAACCCTACCTGTCTACTTCGGGCTGGGAATTACGCATTACCCAGTCACCTGTTATGTGTCAGACATGTGGGCCAGCCTTCAGGAGCGCACAGGAAGGAGGAAGAAAAAAAAAAAAAAAGAGGGTTTTCAAATGCTGAAGCGAAGGAGTGAGAGAAGAAAGGAAACAAAGAAAGGAAAATGGAGTGAAAAACAAAGGTGAGACTGTTCGCATGTCAGCAACAAACTTCAGAATATTCACAATAATACCCCAGATATGTTCCCCAAGGGAGGGGAAAAAGAATAGCAAGAGGATAGGCATGCAGCACAGAAAGGAAAAAAATGCTGCAAAGGCTGGACATGAATGGATGCACATGATCAGACAGGATGCTTACATACGTGTCACCTGTCAGCATCGTATATAGACATATCAGGTGTTACGTATCACTCCAATTGCACAAGCCCCACACCATTACAGAGCCTCCAACAGCACGAACTCCCCTGCTGACATACAGAGTGCATGAATCATGAGGGTGTCAAGAAACAAGACTCGTCCGACTAGGCAACGTGTTTCCAGTCATCAATAGTTTGTCAGTGCTGACGGGCTGAAGCGAGGCATAGAGCTTTGTGTCGTGCAGTCATCAAGGGTTCACGAGTGGGCCTTCGGCTCCAAAAGCCCATATTGATGATGTTCCATTGGATGGTTTGCACACTGACACTTGTTGATGGCCCAGCACTGAAATCTGCAGCAATTTGCAGAAGGGTTGCATTTCTGTCAAGTTGAATGATTCTCTTCAGTCGTTGCTGGTCCCATTCTTTCAGGATCTTTTTCTGGCTGCAGCAGTGTCAGAGATTTGATGTTTTACAGATTCTTGATATTCACGCTACACTCGTGAAATGGTTGTACAGGAAAATACCAATTTCATTGCTACCTTGGAGGTGCTTTGTCCCATCGCTCGTGCACTGACCATAACACCACATTCAAACTCACTTAAATCTTCATAACCTGCCATTGTAGCAGCAGTAACCCATCTAAGAACTGCGCCAGACACTTGTCTTATATAGGCATTGTTGACCGCAGCGCTGCTTTCTGTCTGCTTATGCCTCTGTATTTGAATACGCATGCCTATACCAGTTTCTTTGGCGTTTCAGCGTATATGCCAGAACATGTTTTCACTAGAGTTGAGGATTTTCCATTATTCATGAGAGATGTACAAATGTGACTTCTAAATACTGGTGAGAACAACTCATTCCTGTTTAAATATGAGACAGCAAACGCTAGTTACCATGTATCGTGATGGCAGTTGTCTTTGAGCATACAAGACACCCTCTTTGGTGACCACAACTAAACTGCAAAGCCTAATATTAGGCTCTTATCCGAAAATTTCTCTCTGGGTCTGAGTCACATTCTTCACATGTAACTCTCTTAATATCTTCCGTACTCTTGATTTAGCTGGATAACCGACTGCATATGTGGTCACAACCTATCAGTCGATTTTGACAATATTCACGGGTGATTCAGTGGTGCAACTTTGTTCCTATTTGACTGTCGAGACAGGCAGTCGCATAGCCATCATTTCACAATCAGGTGATCACTTACGACGTGTCAACTGAATTCGCACACTGGGCGCTCTGATTGCTGACGTGGTTATTCCTTGCTGTGGCGCATGGATGTTCTGTGGTTTCCTAGAGTTATATTTTAAATTATTGCTTTGTGTTTACTACTTTCTGAGACACTTGCTCTTAGCGAATGTTAAAGAACGGCTTCCTCCAGTTATGTTGATTCTATTTTCATGTTTCTTGTGATTGTTGTGATTTGGAAGCACTCTAATTATGGAAATAAAGTGCATTGAATGTAATTGTTCCACAATACGAACATGAAATTAAGCTGCAAGCCTCATGCACATGTGACAATGGTGACCCCAGTGTGATTTGTGGTCAAGACTATGATTTAAAAGGCTCAAGAAAATCCCATTCAATAACAGAAACAAGCCCAAAACAGATGCACCCACAATCTCAAAACTGGTGGTATGGCTATCTCCTGTTCTGGCACCAGTGTTACGGTTCATGCAGGTTGAGGCAAGCTTCCTTTGTGCCGGTGTGATGTCTAATTGCATGTTCGCTTTATTAGTTAGTCAATGGATCACCGATACGATGCCATAGTGTAAGATATTACAACTTCACCACCCAACACAGAAGAATACCTGAAATGAAAGACAGAATTTCCAGTATCATTGCAAGAAGAGAGTGCAAGAAGTATCAACACAAGAGGATATTGGAGACAAGATATCACCACAATATCTCTGTCACTTGAGGAGTAAAGTTGGCGCATGCACCATTCCAGACACATTACTTTATTCCTTGTGGAGCAGCGGATTGATGGCCCAAGGGAAACACATCATCATGTCGCAAACAGATGTGCCACTCGACGCTGTAGCCAATGTGGCCAATTGTAATTTAGATGCAATTGTGCCTACCTCCTGCTCTGACCTGGCAACAGCATGTAGCAGACCCGACTACAAGTCTATTGAATATGGCTGAGGCACTGAACAAATAGCAGAATGACAGCCTCTTGAGCAATGTCAGTGCCCTCAGTAAACAGATGAGTGAACTGCTCGACAGCCAGAACAGGAAGGTTTTGAGAGATACAGGATATGGTCTCAGCGTTCTGCCATGGGACAAGCTACACAAGTACGCCCGGTCACTGTGTACTTGTCCAGCCACTGTGTAGTGACTGTCGGCCACTAACAGGTCTGCTACTGCAACGTACGGCAGGCAGCACTTGGAACTGGACCTGGGATTGAAGTGTGCTTTGGTGTAGAACTTCATAACTGCAGATGTGATGGAGCCTGTCATTAGCACAGACTTCTTGTGCCTGATTCCCAGTCTCACCAATGATTGGCTAATGGACATCATCACCAGATTGTTGCCATTAGGTTTCAGTGTCACAGTGCTGCATTTGACGCCAAGGTGACCTTGAATACAGGAAACTGGTACGCCGAGCAATCAGTTCCCTGCTCTCACAAGACCACCTCAACAGGTATGGCGCGATACCGTGCACTACATTAATAGGATGGCAGACCCTCTGATTTCATGAAGGCCAAGACAACTATCTCCTGATCGGCATCCAGTCACTAAGTCAGAGTTTGACACTATGTCAACTGAGGGCATCCACCCGTCTAAAGGGCTCTGGTCATCACCTTCACATTTGCCTCCGCCTGCCCCATTGTTTTGAATGTCTCTAATGCGTGTTTGGACAACCAGAGACAAAGTTTTTGGCCCATCTTATTTTGTCAGTGGAAAAACACCCACTGCTGGAGAAAGTTGGAGCCATTTTGAATATTCCTCACCTGCGTGGAATACAAAAGGACTGCCATCGATGGTCTCACGTGTGCGTGAATTATCAACACAGCAAAGTTTTATGTCATGTTCTTGCGCCAGTAGGCAAATTCCCAGACACAACAAAGAGGTTCGCCCATGTACACACTAATATCCCAAGACTACTACCATCATCAGAAGGTCAATGATATTTGCCAATCATTGCTGAAAGAATCAACGCTGGCTGGCAGCTATTCATAATCTCTGCTGAAATGCTAGTTGTCACACTTAAGCCCAATGGGGTCACTTGCTTTGGATGTCCACGGCATATAACAACTTACAGAGGATGTCAATTCGAGTCTGATTTGTTTGCACAATTGTTTTCAAGCGTGTCACATCACATATAAATGAGTTATCATCCAACCAGCAATGGCATGGTCGAGCGGTGGCACTGGTCCCTAAAAGTCAGTCTTGTGTGTCATGATCGAAATGGACAACGGCCCTACCATTAGTTCTGCTCAAACTCCGCACCAGACGTCGATGTGTCTCCTGCTGAACTGGTCTATGGGGAACTACTACAGACGCGGTTGAATTTGTCAAACTGGGTGCCTCAATGGGGGACATATGATAATTACCGCAGCTCATAGAACATTTTGAGAGATCAGATCTCACACATGTGACAGTAACCAGCATCAATGACGTAGCACACAGCAAACACCCATCCATAGAGTGTTGAAATGTTGCATCCATGTCAAGCCTCTGACCACGCCACCATATACTGAATCATGCCGTGTAGTAGCACGACATGATATGATGGTGGACAATTTGGTTAATAGCAAGAGAAACACTGTTTCTGTGTTAAACCAGAATGTGTGCTGGAGGAATTTTTAGATGATCACTTTCCACTACCTGATCAACCAACGTCACTATCCAACAGCAGACAGACACCATCTGCATCCCCAGCAACACAGATGCAACATCAGACGTGGTCCAGACACCAGATGCACTTCCTCACAAGCTTCAAGGGTGGCACCTGAGGCATCTAAGTAAGACGACACTCCACTTCCCTGAGGGACAGTCGCGCAGGTGTCATTGCACGATCGACTATTCGCTTATGATGTGTCAACCGAATTCACGAACTGCCCGCTAGGAATGCTGACATGTGGTTACACATTGCTGTGGTGTGCAGAGTTGTATTTTAAATTGCTCCAATTTTCACTATTTTTTGAGACTCTTGCTATCAGCATGTGTCAACGAATTGTTTCCTTGAGTTATGTTAATTCTATTTTTGTGTTCCTTGCTATTACCATAATTTGGATGGACTCTAATTATGGAAGTAAAGTGCGCTGAATGTAGGAGCCGCATTTCCTGTGTTGATTTGAGATATGTATTACATATTTTATGCTTGTACTGTACATTTTCCTTTGTGTGATTAATGCATATCATAATCTGAAGACATTAGTTACATTTTCCACAGATCATCCAAACTATTCTTTTATCAAAATGATGTGGAACGAGTCAGTTTACAGGATATGTGTATATAGTTAGTGTTTACACTAATGAACACATTTTTAGTTCTACTTATGCAACAACACTTAATTTCTTACTAAGAAGTAGTTGAGAAATCTTAAAGTTCTCTCTTTTTTTTGTTATAAATAGTACACTGTTTTTCTAGAGCTGTAAACACTCAACGAAGCAAGTACTTCTAGTGAGTTTGCTGTCTGCATTATTACATGACAGTCACACATTTCAGAGACCAAACTGCACAGTTGAATCAAAGAGATTACATTGCCAGTGTGAAAACAGGCTTAGACTCTTCAAACAATTCACCTGGCTTATTCAAAATACCAATTTTGTTGTGTAGCAGTGCCTGTATCTCTTAGTGATACTTTGCCACACTACAAACTTTGAATAGTTCAGTCATGAAACATAATGCTATAAGAAAATGAAAAATTCTTGTTTTGATATTATGTTGTCACAATATTAAAATATAGCTTAATTTTTCTAAAACTCACTCTGTAATTTTTATGACATACTGAATACTTGCCCCAATAGATGGTATCACAAAATTTACCACATTTTACTGTTGCAAACGGTACATGGCTCTGAGCACTATGCGACTTAACTTCTGAGGTCATCAGTCGCCTAGAACTTAGAGCTAATTAAACCTAACTAACCTAAGGACATCACACACATCCATACCCGAGGCAGGATTCGAACCTGCGACTGTAGTGGTCACACGGTTCCAGACTGAAGCGCCTAGAACCGCACGGCCACATCGGCCGGCGCAAACGGTACAAGATTCCTTAAATACTCTCTTCTTGTATGATTAATGTAAACTTTAAAACAAAAATTTCAAATGAGTTATTTATTTTATATTAAACTGACCTAACCATTTCATAGTGTGTTGTATCTTGTTCATTAAGCAAGTAATAAGTCACAATACCTTTCCTTTTATGACAAATGTCAAGGAACACATTTTTGCTTTGGTCCATGTAATTCACACATACACCTCTGAATCAAATGGAGGCACTACCTATGAAAATAACTGAAGTTTATAGTTTTCATTTCTTCTGTAATAAGAGTACTTATTCTCCTATGTTGCTGAAATAAAGCGTGTCATTTCATGGCTGTGAATTATTCATGACATACCTAAATTGTGGCTCAAAGCACATTTATTTCATTGTGTTATTTCCAGTTTTAAGTAATGGGCTATTTTGAAACAAAGACTGATAAAATGGAGGAAAAATTATAATTAAAGGACTTAATTATTAAATACAACAACTGTAAGTGTTGATTGTTGATTTGGCAGTAAAGTATTTAAAATAACATTTTACACTGGCCAGCTCTTTATGAAAAGTATTTGAATAGTTTACAAGGAACTAAATACCTGGTCCAAACACTGAGGGAACATCCCCAATCACCATGAGTTGTGGTGGTATTCGGGAGTAGAACATTCCAGCAATGATCTAGCATTTATTCTTTTCCACACACAACTTGTGTAAAATGACAATAGATTATGAGCTCCATCTCACCTGACAGCCAAGTGATATTTTGTATGTTAGGTATGTGCTTATGTATGACTCTCTCATTGGTATCTATCATCAAATGTGTCAATTTGTCAGTGTGCTTCACAGTGCCTATTGGAAGTTATTCTGCTGCATTTCAGAAGGTCAGGCAGTAATTATAGCGCAATCAAAACCAGCTCTAATATGAAAATAAGCAGATACCTTCAAAATGAAGTCACACAAACACTTTGCAGTACAGAGTTCCTTTGTAACCCACCTGGAATGGTTGCTCCCTTTTCCAGTAATGTTAGTCAGTTATACTACTGATATTTCTGACAGAGTTAAGGTGAATGGAAGAAATACCACTAATGGTAAAAGCATCGCCCTTTGTCTTGCACTCTACAATTTTTGTAACAGTTTCTGGGAAGTATTTTCAAAGTGGCAAAAGCTTGAAGGTAGGGTTAAATAGTACAGAGGGTAGAGTACCAAATTTAAAGTAAGATTTTTTAAATTATTTTATAAACTCTGAGGGCAGCAACATGCTGACTACATCTTTTATCCAACACAAAATCTTTTTAACTAGAAGGGCCAAATGCTAATAACACCTCCATATATGTAAGATAGAAAAATTAGGGTTTATTGCTCCACTGAGGTGCAGCTGAAGCTAGGCTAGGACAAGGCTAGTAAAAGAAGAGGAATCCACCATTCAAAAGAACCATCCTGGCATTTGTCTTAATTTAGAAAGATTACAAAAACTGTCCACTTCCACTCATTTGCGAACAATACTACCTACTGGACAAATGGTTTTAGTCAGCTTACAAATCAGAGTTACACTGTGGCACATCTATGGAACAGAGAAAATGCTCTAAGGTATGAGAAGTATTATGAATAAAAGATTTTAAAAACTAATACTTTATATATAAACAATTGAAACTAAGTTTGTAGGACAGCCACAAGTCACAATCACTATTTTTTATTGCCTTGATTCATTCAACTAAACAACAGCATCATAAGCAACTATGAAATTTACGAAGTATTGCAATATGGAATCTTAAATTGGCATAAAGGAACAATCCAATTTACATTAATGCTAACTTCCATTCAAAGCAGTTGGCTGATTACACTGGCAATGACAAAGATTAAGATAGCTGTGTAACACTTGTAACTTATACAGTCAAGTTCATTCACAAATAAGTCATTTATATAATACTCTTGTCAGATTGAATGAAACTGATCAATAAGAAATACTGACAGCAACTTGTGTCGGTTCTATGAACTTAATATTATTTATGGTTTCATTTTTATATATTAAAAAAGTAAAATTGTATTTAAAGGTAATAAATTTTGGCCAAGTTACCATAACAAGCATGAATCATACTTCAATACTGTTATTTTCCTCACCGATTTTCATGCAGTTCATAATAGACAAGAATTACATAAGTAATCATTTGTATCACTAAAGCAGTATTCCCTTGTTATAGAATTCCCATACAATGAATCAGGAACTGGTAACACATCACAGCCTCAGTTTACTAAAATCAAGCTCTATGTTACATTATTTTGTCTTTACAAAACAAAACTTACAAACTTTCTCCTTAAATGAAAATTGTACACAGAAATTTCTGATGTGCCACCACAAATAAAATTATCCATGGAAGGATATAGCTGCTCTGTTTCTCAAGAGCTTTTCTTACAGAATTATGTACTTGACATAAAAAAACAGAACAGCTGGCACTTCACTTCATGGATGATTTAATTGCCTGCACACCAAAATCTTCGAACAGAGGCACTGAACAAAAATTTCAACCCACATCCATTTACATCTGTGTAAAAATATAAAAAGTGTTGTGTTTGTAAGACATCATACATACAAAATGCATTCTACAGTACAATTTTGTAAAACAACTATAATCAGTGGAGCAACATACAAAATTCACTGATCACACATTAAACTGTAACTAATTTACTTTTGTTTCATTACACAAATCAGTAAATCACATTTGAACATATTATAAATGCTATACTTCATTTGATACAACAGAATATTTACATAATCTCAAAACGGAACAGTAAAACAGTCTTTGGTTGCACTGCAGCTCCTCCATCTCTCTCACTCTCACTCTCTCTCTCTCTCTCTCTCTCTCTCTCTCTCTCTCTCTCTCTGTCTCACACACACACACACACACACACACACACACACACACACACACACGATATATCCTGAACTACAAGTTGTAGAATCTAAATGTGACACATGCTGTAAGCTGCATTATTTTTAAATGTATCATCGTTTCACTCTTCGCTATATAGCTTCCCACTAACAATCAAACTACAACTTGAAAACTTAATTCTTTAGCCGAGATACAAAAGAATACCGGAGACAATGGAAAACATTATTTTATCAGGGCACACAAAAGTACCAAAAATACTTTTAGAAAGGCCACAAAATTCTTAGTGAAAACCGCACAAAATTATGTGACAGCTGTGTCTAAGGTGGGTCTTTTTCAATGTTTGTTTGAAGGCACTTCAATATGAATTTGATGAATCAATGCATTCTTAATTTTCATAGATTAGCCCTTGTGTGTCTGAGCCTTTCCAACCATGGCGCACAGTCAGCATTATTCCAATGAATAGCATCAAAGCTCCAATTCCAGCTAATCCAAAGAAAACACCCATTCCGACATCAGGTGCTATCTGCACTAGTTTCGCTAATGTACTTAATTCATCGCTTAGTACTGCCTTTTGGTTGAACCAAAATACTGGAAAATATATCCTCCTGGGGAGATTCTCAAACATCCTGTAACATTCAAAACAAAGAGCAATTAGCTTTTATATTTTTGTGACACAGTTAAACATTGAAACATGTAGGAACTGGAATATTTAATTATTTCTGGGCAAAATGTAGGAGTGAAACCTTATACCAATCACTGCTACTGCAGTTAACAACAAAAGTGTCTTGACAACTCCTGAAAGTATACATATGTATCAGTGTTTCAAGGGTAGTGTAATCATGAATTCTCGAAGTGATTCCCTTCCTCAGTATGACTTATGACTGTTCAAGTACACAGTTAACACAAACTGTAAATGTCACTTCTTTTGAAGTATGTCTGTGTGTGTAACTACACTAATCTGACATCAATTGCAAACCATTTTGTTTCTCACACATTGTACAATAATGTTAGTGTCTCATGTCTCAGCAGAGAGAAAGAGAGAGAGAGAGAGAGAGAGAGAGAGAGAGAGAGAGAGTTGCTATCTTTCGAGCTGACACTATTTTCTTGTGTGTGTGTGTGTGTGTGTGTGTGTGTGTGTGTGTGTGTGTGTGTGTGTGTGTAAGGTTTTAATATTTCAGGCCATTATTGTAAAGCTGCAGCTAACACAAACAGTGAAGTACAAAACATCTGATCTCTCTCTCTAGTGTCCACCTTTTTGACATTGCCCGAAGCAGGTCACAAATCTTGTGACATAGTAAACTATCTGTTCTTTGCTGCAATCCTATTAGACACACTGGACTCACATTCACAAGGACAACAGTTCAAGCCAGCATCTGGCCATCCTGATTTAGGTTTTTTACGGTTTTCCTAAATCGCTTCAGGCAAATGCTGGGACGGTTTCTTTGAAAGCGCATGGCCAACTTCCCTCCCCATACTTCCCTAATCCAATGTGACCCGATGACCTAGCTGTTTGGTCCTTTCCCCTAAATCAACCAACCAACCAACTCCCATTAGGTGTTTGCTAGAATGGTACCTTGTTCTAGTTTTCAGCTTGCATAGAGGTCCTCCAGATCTGCTTCAGGCAAAGTCAAAAAGGTGGACTCTCTCTAGAGAGAGATTAGATTTTTTGTACTTAACTGTGTGTTAGTTGTAGCTTACAATAATGGCCGAAATACTAAAACCTTAATGAATTTTTAACGCCTTACTTAATTGCTGTGTGCAAGTGCCACACTACGCATCTTCTTTCACCATAGTATATTACTAAGACAGTTTCTGGAACTTAACTCACCTCTCTCAACCCTTTTTTTTGTACAAATGACAAGCCACAATACGGTACAGATTCTTTATGCTAGGCGCAAATTGCGACGCGACTGCGCCATGTCGCATGGCGTCGGCACAGTTTCTCGCACCGCGCGTCACGTGAGCATGCGGGAGGGGTGAGGCGAGGCAGGGCGCATATGGTCAGTGGGTGTATTACCCGTGCGAAAAGGCAGCATTACGGTATACTGAGATTTATTGTCACTGAGTAGTGTTTCGTTTTTCGCCGGTAAACAACTGGCAGCCAGAGAGCTCAATAGCTTACGAGAAAACCTCATTGTGTTGGTTTGTGGTAACATAAGAGAAGAAATTTCATGTTTATTTTCATACTAGGAAACTCTTGTCCCACTAGCTGTCGATAACTCTTAAAGAATTAGTCACTGGTTAATAGAGGGAAACATTCCACATGGGAAAAATATATCTAAAAACAAAGATGATGTGACTTACCAAACGAAAGCGCTGGCAGGTCTAAAGACACACAAAGAAACACAAACATACACACAAAATTCAAGCTTTCGCAACAAACTGTTGCCTCATCAGGAAAGAGGGGAAGGAGAGGGAAAGACGAAAGGATGTGGGTTTTAAGGGAGAGGGTAAGGAGTCATTCCAATCCTGGGAGCGGAAAGACTTACCTTAGGGGGAAAAAAGGACGGGTATACACTCGCACACACACACACACATATCCATCCACACATATACAGACACAAGCAGACATATTTAAAGACCGCGATTGTACAACCAGACCGAGGCCGACGTTCTGGCAGATGCACGACCGATCGCGAGAACAGGAGACGATAGTTTGGATGCCCGGGCAAGCTTAAAACATGGGCAGCATAAGCGGCCAGCAAACGTTGGCGCCGTAACCGCAGGGGAGGGACACCTGCCTCCACTAGTAAGCTGTCCACAGGGCTGGTGCGGAAAGTACCAGTGGCAAGCCGTATGCCGCTGTGTAGGATTGGGTCCAGTACCCGCAGCGCAGATGGGGATGCTGAGCCATAAGCCAGGCTCCCATAATCCAGACGAGACTGAATTAATGCCTGGTAGAGCCGTATCAGGGTAGATTGGTCGGCACCCCAGCGGGTGTGGCTCAAGCATCTCAGATCATTTAGATGCCGCCAACACGCCTGTTTAAGCTGCCGAATCTGAGGCAGCCAAGTCAGCCGGGCATCAGAAACTACACCCAAAAACCTGTGGGTCCCCACCACAGCAAGGAGTTCGTCGGCAAGATAAAGCCGCGGATCAGGATGGACTGTTCGGCACCGGCAGAAATGCATAACGCGGGTCTTGGCAGCTGAAAACTGAAAACCGTGCGCTACAGCCCAAGACTGCGCCTTGCGGATAGCGCCCTGTAGCTGACGTTCAACAGCTGCAATGCCAGTAGAGCTGTAGTAAAGGCAGAAGTCGTCAGCATACAGGGAAGCGGAGACAGAATTTCCCACGGCCGCAGCGAGCCCGTTAATGGCTATTAAAAACAGGCAGACACTTAAAACAGAACACTGTGGCACACCGGTCTCCTGGACGTGGGAGGAACTATACGAGGCCGCGACTTGCACGCGGAAGGTACGACACGACAGAAAATTGCGGATAAAAATCGGCAGAGGACCCCGAAGACCCCATCCATGAAGCATAGAAAGAATGTGATGACGCCATGTCGTATCGTACGCCTTCCGCATGTCGAAAAAGACAGCGACCAGGTGCTGACGGCGGGCAAAGGCAGTACGGATGGCCGACTCCAGGCTCACTAGATTGTCGGTGGCGGAGCGGCCTTTACGGAACCCACCCTGAGACAGAGCCAGAAGGCCCCGAGACTCCAGTACCCAATTCAAGCGCCGGCTCACCATCCGTTCAAGCAACTTGCAAAGAACGTTGGTAAGGCTAATGGGACAGTAGCTGTTCACCTCCAGAGGGTTCTTTCCAGGTTTCAAAATGGGGATGACAATGCCTTCCCGCCATTGCGACGGAAACTCCCCCTCGACCCAAAGACAGTTGTAAAGATCGAGGAGGCACCGCTCGCAGTCCACTGAAAGGTGTTTCAGCATCTGACAGTGGATGCCATCTAGCCCAGGAGTGGTATCAGGGCAAGCGGCTAGGGCACTGCGAAATTCCCACTCACTGAATGGAGCATTGTAAGATTCTGGGTGGTGGGTGCGAAACGAAAGGCTCCGACGTTCCATCCGCTCTTTAATGGAGCGGAAGGCCAGTGGGTAATTGGAAGAAGCGGAACTAAGAGCAAAATGCTCTGCCAAGCTGTTGGCAATTTCGCCGGAGTCTGTACAAACTGCTCCATTCAGTGAGAGCACAGGGACGCTGACAGGGGTTCGATAGCCATAGAGGCGTCGGATCTTGGCCCAGACCTGCGATGGAGAGACATGGAGGCCAATGGTGGATACATACCGCTGCTTGCTTTGGCGGATAAGGCAGCGGGCCCGCGCACGCAGCCGTTTGAGGGTGATGAGGTGTTCAATGCAGGGATGTCACTTGTGACGCTGTAGTGCCCGCCGGCGATCTTTAATCGCTGCAGCGATCTCAGGCGACCACCAAGGCACAGTCCGCCGCCGAGGGGACCCAGAGGAACAGGGAATGGCAGACTCGGCGGCAGTAACGATGCCGGTGGTGACCGATTGAACCACCGCATCAATGTCATCATAAGAGAGAGGCTCAATAGCGGCAGTGGAGGAGAACAAGTCCCAGTCAGCTTTATTCATAGCCCATCTGCTAGGGTGCCCAGAAGAGTGACGCTGTGGTAGCAACAGAAAGATCGGAAAGTGGTCACTACCACACAGGTCGTCATGCACACTCCATTGGACAGACGGTAAGAGGCTAAAGATTGAAAGGTCAATGGCGGAGTATGTGCCATGCGCCTCACTGAAGTGTGTGAAGGCACCATCATTTAAAATCGAGAGATCGAGCTGCGACAATAAATGCTCAACGGTGGCGCCTCGACCTGTTGCCACTAACCCACCCCACAGAGGGTTATGGGCGTTGAAGTCGCCCAATAGCAAGAAAGGTGGCGGCAATTGGGCTATCAGCGCAGCCAGGACAGGCTGCGAGACATCACCATCTGGTGGAAGGTAAAGACTGCAGACAGTAACAGCCTGTGGCATCCACACCCGAACAGCGACAGCCTCTAAAGGTGTTTGGAGAGGGACAGACTCGCTATGCAGAGTGTGAAGGACATAGAGGCAGACGCCACCCGACACCCTTTCATATGCTGCCCGGTTCTTATAATAACCCCGATAGCCACGGAGGGCGGGGGTTCGCATTGCTGGAAACCAAGTTTCCTGAAGAGCAATGCAGAAGAAAGGGTGAAGGCTGATAAGTTGGCGGAGCTCAGCTAGATGGTGGAAGAAACCGCTGCAGTTCCACTGCGGAGAAAGGCATGACGGGACTGGGAAGGCAGATTACGCCGCTGGGTCACCTGCCGCCTCCGATGGAGCACCCGTGCAAGTGCTATCCATTGCGTCTGAGGGATCGGCAAGATCGAGGTCCTCAGCGGACGCAAGGATCTCCACCTTATCCTCAGACGCAGAACTTTTAGGTAGCGGTGGAGTAGGTGCCACCGCAGGTGTCTTGGACTTACGGGTCTTCAAAGTCGTTTTCTCTTGCTGTTCCTTTGGTTGCCATTGTCGAGAGGGCTTATTGGAGTCAGTCTCTAGGACCGAAGAGGATCGCGAAGCCCGTCGACCAGTGACCTGTGGCTTCTTCAGCCACTGGTTGGTGTCTGCTGTGCTGCTGGTAGGAACCTAGGAGGGGAGTGACCCAAGGGATCCCTTCCGAGCGAGAGAAGCTGAAGAAGACTTACGCTTCTCCGGCTTAGAAGTGGGGACTGGTGCCCCCGATGGTTTAGTGGGTGCTGCTCCTGAGGTAGATGGAGCAACAGCGAGAGAAGGGGCCTCCATCGTCAAGGGGGCAGGTGAGGTCCTCTGACTCTGAAAGCTAACTGTATATCTTGCAGCTGAAGGAGCTGGAGCAGGAGTGACAGTGGAGGCATAAGATGACATCATCATGCGCACGGGATGTAGCCGTTCAAATTTCCGCTTAGCCTCAGTGTAAGTCAGTCGGTCCAGGGTCTTATATTCCATGATTTTGCGTTCTTTCTGTAAGATACTGCAGTCCGGCGAGCAAGGGGAATGAGGCTCTCCACAGTTGACACAGATGGGAGGCGGAGCACATGGAGTATCGGGATGAGATGGGCGTCCACAATCCCGACATGTGAGGCTAGAAGTACAGCGAGAGGACATGAGATCAAACTTCCAGCACTTAAAGCACCGCATCGGGGGAGGGATATAGGGTTTGATGTCACACTGGTAGACCATCACCTTGACCTTCTCTGGTAAGGTATCACCTTCGAAGGCCAAGATGAAGGCACCGGTAGCTACCTGATTGTCCCTCGGACCCCGATGAACACGCCGGACGAAATGTACACCTCGGCGCTCTAAATTGGCGTGCAGCTCATCATCAGACTGCGAAAGGAGGTCCCTATGGAAAATAACACCCTGGACCATATTTAAACTCTTATGTGGGGTGATGGTAACGTGAACATCCCCCAACTTGTCACAAGCAAGTAACCTGCGTGACTGGGCAGAGGATGCCGTTTTTATCAAAACTGACCCAGAGCGCATTTTGGACAAGCCCTCCACCTCCCCAAACTTGTCCTCTAAATGCTCTACAAAGAACTGAGGCTTCACGGATAGAAACGAGTCACCATCAGCTCTGGTACAGACGAGATACCTGGGCGAATACACGTCACTGTCATTCATTGCCTTTCGTTCCTCCCATGGTGTGGCCAGGGATGGGAACGATTTGGGGTCATAAATGTTAGCTTTAAAATGAGCCCTCAAACGCTTAGACCCTGCTGGTGGCTGGCCACCAGCAAGAGATGATGTACCACACTTCATTGCGGGTCATCCGCCCTGATGCCACCTACTCCGACCAAGGGCCCTCCCCACGGGCGCCACCCAGCCGCAGCAATAGCCACCTGGCAGGATGGCCATTGCCGGGAGTCCTGATGCCCCAGGGAGATGGGCATCTACTCCTTGGCATACATGGGGAGTTAACAGCGCAGGCATCAGTAGAGCGATCCCTGTGTTGTCAGGGGGCTACAACCAACAGGGTACATGGCGGCCCCACCACAACGGACTGGCTACCATGCTGGATCTTAGGTGCAAAAATGTCCAAGGTCGTCGTCGCAGTTAAAAGCAACACTGCAGAGTGCAGCGTGGTAATCGCACCCAGGGACGTATCCTCGCCCAAGAGATGGAAAACGAGGGGAACACCATTGCAACGACGAAAAAGCCGGCTAAAGGTCTCAATGCACGACGGATATAGTGCACCATGTAAGGCGCCCTTCCCCAATTGCCTCGCTCTTTGGAATAATTTAGAAAGATGGAGGTCAAACCCGAGAGGGGACCATCACATAAGGCCGAAACATTTGAGACTCCTTTTAGTCAGCTCTTACGACAGGCAGGAATACTGCGGGCCTATTCTAACCCCCGAACTCGCAGGGGGGCATTGATCAGTGGAAGCCAAGGACATACCACTTCCAATTCAATAATTATATTAGACAACAGACCTCATAAAGAAAGAAAATCTTAAGAAATGTGGAAAGAAAGTATGCATTAACAAAGGGGACGCAACTTTTTGAAACAGCATTACAAAATTATTGCTTTTAAATAAGAATCGGAAGAGAGGGGCTACAAAGGCTAGAGGAATTTACCTATTAGTGAAGCAACACTACTGGCCATTAAAATTGCTACACCAAGAAGAAATGCAGATGGTAAATGGGTATTCATTGGACAAATATATTATACTAGTACTGACATGTGATTACATTTTCACGCAATTTGGGTGCATAGATCCTGAGAAATCAGTACCCAGAACAACCACCTCAGGCCGTAATAATGGCCTTGATATACCCGGGCATTGAGTCAAACAGAGCTTGGATGGAGTGTCCAGGTACAGCTGCCCATGCAGCTTCAACATGATACCTAAGTTAATCAAGAGTTGTGGCTGGCGTATTGTGACGAGCCAGTTGCTCAGCCACCATTGACCAGATGTTTTCAATTGGTGAGAGATCTGAAAAATGTGATGGCCAGGGCAGCAGTCGAACATTTTCTGTATCCAGAAAGGCCCGTACAGGGCCTGCAACATGTGGTCGTGCATTATCCTGCTGAAATGTAGGGTTTTGCAGGGATTGAATGAAGGGTAAAGCCAAGGGTCGTAACACATCTGAAATGTAACATCCACTGTTCGAAGTGCCGCCAATGCGAACAAGAGGTCACCGAGACGTGTAACCAATGGCACCCCATACCATCACGCCGCATGATACGCCAGTATGGCGATGACAAATACACGCTTCCAATGTGCGTTCATTACGATATCGCCAAACACGGATAATCATGATGCTGTAAACAGAACCTGGATTCATCCGAAAAAATGACGTTTTGCCATTTGTGCACCCAGGTTCCTCGTTGAGTACACCATCGCAGGTGCTCCTGTCTGTGATGCAGCGTCAAGGGTAACCACAGCCACGGTCTCCGAGCTGATAGTAAATGCTGCTGCAAACATCATCAAACTGTTCGTGCAGATGGTTGTTGTCTTGCAAACGTCCCCCTCTGTTGACTCAGGGATCGAGACGTGGCTGCACGATACATTACAGCCATGCGGATAAGTTGCCTGTCATCTCGACTGGTAGCAATACGAGGCCTTTCGGATCCAGCACGGCGTTCCATATTACCCTCCTGAACCCACCGATTCCATATTCTGCTAACAGTCATTGGATCTCGACCAACGCGAGCAGCAATGTCGCGATATGATAAACCGCAATTGCGATAGGCTACAATCCGACCTTTATCAAAGTTGGAAAAGTGATGGTACGCATTTCTCCTCCTCACACAAGGCATCACAACAACGTTTCACCAGGCAACGCTGCTCAACTGCTGTTTGTGCATGAGAAATCGGTTGGAAACTTTCCTCATGTCAGGTTGTAGGTGTCACCACCGGTGCCAACCTTGTGTGAATGCTCTGAAAAGCTAATCATTTGCATATCACAGCATCTTCTTCCTGTTGGTTAAATTTCGCATCTGTAGCATGTCATCTTCGTGGTGCAGCAATTTTAATGGCCAGTAGTGTAGATTACAAGGGATGACAGAAGCCGGAAACCAATCAAGAGCAGAATACACCAACCAAAATTGCATTTAATTTAAGAAAGAACTTACCAGTGAGAACATTAGATGCGAAATCAGGAAATGGGTTATTTTGGAATATGGCTCTATACGAGTGTGAAACCTGGACAACTGGAACCAAGAGAAAATGGCTAGAAGCACTGGAGATTTGGTGCTACAGAAGATGATGAAAACCATCTGGAGAGACAGAGTTACCAATGAAGAAGAGTACAAGAAACATGATCTCCATAGAGGCACTTCTAAAGATGACGAGACAAACTCGTAGAGCACATTTCAGGACACAAGAATATCATTAGAACAATAGCAGAAGAAGCTAATGAGGGAAATAATTGCTGAGGAATCAAGGATGTCATATCTGCAGCAGATTATGAATGGTGTGGGATGTACCACACATGCGAACAGAAGAGGGGAATGGCGTACTGCTGCAAACCAACCACAGGGTTTGGGCACCACATAGAGATTGCTATACTTCTTAGTAATATTTAGGCTTGTAGTTGTGGTCTTCAGTCCACATACTGGTTTGATGCAGCTCCCCACACTGGTCTCTTCTGAGCAATCCTCTTCATCCCTGCTTCAAGCCTTGGTCCCCCTTTTCACAATTTTTACCCTCTATTCCTTACATTTGATCATTCCTTGATGCCTGAGGATGTGTCCTATAAACCAATCCTTTCTTTTAGTCAGTTTGTGCCACAAATTTCTCTTCCTTCCAATCTGCTTCAATATTTCTTCATGAACGATCCAATCTAACCTTCAGCACTCCTCTTAGACAGCAATAATAATTCTGATTCCTACTGTTATCGCGTAACACTTTGTGCCACACTCCACTTAAGCACCTGCACCTTGTAACAAAGGCAGGTTTTTTGCAGCTGTTATGATTCCTTCCCTTCCTGCAAATTTAGTATTAATTTTTTCCAAATTTTGTGATATCTTCAATATGCAATTCAATACGGCATGTGCTCAGTACATAAAAATCTTTAACATTAACTCAAGACTTTTCCAAACCTTCATTATCTATTACATTCCTACAATTAACTCCTGGTAACAAACCAACTAGTTTGTCTGAAAACCATGCTAATTACAAAATATTAGCAATCTCATATTTTGATGACACAGTTTGTGAACATATACCATATTACTGACTTTATGGTGAAGCAGATGAAAATAAGTGAAGTATTCTTTCAACCGATAACAAAACCATGTCAGCAAGATTTGCATTCATTTAATTCTGGAGTAATTAACATCATTAACTAAAACACTGCTACTGAAACAGAGTCTCAATTATTGTATCTAAAAGTTTACATTCAAACAATTCCTCTTCCACTGTTTAATCACTCAGAAAAATAAATTTCTAATTGCAATTTATGAAAATCCAGTAAACAACAATAACGAACTTTAGTTCTAATTATTGTAAATCTACATAAGAAGCTTCTCACAAGTCGCTGTCGGCCAGTCTGCAGTGAGATGTGAAATGAGTAAGGTCTGTGTCCAAGAATACAGGGTAATGTACTGCAGACGATGTAGTATAAATTACAAATCAGGAAGTGTACCAGAATTTATCTTCATTTCATATCCGAAAGTTGTTCAGTAATTTAGTGACTGTTTTAAATGATTAATCAGATTTTGAATGAGAGTTGCTATCATGTATTGTGTCAAACTTCAATAACAACCATTTACTGTGACGACACAGCCGAACAGTGAATTGTGTTGTTTCCAGTTAGTTACTGTGCACATTGTTTTCATATTGATATGAGAGAGAGATTTCAAGGGCAATGATTTAAGAGCTTTATACAGTGACTATGTTAATTATGTATGTTTGCCACATGAGAACTGTTGTGAACAGTCATGTCAGCTTTAAGTTACTGCACTTAACAATCACATTATGAGAAATCAACCCAAGTGCAGTATGTGGCTATTTGTTTATCTGTACCATAATTATAGTAGGTGAGATACTGTGTGGCCATAAACATTAGTTCATTTAAAAATCAAAGTGCAAGTAAACTGCAAATCTGATGTTGACTAACTCAATGGCAATAGCCTTTGTTTGACAACTCCTTTTCAGTCAGATTTGATGGGGGCACAGATCTCAACCTGCACTGCCTGTAGAGTAGGGATGGAGCAGTGTGCACAGTGTGTGTGTGTGTGTGTGTGTGTGTGTGTGTGTGTGTGTGTGTGTGTGTGTGTGTGTGTGTGTAGGGGGCGAAATGTGTCCTGTGCTTATGAGGCTACCAGATCCACCATCACCTTTAGTTGGTTGGTTGGTTGATTGGTTATCAGTCCCTATTGCCGTGGTCACACAGGTCTTGGATAGAAAGAATCCTATCATTTACAAATCTGGGAAAGGAACAAAATGTTTAATACGAACTGTGTAACTACACAGAAGGAGAAAATGAAAGATGCAAGCCAGAAGTGGAAACATTAAGTGAAAGGGAGAAAGTGGTAGAAGGTGGTTAAACAAAATAGCAAATGGCCAGGGCTGGCTGATCAAATGGAAAAGAAGGTTAGCCAACCACTCTGCAATACAGTAAAATCTCCAGCCTAAAAGCACAAGGCAAGAGAAACACAGATGATAAAAAGGATTAAGAAAATATGCCAATAGCTATTGATGAACTCACTTTAAAAGTAGCATCACTTGAAATCTAATCAGTCTGTGCCAAAAAGGAGCGAGACAAAATTAGTGAAAATTTATCTGACTTAATTTCACAAGCTGAAGCAGGTACTTCAGACAAAATCAGTACCGTAGCGGAAAAGGCAGTGAAGGAATATAAATTAATCAATGATGTAGTTGAAAAGGTTATTCAGCAAAAGGAAAATGACATTATCTACAAAGTGAACACCAATTTGCAAGATACAGAGCACAGGATATGCAACTACTTAGACGAAACTGATACAGAGACACCAGCTGCACATAGAAACAAAGTGCCAGCCACAGCAAACCAAAGTAATGTATGCACACAGATCATTGCAAACCGTACAAACAATGCCAGTAGTAATGACAGAATGCAGAGTGTAAGTTTACAGGGCATAACACCAGAACCAGTACCTATGAGAAATGCAAATAATTATGACAGCTATGTAAACACAGTACATAATGCAAACAGCTTGTCCACTATATTTGCTGACAAAGGTCTATTAAGACACCGTCAATTTCCAACATTTACAAGTGAAGGTAAGAAGATGAATCCTGTTGTGTTTATTAGCGCTTTTCGACATGTGTTTCCTAGAAATTGGACGGAAGCACAAAAGATCAGGTTTGTTGTTTGGTACACGCAAGGCAATGTACTTTTGTGGGTGACCGAGATAGCTGAGCGTTGTACCACATACTTACAATTTGAATGGGCATTTCTTGACAAATACTGGTCAGAAGCCATACAGGAGAGACCTAGGCGAGAGGTTTTTAACCCCGCCCCTTTTAATAACAAATATGGTTGTTTGCGAAGATATTTTGAGAAGTATCTCAACAAAACATGTTATTGGAAAATCCTATTTCTCATGTGGACGTTTCAAAACTTTTAAGAAGTCGTTTCCCATCACACATTTGTGAAAAATTAATTACTACACCTGAGCACAACACAGAATATTTTCTATTCATTTTAGATTCAATCAACCTAATATATGAAGAGAAAGTAGTAACAAATAGGGCGTCAGACAACCAATCACCACAACAACGTAATCTGAATGGTCAATACAAAAAGCCAGACACGAACACACAGCAAAACTGGTGCGCGCAACCGTAAGGATACATTAACCGGTAATGGATACGGGAATGGAAATGGTAGGAACAAGAGATTTAAACGTAACTTTCTGTATAACAGGAACGATTACCATCCACAAGCTAATTTCAATGCCTCCTCTCAAAATTATGCACCGCGTGTAAATGAAAACTGTCAGTAGCATCGGTGGCCAGCGCACAGCAACAACAACAACAACAACAACAACAACATACCACACGCTGTTCCACAGCCAACTTTTGCACAGCAAACTCACAATACTGCGACATTTCACAATAGCCATATGAAAACACGAGGAAGCATGTTGCGAACTGGAAATGATACAAACTGGAGAAACAATCACACAGTACAACTAACAGAAATTGTCCCCGTGTACCGAAGTAGACCAGACTACACCACAGGAAAACCCGAATCGGTCGTAGTTGAGCCCCATAGTATAGATCTTATAAGTGATGGTGGTAAACCAGATTTGCAAACGTGTTTCATAAGATTCGACAAACAAGGAGACATAAAGGACGATCTATACCAACTAAAATCAGTGAAAAATACACTGGAAGAACAAGTGCAAGCAGTAATCAGAGTGAAAAGTTTTGGTATAGACACACAGTTAATACTTGATCAGGGTCCATGACTAATTTAATGTCTGAAGCATTTTTCACTGAATTAAAAGGACAGAAGAAATTTCCTGTTTTGCTAGTGCAAAACTGCAAAATACAAACGGCTACAGGTGGCAAAACCAAATCGTAAAACACCACGCTCTTATCACCGTGAACATCGAACAATTTTCTGTGCAGTGTAATTTTCTAATAGTAGACAAACTTATAGTGAACTGCTCGATAGGTATGGACACATTTAGAACTTAAAAAACTCAAATAGACATAGGTAATAGTAAGTGCGATTTCTTTGTGAAGGACCAAAGATTTTTTATCAGCCTGATTACCACACCGGAGAGGTGTGACAAAGTAAACCCAGAACCCCATGTCACTGTACAGTATTCATATCCTACCGTGTATTTTGTGAACACATGTGATAAAGAACATGAGACCGACACTGAAGTTAATCAGGAATTAGCAGAACAAAAACTCTCATGGATATGACGGGGTATCTAGCAGAATACTGAAGTATTGTTCCACGTATGTTAGCTCAGTACTTAGCCATATATGTAACTTTTCCTTTAGGAGTGGTCGGTTTCCTGACCGATTAAAGTACTCGGTAGTGAAGCCACTTTATAAAAAGGGAGACAGGGATAATGTTGACAATTATAGACCTATTTCTATGCCATCGGTGTTTGCTAAAGTTATCGAGAGGGTTGTATATACAAGGTTACTGCAGCATTTAAATTCACATAATTTGCTGTCAAATGTACAGTTTGGTTTTAGAAATGGCTTAACAACTGAAAATGCTATAGTCTCTTTTCTCTGTGAGGTTTTGGATGGATTAACTAAAAGGTTGCGAACGTTAGGTGTTTTCTTTGATTTAACGAAGGCTTTTGACTGTGTTGACCACAAAATATTACTGCAGAAGTTGGAACATTATGGAGTAAGGGGAGTAGCTTACAATTGGTTCGCCTCCTACTTTAAGAACAGAAAGCAAAAGGTAATCCTCCGCAATATTGAGAGTGGTAATGATGTTCAGTCCCAATGGGGCACTATTAAATGGGGCGTTCCCCAAGGGTCGGTGCTGGGGCCACTGCTGTTTCTTATTTATGTAAATGATATGCCTTCTAGTATTACAGGTGATTCAAAAATATTTCTGTTTGCTGATGACACCACCTTGGTAGTGAAGGATCTTGTGTGTAATATTGAAACATTATCAAATAATGTAGTTCATGATATAAGTTTGTGGCTTGTGGAAAATAATCTGATGCTAAATCACAGTAAGACTCAGTTTTTACAGTTTCTAACCCACAATTCAACAAAAACTGACATTTTAATCAGACAGAATGGGCATGTTATAAGCGAGACGGAACAGTTCAAGTTCCTAGGCGTACGGACAGATAGTAAGCTGTTGTGGAAAGCACATGTTCAGGATCTTGTTCAGAAACTAAATGCCGCTTTATTTACCATTAGAACAGTATCTGAAATAAGTGACATTTCAACACGAAAAGTAGTATACTTCGCATATTTTCATACGCTTATGTCATATGGTATTATTTTTTGGGGTAATTCTTCTGATTCAAAAAGGGTATTTTTGGCTCAAAAACGGGCTGTTCGAGCTATGTATGGTGTAAGTTCGAAAACCTCTTGTCGACCCCTATTCAATAGTCTGGGAATTTTGACATTGCCCTCACAGTATGTATTTTCTTTAATGTCGTTTGTTGTTAGCAATTTTAGCTTATTCCCAAGAGTTAGCAGCTTTCACTCAGTTAATACTAGGCAGAAATCAAATCTGCATGTGGAATGCACTTCCTTGACTCTTGTGCAGAAAGGAGTGCAGTATTCTGCTGCATCCATTTTCAATAAGCTACCACAAGAACTCAAAAATCTTAGCAGTAGCCCAAACACTTTTAAGTCTAAACTGAAGAGTTTCCTCATGGCTCACTCCTTCTATTCTGTCGAGGAGCTCCTGGAAGAGCTAAAAAATTAAGCAAATTCCAGTGTTACATTCTTGATTTTCTTTATTTAAACTAACGACTTGTCGCCTGAATATGTTTCTTATATTTCATTTTATCTGTTTCTACAATCGTGTTGTAATTTCATGTATTGACTCGTTCCATGACCATGGAGACTTCTCCTAAATGTGGTCCCACGGAACAATAAATAAATAAATAAATAAAATAAATGAAGGAATCAAATATTCTAGATGCTACACAACGACAAATGTAAGGATGTAGAGGTTTATGTCACTAGGGGTAAGATAGATACTGCCTACAGGAAAATTAAAAAGACCTTTGGAGAAAAGAGAACCACTTGTATGAATATGAAGAGCTCAGATGGAAACACAGTTCTAAGCAAAGAAGGGAGAGCAGAAATGTGGAAGGAGTATATAGAGGGTCTATACAAGGGCAATGTACTTGAGGGCAATGTTATAGAAATGGAAGAGGATGTAGATGAAGATGAAATGGGAGATACGATACTCCGTGAAGAGTTTGACAGAGCGCTGAAAGACCTGAGTCGAAACAAGGTCCCGGGAGTAGACAACATTCCATTAGAACTATTGATGGCCTTGGGAGAGCCAGTCCTGACAAAACTCTACCATCTGGTGAGCAAAATGTATGAGACAGGCGAAATACCCGCAGACTTCAAGAAGAATATAATAATTCCAATCCCAAAGAAAGCAGGCGTTGACAGATGTGAAAATTACCGAACTATCAATTTAATAAGCCACAGCTGCAAAATACTAACCCGAATTCTTTACAGACAAATGGAAAAACTAGTAGAAGCTGAACTTGGGGAAGATCATTTTGGATTCCGTAGAAATATTTGAACACGTGAGGCAATACTGACCTTACGACTTATCTTAGAAGCTAGATTAAGGAAAGGCAAACCTACGTTTCTAGCATTTGTAGACTTAGAGAAAGCTTTCGACAATGTTGACTGGAATACTCTCTTTCAAATTCTAAAGGTGGCAGGGGTAAAAATACAAGGAGCGAAAGGCTATTTACAATTTGTACAGAAACCAGATGGCAGTTATAAGAGTCAAGGGGCATGAGAGGGAAGCATTGGTTGTGAAGAGACTGAGACAGGGTTGTAGCCCATCCCCAATGTTATTCAATCTGTATATTGAGCAAGCAGTGAAGGAAACAAAAGAAAAATTTGGAGTAGGTATTATAATGCATGGAGAAGAATTAAAAACTTTGAGGTTCGCCGATGACATTGTAATTCTGTCAGACACAGCAAAGGACTTGGAAGAGCAGTTGAACTGAACGGACAGTGTCTTGAAAGGAGGATATAAGATGAACATCAACAAAAGCAAAGCGAGGACAGTGTCTTGAAAGGAGGATATAAGATGAACATCAACAAAAGCAAAGCGAGGATAATGGAAATTAGTCGAATTAAGTTGGGTGATGCTGAGTGAATTAGATTAGGAAAGGAGACACTTAAAGTGGTAAAGGAGTTTTGCTATTTGGGGAGCAAAATAACTGATGATGGTCGAAGTAAGAGAATATAAAATGTAGACTGGCAATGGCAAGGAAAGCGTTTCTGAAGAAGAGAAATTTTTTAACATCGAGTACAGATTTAAGTGTCAGGAAGTCGTTTCTGGAAGTATTTGTATGGAGTGTAGCCATGTATGGAAGTGAAACATGGATGATAAATAGTTTGGACAAGAAGAGAATAGAAGCTTTCGAAATGTGGTGCTACAGAAGAATGCTGAAGATTAGATGGGTAGATCACATAACTAATGAGGAGGTATTGAATAGAACTGGGGAGAAGAGGAGTTTGTGGCACAACTTGACAAGAAGAAGGGACCGGTTGGTAGGACATGTTCTGAGGCATCTAGGGATAACAAATTTAGCATTGGAAGGCAGCGTGGAGGGTAAAAATCGTAGAGGGAGACCAAGAGATGAATACACTAAGCAGATTTAGAAGGATGTAGGATGCAGTAAGTACAGGGAGATGAAGAAGCTTGCACAGGATAGAGTAGCATGGAGAGCTGCATCAAACCAGTCTCAGGACTGAAGACCACAACAAACAACACAAGGACAAGAGCTTTCTCACTTACTTTTTAAATGTGCAAGTGTTTTTAATAAGAATCCAGGAGTAATCAAAGATTATGAACATAATGTCTATCCTCACGAAACATTGTGTGTTATGTCTTACCCTATACCGTGGGCAACGCATGAAGCAGTTAAGCAGGATATCGATAGAATGTGCAAATGGGGAATCATACAGCCATGATTTTCTCCATATTGTAGCCCAATACTACCAAATAGCAAACTTGATGGAATACAACACAACTAGTTTTAGACGCCAGAGGCATAAACAAAATCCTAGTACCAGTAAGAACTTGCTAAAATTTCATAACACCAAATATTTCAGCACCCCTGACCTTATAAAATCTCACTGGAAAATATAGTTACATGAGGAGAGTTGAAAATACACAGCATTTGTCTGCAATGGCAAGAGTTATAAATTTCAAGTTCTACCCTTTGACTTAAACATTAGTGCAGGTGTAATTATATCAGGTTTGGACAGGGTCTTAGGACCAGAATTTCTCACTAAGGTTGCCATTTATGTTGACGATATGTTAATAGCCGCATCAACTTGGGCAGAACATACCAGTATAATAGGAAAGGTATTTCAGAGATTTACGAAATATGGAGTAACAGAAAATCTAAAGAAATCTAACTTTGGCAAAGAACAAGCGAAATTTTTAGGACATATCATATCAGAACACGGTATATTACCAGACCTGAAGAAACTAGAAGCCGTACGTAATTGTCAACCCCCAAGGAACAGAAAACAATTGAAAGTATATCTACGATTAACTTCCTTTTCCGAAAATTTATACCACAACAGCTTATGAATAGCGATGCCCTACTTAACCTGTTGAGAAAGAATAAGTCTTAGTCATGGGATGAGAGACGCCAGGAGAACTTTACCAAAATTAAAAATGCATTAATATCAGCAAACAGTTCAAGTCATCCTGACATGTCCAAAGACTTTTGTTTAAGCACGGACACCTCATCTCAGGCACTGGGGGCATGTTTGTTCCAGATAAAAGAAGAAGCCATCAGCTTTGCCAGCAGAACTTTATCAGGGGCAGAAAGATCATATTCCGTATCAGAACGGGAAAGTTTAGCAGTAATTTTGGAATTTAAGAAATTTGAATATTTTCTTTGGGGTAAAAACACTAAAGTCTATTGTGATCACCAATCATTATCTTTTCTCTTAACATGTAAACTGTTACACTTAAGACTAGTGAGGGACTAGATGAGTTCAGTGAACTGTCTGAACACGATTGAGAAATCCATACATTACTGATGAAAAGAAGTACACAAAAATCAGACTACAAAAATTTTTGTGAACAAATGGGAATAATACAAAATCTTAACCAGAATGCAAACCACAAGATAAGTAAATGGTATCAGTTATACAAAGGCATTTTGTTCCACCAGAAGCACGAAAGTTCTAACCACTGGTGTGTATGCCTTCCAGAGGAATATATCAATGAATTTATCAAACACACATACGAAGTATGGGGAAACTACAGAGTAACAAAATGTACAGACAAGATTTCCAAACTTTGTTACTTTCCTAATTTACGATGACGTGTTCCACAAATATTAAAAGAGAGTGTTATTTGTCAAAGAACAAAACCATCCAATACGTCAAAGTTTACAGAACTACACCCCATACTAACCTAAGCTCCACTGGAAATGGTTTCTCTCGATATCGCAGGGCCATATCCTAGAGCAAAAGGTGGTGTCAAATACATAATAGCTCTTTATGATATTTTCACAAAATACATCAAACTTTATGCTCTCAAAACCACTACAGCCAGTAGCATCATAAAGAGAATTGAAGAGGATTATTTATGAAGCGTAGGGGAACCCAAAGTCATATTAACAGACAATGCAGCCTATTTCGTAGGAAGAAAATGAAAACAATTCATGAGTACACAGGGCACTAAACACATCTTGGTAAGTTTTTTCCACCCAGAAGCAAGTCCCGTGGAGAGGGTGTTTAAAGAATTCGACAGATTTGTAAGGACTTACGCTCATAATAAGCATTCACGATGGATTGAATACGTGACTCCATTTATGCAAATAGTAAACAATTTCCCCCATTCTTCCACAGGTTTTGCTCCTAATGAACTTATGTTTAACACAAAGCAAACTGACGAATGGGAATCATCCATACCAAAATTACCTACTAAAGAGTTAACTTTACAGGATAAAATCAAACAAGCAGTAAATACATTAGAGAATAGAGCAGAATACAGAAAGAGAATATACGACAAAAAGTTAAAACGAGTTACACATTTTTTCGGTGGGCAATGAGTCCTCTTGAGAATACATCCCAAATCGAAAAAGATCAGTAAGTTGAACAGAATATTGTAATTACTATACTCAGTGCCCTATATTATTGCAAAAATACCTTATCCTGGAACTTATAGGTTGGTATATGAAAGAACAGGGAGAGACAAAGGTCTCCACCCTCACAAAAACTTAAAAGCTTTTCACGAGTAGTGACACAGTATCACAACAATTCTCTTGTCATAAACTATATTTATCAGTAATGTCATAGTTTTATAAGTAAGAAATTTTATTATGTGTATTTTAAATGAAGTGTGTATAAACTCAAGTAATTTTCTTGTTTTGCAAGCAAAGACAAACATTTGTTTGGGAGGAAGAGAAAAAACACAGCTTCACGCGAAACAAAATGCATACTGGAGCAGCGTACGACTCAGCTGTGCGTGCTCAACAATGCATGCTTATGTCAGTACTAGGGAAGAGACATTGACCTTGCGCAAGCGCAACAGGCTAACACGCAGTGCAACCAAATAGAAACGCGAAGCGGCACAAGTAATAAGCTCAACTTCAAAATATATAACAACACGTAACAACTATAATTACTATCACGGAACGAATGCATATAATATTACATTTATATCAAGATGTGAAGTTGCATTAATACTAAAATATATACATTGTAACTAGAATTAAAAGAAATCATTACAACGAAACATACAGGACGTGTTAGCTAACAAAAGGATAAAATACCATAGGAGATGTCAAAGTAACTTTCTTTGCAGAGTAAATGAATACAAGGAACACAAATGCAAGTAAATAAATATGAAAACAAATAAGAATGAAATATGAAAAAGTCTGCAAACGAATGTGATGACCGAGTATATGCGTGGCCTATGAGCTACGAAACACAATTGGTTTTTAAGTTAGTTATAAGTTTTTTATATTGCAGTGACCAGTGAATCGACATGGCGCAGAAGAAGGGATTTATGACAAGTGTTACAGGTAGTAAATGAAAAAATTGGCCGCACCTCAAGGAAATGATTTAGTTATTAGTATGTCTACTAGTATATTTTGGTCATCAAGCAAATGAAGAATAAGAATATACATCAGCGCAGTGCAACGACAAGACATTTACCTGTACCTAATGACTACAAAGTGCACGTAAATACGGAGACATGTGAATGCAAATAAAACTAATCAATTCATATCACGTCACATGCGAATATAAACAACGACATTTCCGCATAATTGTAAAGACGTAAGCATGATGTAATGCAAAAATTTTTGTGTTACAAACACAAAGCTACTCATAAACAATTGTAAGCAACACAATAGTATACAGGGTGGTCCATTGATCGTGAGCAGGCAAAATATCTCACGAAATAAGCGTCAAACGAAAAAACTACAAAGAACGAAACTTGTCTTGCTTGAACGGGGAAACCAGATGGCGCTATGGTTGGTTCGCCCGCTAGTTGGCGCTGCCATAGGTCAAACTGTTATCAACTGCGTTTTTTTTTTCTTTTTAAATAGGAACCCCATTTTTTATTACATATTCGTCTAGTATGTAAAGAAGTATGAATGTTTTAGTTGGACCACTGTTTTCGCTTTGTGATAGATGGTGCTGTAATAGTCACAAACATATGGCTCACAATTTTAGACGAACACTTGGTAACAGGTAGGTTTTTTAAATTAAAATACAGAATGCAGGTACGTTCAAACATTTTATTTCGGTTGTTCCAATGTGATACATGTACCTTTGTGAACTTATCATTTCTGAGAACGCATGCTGTTACAGTGTGATTACCTGTAAATACCACATTAATGCAATAAATGCTCAAAATGATGTCCGTCAACCTCAATGAATTTGGCAATACATGTAACGACATTCCTCTCAAAAACGAGTAGTTCGCCTTCCACAATGTTCGCACAAGCACTGACAATGTGCTGACGCATGTTGTCAGGCTTTGTCGGTGGATTACGATAGCAAATATCCTTCAACTTTCCCCACAGAAAGAAATCCGGGGAAGTCAGATCCGGTGAACGTGCGTATTGTTGTGGCCAAGATAGACACGAAGCCCACGCCTACGACAGCAGTACAAGTCTACATGCCAACTAGCTCTGCATATGACGAAGAAATTGAAGAAATGTATGATGAGATAAGAGAGATTATTCAGATAGCGAAGGGAGATGAAAATTTAATAGTCATGGGTGACTGGAATTCGATACTAGGAAAAGGGAGAGAAGGAAACATAGTAGGTGAATATGGATTGGGGCTAAGAAATGAAAGAGGAAGCCGCCTGGTAGAATTTTGCACAGAGCACAACATAATCATAGCTAACACTTGGTTTAAGAATCATGAAAGAAGGTTGTATACATGGAAGAACCCTGGAGATACTAAAAGGTATCAGATAGATTATATAATGGTAAGACAGAGATTTAGGAACCAGGTTTTAAACTGTAAGACATTTCCAGGGGCAGATGTGGACTCTGACCACAATCTATTGGTTATGACCTGTAGATTAAAACTGAAGAAACTGCGAAAAGGTGGGAATTTAAGGAGATGGGACCTGGATAAACTGAAAGAACCAGAGGTTGTACAGAGTTTCAGGGAGAGCATAAGGGAACAAATTACAAGAATGGGGGAAAGAAATACAGTAGAAGAAGAATGGGTAGCTTTGAGGGATGAAGTAGTGAAGGCAGCAGAGGATCAAGTAGGTAAAAAGATGAGGGCTAGTAGAAATCCTAGAGTGACAGAAGAAATACTGAATTTAATTGACGAAAGGAGAAAATATAAAAATGCAGTAAATGAAACAGGAAAAAAAGGAATACAAACGTCTCAGAAATGAGATCGACAGGAAGTGCAAAATGGCTAAGCAGGCATGGCTCGAAGACAAATGTAAGGATGTAGAAGCTTATCTCACGAGGGGTAAAATATATACTGTCTACAGGAAAATTAAAGAGATGTTTGGAGAAAAGAGAACCACTTGTATGAATATCAAGAGCTCAGATGGAAACCCAGTTCTAAGAAAAGAAGGGATAGCAGAAAGGTGGAAGGAGTATAT
Organism: Schistocerca serialis cubense; assembly: GCF_023864345.2. Taxonomy (NCBI): domain Eukaryota; kingdom Metazoa; phylum Arthropoda; class Insecta; order Orthoptera; family Acrididae; genus Schistocerca; species Schistocerca serialis. The sequence goes on from NC_064645.1 coordinate 60,133,701, forward strand.
AGAGGGTCTATACAAGGGCAATGCACTTGAGGGCAATGTTATAGAAATGGAAGAGGATGTAGATGAAGATGAAATGGGAGATACGATACTGCGTGAAGAGTTTGATAGAGCACTGAAAGACCTAAGCCAAAACAAGACCCTGGGGGTAGATAACATTCCATTAGAACTATTGACAGCCTTGGGAGAGCCAGTCCTGACAAAACTCTACCATGTGGTGAAAAAAATGCATGAGACAGGCGAAATACCCTCAGACTTCAAGAAGAATATAATAATTCCAATCCCAAAGAAAGCAGGCGTTGACAGATGTGAAAATTACCGAACTATCAGTTTAATAAGTCACAGCTGCAAAATACTAACGCAAATTCTTTACAAATGAATGGAAAAACTGGTAGAAGCCGACCTCGGGGAAGATCTGTTTGGATTTCGTAGAAATGTTGGAACACGTGAGGCAATACTGACCCTACGATTTATTTTAGATTAAGAAAAGGCAAACCTACATTTATAGCATTTGTAGACTTAGTTAAAGCTTTTGACAATGCTGACTGGAATACTCTCTTTCAAATGCTGAAGGTGACAGAGATAAAATACAGGGCTATTTACAATTTGTACAGAAACCAGATGGCAGTTATAAGAGTCGAGGAGCAGTGGTTGGGAAGGGAGTGAGATAGGGTTGTAGCCTCTCCCCGATGCTATTCAATCTGTGTATTTAGCAAGAAGTAAAGGAAATGAAAGAAAAATACGGAGTAGGTATTAAAATCCATGGAGAAGAAATAAAAACGTTGAGGTTCACTGATGACATTGTAATTCTGTCAGAGACAGCAAAGGACTTGGAAGAGCAGTTGAACGGAATGGACAGTGTCTTGAAAGGAGGACATAAGATTAACATCAACAAAAGCAAAACGAGGATAATGGAATGTAGTCGAATTAAGTCGGGGGATGCTGAAGGAATTAGATTAGGAAATGAGACAGTTAAACTAGTAAAGGAGTTTTGCTATTTGAGGAGCAAGATAACTGATGATGGTCGAAGTAAAGAGGATATAAAATGTAGACTGGCAATTGCAAGGAAGGCGTTTCTGAAGAAGAGAAATTTGTTAACTTCGAGTATAGATTTAAATGTCAGGAAGTCGTTTCTGAAAGTATTTGTATGGAGTATAGCCATGTACGGAAGTGAAACATGGACAATAAATAGTTTGGACAGGAAGAGAATAGAAGAACGCACGCGCGCGCACACACACACACGTAATCCTTGCGGTTCAAAACTACAGTGGTGGAGCCTTTGTCTGCAGATAGGATTATAAGATTGGGATCAGTTTTTCGAGGGTGGACTGCAGTTCTTTCTGCGAATGTAAGGTTAGTATGCATGTTGAGGGATTTGGGGAGTGATGGTGATCCAAGGTTCGAGGATAAGAAATTCTGGAAAGTTAAAAGGGGGTGGTTTGGAGGCAGTGGGGGGGGGGGGGATCACGGTTGGATGGAGGAGTGAACGGAGTTAGGCCAGGTTCAATATTGGTCTTTGGTTGAGTCTGATTGGTGGGGTTGGTGGTGGAAAAGTGTTTCCACTGTAGGGATCGGGAGAAGAAGGAAAGGTCTTTAACTATTCCTGCATAGTTGAATTTGGGAGTGGGGCAAAAGGTGAGGCCTTCGGAAAGGACTGATATTTCTGTGGGGCTAAGGCTTTTGGAGGAAAGGTTCATGACTGTGTTGCAGGTCTATTTAGGTTTTGAGTTCTTTGTGGTGGTGGGAGGGAGTTTTGGAGGGTGGGGTAAGTGTAGTAGGTCTGCGAGACAAGGTTTGTCAGCTATGAGGAGGAGTGGGGGAGGTTTGGAGGTTGTTATAGAAGTAGCAGACAGTGGTACTCCAAGGCAGGAGTAGGAAGTGAGCAGGATGGAGAGATTTCTGAGGCGGCGTTGTGCATATTGCTCAAGTTCCTGCGGGGCAAGAGTTTCAATGTGTGTTATGGGTTCCAGGAATTTGGGATAACATAGCAGGAGAATTTTGTGGATGGAGAGAAGGTACTGCAAGGAGGACTGGGCTAGGTTGATAAGGGTTTGCTGGACAATGTTGGTGAGGGCTAATGATTGAGGGAATCTGAATAGGTGGAGGTCATTGCAGGAACAATATGTGGGACTGGGATCTGGCTAGGGACAAGGAAACTATCCACTATTATACCTTGGGCCCTATTGACTGTGGCAAACAGATTGCACATCTCGTTTTTCAAAGTTTATATAATATAGTTTCTCACAGGACAACATTGCCTGCAACTGAGTATGTGTTGCTTTTTAAAAAGCATTTGCCATCAGTTTGGCAACAAACTAGGACAATATTTCCCATCCAGTATACTTCCTTCCCGTGGGGCTGCCAGCTTTTGGGTAATACCTTTCTGTTCTGACTGTTGGGGCATTTTGGTCACCAGTATATGAACATATGATCCACAACATTATGGATCACCTGCCTTTCTCTCTGAAGAGGGACACTCCACACTGACCCACAGCAAGGCAACAGGTGCCTGGCATGGAGTCTTCGTGCCCCCATCATCATAGGCTAATGGTCTTTAGCATTCCTTGTGTTGTTAACAGACTGACACCATGCAGGTATCTGACAATACCTCCACAACTGAGAGTCTCCTGCATTACTGTGGAGTGTTATTTTTTAAGCACAGAGAGCTGCATCAAACCAGTCTTCGGACTACAGATGACAGTAACAACAGCAACAATAGTGTATATGCCTCACTTTTTAATAACAAGGCCACTGAATTTTAGAATACTAGTAGTAACAGGTGCAATATATTCCAACCATTATCAAGTTATTCTCTGATGTTTTATACCATGTCCTATCAGCCTTTTGCTCCTTTCAGATAATGTTTTCAATACATGCTTTTCCTCAATTATTTTGGAAAAAAGTAATTTCGTATCTTATCAATGCACTTAATTTTCAGCATCCTCCTCCTCCACAGTCCATAACTGACTTCCATAAAATGTTCTGCTTCACATGTACAGTCTCAGAAATGTGTGTCTATTAACTTCCTATGTTTGCCCCTAGGAGATTTTTTTTACAGTTTTTTGAGACCTACTACCGAATGCTTGGGGGTTTGATTTGGAAGATTTTTTCCTAAAAGACATGTATTTAAAAGTTATCCCAGAATTTTGGTTTTTGACAATAAATAAGAGATTTTCCACTGGATCTTGAATGGGCTGTTATGAATACAAGTTTTTATGAACATTAGCACTCTCTGATGGAAAATAAAGATATTTAATCACCACTAATGACCTGGAAACAACAATGATATTTTTTGGCACACATACATGCTTCATTTGCCTTTTTGGTAGAATATTGTTAAGTGGAAACTTCTCCCTTGTGTTTGCTTTCCTTTTCAGTACTTTTCTTCTTGGCAACATTTCAAACTACTTGGAACAAGCCTCCAGTTGTTGAGGTTAAGCCTACCGTTTAGCTTCTCCATCTGAAATAACCACACATCCCTACCAGTGATTCACAAATCTAATATGGGACCCTCTTTGGCACTTAAAAAGCTCATGTGCTGTCATTTTATTCCCCCCCTCCTTTTGTATTCTAATTTATGTGCTTACTCAGAAAGGAGAGATATTTGGAAATTCTCACATCATTCTACTGAATTACTTCTGTTGAAAAATTTACACATCTGTTGATCCAATGGGAGTAGAAATGGTATAATAATACTTCTGCAGAAACACTTTTGACACTTCATGCTCAGTGAAGAAACATAATCTGGTAAAGAAAGACACTACTGTCACATTATCAAGGATAACAAACTCAAAGTAAAATTTTTTTTTTAAAGATATCACTCACACATCTGAAAAGATTGGAAGAAATGGTTTAGGCCTTTGATTAGATGCAGATTGCTTATCTCCAATTTTGTATGCACATTACTACAGTTTACAGAACCGTGTTACGAAATAGGCCTTGAATCATCAATTAAAAGTATAGTTTAACTGTGATCCTATCAAGTCAGTATAACATTTTAATATTCTCATAGAAACACAATGACAGCCAGCAGAGCTGCTACTTCCTAGTGACTTGATGAATTCTGTAATCTCTTTAGGAGTTTAATTTTTCTAACTAATGTCTGTTGGTGGTGCATGCTGTGTTTGCACAAGTAGGTCTACATTCTTATTCAGGCAGGAATTCATAAAACTTTATTAGTAACTGTGTAATTTCCCAATTACTGATGAAAATAGTGTAGTGGCTCACCTGGAAATATTTTAATTAAAGAAATATTAGTGCCTTATTACACATGCAGAATATGGGAAGATGAAATAAATTTTCAATGTGCTAAGAGCGGTTTCTTTCTAGATGGGAAAAAACTGAATGGCAAAAAATACACCAAATTTGGCAAAAAAACAACAAAACTGGCAAACAAACACTGAAACTGGGAGAAAATAACACAGAAAAGGACAACAATAACACTGCAACTGGAAAAACGCAGTGAGATTGACAAAAGGCTAATTTGGCAACATAATAACTGCATTTGGCTATGAAATAGTACCAAAAACAGCAAAAAATAACATTGAATTTTACCATAAAACAAAATGATTTTTTTTTCCTGCCATACATTCACAGTGAAATGCTCTCCTATAAAACAGTACTGATAATTTTGTTATTTTCCAGTTACAAAGCTGTTAGTTAAACTTATTCCACGGTCTACTGTGTCCTTATCCCTTTTAAGTTTCCTTTTCTTTTCATTGATGTCTAATGATTAACAGAATAAATAAAAGTAGGTAAAAATCTTATTGGCAGACTTAAATGCCCCATTGTGAAAATGGGGCCCATATAATTTTACAAATAGGAATGCCCACAAAGACGTTTAGAAAGTCAATGAACACAACCTTATATCTAAATCAACATACTTCAAGAGGAAGCTGAATAAGTTTCAGATGTGGAAGCGTCCAGACTGGATGAAGGGACAATGGCAGCTAGACAAAGTCTGTATACATATAAATTTGCATAAGGAAATTTACAATGTTAAAAGTATTGGGAGTGAGTACACATTGGCTAAGACTATTATATATTTAAAATTAAAATCAAATTCACTCCATCAAAGAGAAAGAATGGAAAAATGAGTGAGAGAGAGAGAGAGAGAGAGAGAGAGAGAGAGAGAGAGAGAGAGAGAGAGAGAGAGTGTGTGTGTGTGTGTGTGTGTGTGTGTGTGTGTGTGTGTGTACACTCAAACTCAACAAAGGATTTATTCCGAAAGCTAGCAAGTTGTTTTTCCTCTTTTGTGTATGCCTGTAGTTGACTCAATGCTTCTGCTATTTGGTGAAAGATCTCCTCATACATAATTTCAAATAAAGAGAAGATGTAGATGAACTGGTACCATGTCTCAAGAAACAAGCCGAGAGTCTTCCTTGGGCCCATGAAGGAAACATACATGGTTGACACAAGAATGTAAAAAAGTTTATGAAGAGAGACACCAAGCATGGTTAAATTTTCAAACACAAAAAAACAGAAGAGAATGCTTCAACCTCAAATGATTTACAAAAGCATGTTAGGAGAATCAAGAGAGGATTTGATACAGAACTTTACAGATAATTACCACAAAAGCAATTACAGGAACTACTACAAAATCTTTGTTACTAAAGAATAAGAGCTCCCTATGCTAATACCGAAAGATGAAAAAGAAACAGTGACACAAGGTAAGAAAGAAAATGGCAAAATCATTTAATAAACTTTTGAACTGCGAAAAGCCCAGTGAATTCTTACAAATCAATGTACATATTTCCAATAAAAACCCAAGCTCTACAAATTAAACCCCCAACATTCCTAAAAGTACAAAAAGCACTCAAAAGATACATGGAGACGATCATGTTTTTGTCGGAATATGTAAATATTCCAGAGAGACAGTCCACATCACCTTACATATGACTAACAAAAATTTGGATAACTGAACAATTTTCCGAACATTGGCCCATGGCCACCATCCACCAACTACACGAGAGGGGGTAAGAGTATTCCAGATAACTACAGATGACTCCTTCTACAAGACAGCACATACAATATTTTATCCAAGATCCTATGTACAAGAATCAAGAAACAACAGAGTTACAGGAATACCAGGAAGGTTTCAGACCAAACTGAACAAATCTCTGGCCATAAGATTTGTAGACTTTAAAGAGGTGCACAATTGTCTCCATAGACTTTTACCATTAAAAAACTACAGAATCTAGAATGTCCTCCAAAACTAATTACACTAAAGAATATATTGTAACCAACAACAATTCGAAAGTTTAGAGGAGTAATTTCTGAACATTCTTCATAAAAATAGGCTAACATAGGGCAACTGTGTCACTATTACAATTCAACTGTGCATTGGAATATATAACGAAAAAAAGGTGCAAGGATGATCCAAAGAACGTAATATTTGGAAGCTCTAAAAACAATAATAGTTTATACTGCATGGAATTTGTTGATGATTTTGCCATACTAGGCAACAATGTTCAAGACACCAGACAACACATTAAATCATCACAAGAAATAGGACATAAAATCAGCCTTAGAATATCGTTTTAAAAAAGGAATTGTGCTAACTTGTCCACCACTTGCAGAAAAAAAACAAAATCAAAATTGTTGATAAAGTTAAATATTTAGGTAAAATCAAAGAACAAAATCTAAACAAGAAACTGACATGGCAAAATAGAATAAAAAACTGAACAAAAGCAAATTAAAATTACCAACAGCACATAACAACAAAAAAGTGTATCAACAGCTGCAATATTAAACATTATAAAACAGTTACACAGCCAGAAATAACATATGCAGCTGAAACTATTTTCAAAACACATAACACAGCAGAAATTGACAATACTCGAGGCAGGAAAAAGACCGACTAGGGCATGCATAAATAAACAAAAACAAGTAAATGGGAATTGGAAAACAGCATCAGATGAAACCATACACAAGAAAATAGAACCACTAATGAGCACCATAGGAAGAAACATTTCATTGTTTGGATATCTGATCAGAACACCAAAAGGGAATAATATAAAAAATATGGGCTAGTAAGATATGAAATGGCATACAGAAATTAAGAAGGTTGTAAGAGAACTCTCAAATTACTGTAGATGACCTAAATAAGAAAACCAAAATAAAATGTGTACATCTTTGCTTCCGCCATTTTTCCCCAACATTTGAGGCTTTAATGAAACAAATTAGTTACACATGAATCCCGCGGCGAAAAAATTGTTCATCTTTTGAAGCGATCCACTAAATCCATCCAGTTTGTAACTTCTTCACGAGATTGGAAGTGTTGGTCAGCCAGGCCACGCGCCATTAATTTAAACAGGTGATAGCCAGAGGGAGCAATGTCTGGAGAATACGGTGGGTGGTGTAGGACTTCCCATTTTAACATTTCCAAGTATCGTTTGACGTATTTTGCCATGTGGGGTTGAACATTGTCATGCTGCAAAATCAATTTATTGTGCCTCTCACTGTATTGTGGCCGTTTGTCTTAATTCTTTCGTGCACACACACACACACACACACACACACACACACACACACACACACACACACACACAAGTTTTAGTATTTTAGCAGTCTTTTTCACTATGCCTGTCTGAGATTTAATACCTCCCTCATATGGAGAGTAGTGATCTATCCTTCCTATATTGTGGTAAAATACTGCAAGACACATGAACCACACTACAAGGAAATATCAATAAAAGGACTACAAGCAGATTGATCTTGTATAAAGAAAGCAGACAAGAGCGAACAGCCCTTTACGTAATAAAGATTTATAATAATCCCTTGAATAACCACTGTATTATTGAATTTTTATTACAATACATGCATTACTGTATAACAATTCCCTGTATAAACCTTTGTATAACTGACTACTAGAGTGATCCAACGAAGATCATGAAATAATAATAATAATAATAAACATGTAATAATTCCGTATTTTACGATTTCAAAATTCCTATATTATGTGCACAAAAGTTAAGTCAGTCAAAAGATAACATTCATTAAGTAAACACAACTTAGTCAGCATTGAGTTAAAGTGTATATTTACTTCGAGTCACTCAGTGCCCATGAGAGAAAACATAAGCATCATGTAGGTCTCAATCAGTCTGTGGTTTGCAATCCTAATGTAGAGTTACTTAGCCAGTCATGTGAAGTGACATACTAATCTGTTACCAGTGAACTTCGAGAAATCTGGTTAATTAATGTAGTTTACTCATCTGTATCAAATACTGAGGCTCCTGCACATCACAGAGCTTATCAAAATGGGATAATTGTGTGTCAATAAATATGAAGAAACTGAAAATCAATTTCTGCAGTGTTGTGTATTTATTTGAACATGTTCATTAAGTACACTAATAGGATAACAACCAAAGGAGAAAGGTTATGAGATTTCAGAGGCATAGTTACAGGTCAGCATAGCTATAACATTACTTAGATTTTACAGTCTCAGGCCTGTATTCTGCCACTCAGTTCACAGCCACTTCAAAACAGAGAGAAAATGTAATAACTGTTTATTAAATAACATTCAACTGATATGAAAGACTGAAATTCCACAAAATTAGTAATGGCAAATGTTTTAACTTAGCTTTGATGTACAATGATGACATATTTTCTCACTATAATATGCATTATCTTCTAGGTATACTAATATTGCTGTACCCCAGTGGTAGCAACCTAGTCCCTACTGCCCACTAGAGGGTGTTCCTGTTTTAATGGTGGCCAATATGTAGTAGAGGTTTTTAAAATGTTTTCATAAAACTTTCATACACATTATTTGGTAAGTAATTATTTTTATAAGCTGTAACTTGCTGTAACTCTGCTTTATAAACTTCATAAAGTTACTTCCCTAATTCATAAATCACCATTACTGTTGAACTGATGGGCAGTAAGAAAATTTTACTACAAACAGAACAACAAAAGGCGGTGGTGCATAAAAAATGTTGGCACCCTTGCTGCAGCCGTAAATGCACTGGGATCAGATGGATACTTCTCGTAATCGCCATGCAAATATCCTACTATCTCAGCATGGTCATACCTAGGAAAGCAATGTGATGTTCAAAATAACCTTTAGGTCTACCTTCAGGCAGAATGCACAGCAGCTACCTCTTACTTCCCTGTTACTGTATCTTCCTTTTTTAACCATTTGAGATGATATTTGCCTCCCATTGCCATTAAGGGTTTCAATACTATTGGATTACTTTATGGTTTCTGTCACTGAATGAATAAAAATGCTCTTGGTCATTAAGTGGAGACCATCTAAGTCAAACATGCATTTTTGGCACTGAAGATCTATCACACACAAGTGGAGGGGTTGGAAACAATTAATGCAGCTGCCATTTCTACGAAGCACCAATGTTTTTGTTTCTGGATGAGGTATCGAATACTTTGCTGCCCCCTCTTTATACCTCCCGAGGAGATCACGAATGTAAAATTAGATGTTCGAGCATGCATGGAGGCTTTCCGGCAGTCGTTCTTCCCGCGAACCATACGCGACTGGAACGGGAAAAGGAGGTAATGACAGTGGCACGTAAAGTGCCCTCCACCACACACCACTGGGTGGCTTGCGGAGTATAAATGTAGATGTAGATGTTTTCTGCCATGTTTCATTTCTTTAGATGGAATGTTGCACAGTAAGAGGGTTGGTTGGTTGATTTGGGGAAGAGGACTGAACAGTGACGTCATTGGTAATATTGAATGAGGGAAGGAAATGGGCCATGTCCTTCCAAAGGAACCATCCCAGCATTTGACTGAAGCAATTTAGGGGAATCACAGGAAACCTAAATCAGGATGGTCGGACATGGGTTTGAACCATAGTCCTCCCAAACATGAGTTCAGCTTGCTAACCACTGTGCCACCTCACTTGGTAGTAAGAGTATCAGAGGCCCACCTTCCACTTCCTGCCTTGCACAACATTTCTTAAGATCTGCTTCTGGTAGCACTACGCTAACACCTCACTTTTATTTCATAAATTTTCCTTTCTAAAAGACACTTACGCACTAGCTCTCAGCCGCAGCCTTCATTAGAAAAAGAAAACGTACATTCATTCATGCAAGCAAGCACACATGACAGCCATCTCCAGTAGCATGGACTGGGATTCTATTGTCACCTAGAATGGAAGCAGCAAACTGTGGGGGGAAGAAAGGGGAAGGGATAGCAGTATATTGGTGGGGTGAGGGAAGAGCACTGTCTGGCAGGCTGTGCAAGGACAAGAACTGCCAACAGGCACTGCGTTACAGGCTGTGGGGCAGGGAGATAAGGGAATGGGAGGGAAGGGGAGAAACAGGGAGCAGAAAAGGAGAGGAGCCGGGAATGATAGGCGGGTGCACTTTCAGACAGTGGCAGAAAAAGAGGGCGAGAGATGAGAACAGAGAGGAGATGGCAAATGTTAGGTGGAGAGTTGGGGCAGTATGTCGCTGTAGGTTACGGCTGGGATAATTTCGGAAGCAGAGAATACACTGTAAGGATAACTCCCATCTGAATAGTTCAGAAAAGCTCGTGGGGGAAGGGAAGATCCAGATGGCTCAGGTAGTGAAGCAGTCATTGAAAACAAGCATGTTATTTTCAGCTGCATGTTGTGTCGTAGGGAGGTCCACTGTGCTTTTTGCCACAGTTTGGAGGTGGGCGTTCATCCTGGTGGACAGGTGGTCAGTAGTCATACCAATATAAAAAGTTGTGCAATGATCGCAGCAGAGCTAGTACATGACATGGCTGCTTTTACAGGTGGTCTGCCCTCTAATGGGCTAAGATAAGCCTGGGACAGGACAAGACAGGACGGGACGGGACGGGACAGGACGGAACGGGACTAAGAAAGCTGGGTGGGTGACTGGGCTGGGTCTTTCACACAGATATAGCCCTTGTGGCAAGGCGTTAGGACTGGAAGTGGCATAGGAATGGACTAGGACGTTGTGGAGATACAGTACGTGACAGAACAGCACTCTAGGGAGGGGGGATCTTGGGTAGGACATCCCTACTTTCATGGCATAAAGATAGAAAATCAAAGCCCTGGTGAAGGATGTGGTTCAGTTGTTCCAGTCCGAGGTGGTACTGGTATTTTGTGGCTTGTTCTTGGGAGTAGTTGGAGAATAGGGGAGAGGGTGGGGTGTCACGACTAATATCAATGAACATCTGTTTGCGGATTAGGTCTGGTGGATAGTACCTGCCTGTCAAGGACTTGGTGAGACCCTCAGCACACTGGCCTACGGAGTTCTTGTCACTGCAGAGACCTTGTCCCCAGGCGGTCAGAACGTGTGGGAGGGATATTCTGGTAAGGAAGGGATGCAGCTGTCTAAATCAAGGTGCTGTTAGTGCTTGGTGGGTCTAATGTGGACAGAGGTGTGAATGGAGCCATCAGAGAGGAGGAGGTAAACGTCCAGGAAGGTGGCATACTAGGTTGAGGAGGACCAGATGAAGTGTACGGGAGAGGTGTCGAGGCTGTGACGAAATGAAAATAGGGTGTCCTGGCCCCAACTCCAGATCATTAAGTTATCACCAATGAACCTGAACCAGGCTAAGGATTTGGCCCATAAGCAGCATGGCATAAGCGAGTACCATGCAGGTGCACATGGCTCTGTCGCACATTTGTTTCTAACCTCCCATTCAAAGGAGAAGTAGTTGTGACTTAGGGTAAATTTAGTAATGAGGAATGATGTGGGTTTGGAGTCTGGAGGACATTGGGAAAGGTAGTGTTCAATAGCAGTAAGCCCACAAGCATGAGAGATGTTGATGTATACGAAGGTGGCATCAACAGTGACAAGTAGGGACCCATGAGGTAAAGGGCTGGGGATGGTAGAGAGACTGTGAAGGAGATGGTTGGTATCTTCAATGTGGGACTCGAAATTATGGGCAACTGATAGATGATGTTGGTCAATGAGGGCCGAAATTCTTTCAGTGGGGACAAAAATGGTTCAAATGGCTCTGAACACTATGGGACTTAACTGCTGTGGTCATCAGTCCCCTAGAACTTAGAACTACTTAAACCTAACGAACCTAAGGATGCCACACACAGCCATGCCCGAGGCAGGATTCGAACCTGCGACCGTAGCGGTCGAGCGGTTCCAGAATGTAGCGCCTAGAACCGCTCGGCCACTCCGGCCGGTTCAGTGGGGACACAATAACTAGCTACAATGAGGTGGCCAGACAGTTGGGTTTGTGGATTTTGGGGAGCATATAGAAGGTGGGTGCACAGATTCTGGGAAGGGCCGAAGACTTTAAGCAGGGATTGAAAGTTATGTTGGACTTGTGGTATGGGATCACTCTGTCAGAGTTTATTAGGTGGATGTGTCTGATAAGTGGCAGAGCCCTTCTGCACGACAGTAACTGTAATTCAGAATGACAGTGGTGGATGATTTGGTCAGAATTTGTTTTGAGTTTGTGTATGTCTGTCCTTTCTCTGCTGAAAGGTTGGTGTTCTGAGGAAGGCACCTGTGGAAGGATGGCGAGGAGGTACGGAATTCCTGGAAGGTGACCAGCAGGTGCTTAAATAGGAGGAAAGGGGGGAGAGAGGGGGAGAAATGGGGAGAGGTTCACAACTGGATGGTGGTATGAACTGGAAGAGGCAGGTTTCAGTGTTGGGATTATGTTGGCTTTGGTTGGAAGGATGGTAGCAAAGAAGTGTTATCATTGCAGGGATTGGGAGAATGAGAGTAGGTCTTTGACAAGTCCAGCATGGATAAATCAGGTGTAGGGCTAAAGGTGAGGCATTTGGATAGGATTAAAACTTTTATGGGATTAACAGTTGTGGTTCTTACTCATTCCACCAAAACCCCCAGCCCACAGAAGTTTCAATCCTTTCTGAAGATCTCATCTTTGGGCCTACACCCAATTTAACCATGCTGGATTTGTCAAACGACTACTCTCCTCTTCTCAATCCTTGCAACGGAAACACTTCTTTGCCCCAAATCCCTCCAACCAAAGCCAACCTAATTCTAACACTGAACCCTGCCTCTCCCAGTTCATACCACCATCCAACTGTGATCCTTCCCTCCACCCACTCAACCACCCGCAGGTCACCTTACAGGAATTCCATACTTCCGACTTTGCCACACCAACCTTCCCCCGTTCTTTATTCAGAGCAACAAACCTTTCAGCAGGAGAAAGGACAGCCATACACAATCTCAACACAAATTCTGACCTAATCATCCTACCAGAAGACAAAGGTTCCACTGCTGTCATGAATCACAGTGACTACCTGGTGGAAGGCCTCTGACACATGACTCTTCCACCTATAAACTCCACCAGAGTGATCCCATACCCAAAGTCCAACATAGCCTACAATCCCTCCTTAGAGACTTAGGCCCTTCCCAGAACCTGTCCCCTGAATCCATTGCCCTCCTCACCCCTATGACACCCAGCACACCCACCTACATGCTCCCCAAAATCACCTGTTTACGGGCCATCTAGAGGAGACCTCCCTTGCCTCCAAACGCACCAAACCCCTACTTGGTTCAGGTTCATTGATGACACCTTAATTATTTTGACTCAGGACCAGACACCTTATTCTCATTCCTTCACAACTTCAACACCTTTTGTCCCACCCGCTTCATCTGGTTCTCCTCGACCTAGCGTGCTACCTTCCTGGATGTTGACCACCACCTCTCTGATGCCTCTATCCACATCTCTATCCACATTAAACCCACCAACCACCAACAGCACCTATATTTCAACAGTGTCATCCCTTTCCCACCAAAAAATCCCTCCCTTACAGGCTGGCCACCTAGGGACGATGTATCTGCAGTGACAAGAAGTCCCTTGTCCAGTATGTTGACGCAATCCTCCCACCACCCCCAAGAACCAGCCATAAGGGAGGGCCTCTTTCGTCACACAACACTATCTTGGAATGGAACAATTACACTACATCCTTCACCAGAGCTTTGATTACCTATCATCATGCCATGAAATGAGGGACATCCCGCCAGACTTCTGTCACCCACCCAACCTCCATAACAACCAACTACATTCCTATGCTACTCCCAGTCCCAACCCCTTGCCACAAGGATCATATCCCTGTGAAACATCCCGATGCAACACCAGCCCACACACCTAGCACTCATAGTCCTGTCCTGTTGCAGACTTATCCTAGCCCATCAGAGGCTGGGCCACCAGTAAAAGCAATTATGTCATTTACCAGCTCTGCTGCAATCACTGCACAGTTTTTTATTTTGGTACGACTACCAACCAGCTGTCCACCAGCATCAACAGCCACCATAAAACTGTGGCCATCAGTGAATTAGACCATCCTGTGAGACAACACGCAGCTCAATACAACACGCTTGATTTCAATGGCTGCTTCAGTACCCAAGCCATTTGGAACCACCCTTCCACTATCAGTTTTTCTGAAATGCTCAGATGGGAACTATCATTACCACACATTCTCCACTTCCAAAATTATGCCAGCCTCAACCTGCAGTAACATACCATCCTTGCACCCTCCACTAAACAGTTTCCACCTCCTCTGTCCTATCACCTCCTCCTCATTATCGTTTCCCACCCTCTGTGTGCCACCTTCTGTCAACACACCTGCCCACGTTTCCCTGCTCCTCTACTATTTGCTCTGTTTCTACCCCCATCCCTGCCCCACAGCCTCCCAATGCTGCACCTGTTGGCAGCCTCGTTGCAGCACACTCCACCAGACAGCACTCTTCTCTCCCCCCTCCCCCCCCCCCCCCTACCCATACTGTATGACTGTTCCTTCCTTGCCCCCTCCAGATTGCTGTTTCAATTCTAGGTGACAGTTGCATTCTGGTTTGAGCTGCCGGAGATGGAGGTCATGTGTGTGATGTGTGCTTGCTTGTGTGAATCTATATATAATGTCCACAGTATGCACAGTATCTGTGTGTGTGTGTGTGTGTGTGTGTGTGTAGGCGCACGCCTTCTTCTGACGAAGGCTGTGGCTGAAAGCTGATTTTTTAGTGGCTTTTATTGGAGCCTGTCTGCAACTTAATGTCTTATCTTTATGGTGAGTATCTATCTATCTTTTTTTTACATTGTTGATAATCCAACATGGAGTTTCCATTGTTTGATAAATTTTCACTGGCTTACTTTGTTACATCTTTACAGTTTCCACATATACTGTAGTCAACAATAAGCAACCGCAGTGATTGTTGCAAGTCAATCTACTGTTGGCCACTGCCAAGAATTTATTTGCACGCGAATGATCATCAAGCTATGCTGGGTAGTTTTGCGGTCAAAATCATCTAAATGTAAAAGCAAACTAATTACAAATATGGAACTGGACTAAGAATGGCTCGTTGTTAATAAAAAAAAGACTTTGTACAAAATAAAAGACTGCAGTTTGAAATAAATTTGTGCATGTTATTGAAAATATTCAAAGTATGTAAAACAGATTCAACTTCAATGACTTTTAATTTCAACTGCTAACATTCAATATTAAGCAGTTAGAGTACTTATTTTATAGCAGTCAGTGGTCACAGGAAATACTCTGTAACTTGTATTGTTACTAGCCTTCAAGTAGCGGACAAACATATGAAAAATGATATAACTGTTTACAGACAGGTACGGGTAGGTTGTAGAGATATTTTTCACCGTAGTTGTTACAAGCAACATAGTAGATTATTAAAAATGGTGCACTGAATTCAGATTCTGAATGCCTTTTGCCACATTTAATAGATTTTTACATCAAATCTATAAATAAAATCATTGTTACCTATTATTTAATAATTAATGGCACTAAAATATTTGTGTGCTGATTACAGAAAATTATACTTCCATGAGACTAACTATACTTACTTAATGTGTTTCACAGGTTCAAGCAGCAAGTTCAACATCAAACGTGCATCCACAAACATGGGTGCTCCAGTAGTCTGGAAGGAAATAGATATTCACTGACTTTTAATCACAAGATACAAAACTGTCTTTTAAAGCACACACATCATACAATTCTTTTAAAAGGAGCACAATTCTTTTGAAAGCCTGAAGAAATCATGAAGTTTCACAAGGATATAAAGATAATTTGGAAACACATACACGCACTGAAGTATTTGAACACTGCTGACATTTGTATCATAAATGCTAAATATCCCCATGCTGATAATATATTTCAGTATTGTTCCAAATGTTTAATTTTACTACTTCAATTTCCTTAGCAGATGCAAATGTGTAAGGTTAGCATTAAACTTGAACAATGCACTAATACTATTTTCCCAAACAGTCCACCAATTACCATAAAAGGTACCGAAATTCAATAATTTTCTGATGGTACACCACAAAATAACAACTGCTCTAATTTATCATTTTCTCTTTTTTCCAAGAGTTCTGGTTATGAAGTCATGTCGTTCGCTGCTTTCAGTTTGTTGCCACTTTGAGTGGCTTGGGTGCCAATTTTCTTTGGTGAAGTAACCATGTAACTACAAGTCCGCCTGGTTGGCCGTGCGGTCGAACATATGGCTTTCCGGGCGGAAAGGAGCACCGATCCCCAGCACGATTCCACCCGGTAGATTTGTGTCAAGGTTCAGTGAGCCGGCCAGTCTGTGGATGAGTTTTAGGCGGTTTTCCATCTGCCTCGGCAAATGTGGGCTGGTTCCCCTTATTCCGCCTCAGCTACACTATGTTGGCGATTGCTGTGCAAACA
Source organism: Schistocerca serialis cubense (assembly GCF_023864345.2). NCBI lineage: Eukaryota > Metazoa > Arthropoda > Insecta > Orthoptera > Acrididae > Schistocerca > Schistocerca serialis. The sequence continues at coordinate 60,150,280 of NC_064645.1, forward strand.
AGTTCTCCACGTACACGTACACCACCATTACTCTACCACGAAAACATAGGGGTTACACTTGTCTGGTGTGAGACGTTCCCGGGATGGGGGGGGGGGGGGGGGGGGGGGGGGTTTCCACCAGCGGCCGAACCGCAAAATAACCCTGGGTTCGGTGTGGGGCGGCGGAGGGGTGAAGTGGACTGCGGTAGTCGTTGTGGGGTTGCGGACCACTGCAGCTGCGGCGGAGACAGAGCCTCTCCGTCGTTTCTAGGTCCCCGGTTAACATAACATAACCATGTAACTTCTCATTTTGGACTCACAATGCTTAGTTAACATTGTCCCAGATCTTCCTACCATATACAAATTTGATGTGGTCACTAGGAATCTAGCCCAAAACCTCCACTTTAGAAGCCAGCAACTTTGACGAGATCGCAAATGCATGAACCTTTAACATAGCATTTGGCCACGAATCATTCCATATTTTTTCTTAATGTTTTATTGGGTTACTGATGATTGAAACTGGAATTACTTAAAATAATGACATACTTAAAAGTATTTAATTACAATAAACTTTTAACAATAAATACACATAGTCAGTGTACACACTGCCAGTAACACGACAAACATGAATTAACTATGTGATGCTTTTACAGTATGGTCATGTAATTTGTAGTTTTCAACCAGTAAATTTAGTAGGTGTTTTGCACACTGACAGGAGGCTGAAATTTCTGAATTTACAATCGTCCTGACTGGGATGCTAGATTTGTGAGTCTCTGGTTGGCATCCAAGAGTGTGTATAGTGATATTATCCTTTATCACTTTTCTTTTCCCTGTATCATATAGCATGCCATTTACATTTTCAGCACTTTTGCCTATTTTTTACTAACCTGCTTTAGAGCAGTTAATACACTGTTCACAATGCTACTTCTCTTCTGCCTTCACATATAACGAAACACATTGCTTCTACTACAAGATTTATGTAATCAACTATTTATGAATTCCCAGTTATGTTTCATGAGGTTAACCAGTTCAGTACAGAGGAAGTGAGGTGCAGAACCTACATGGAGAAGAGAGCTTTTGGGAGTGTTGATGTCTTATTGTTCTTAAATGTAGACAGAGAGAACCAAAATACGAAAGTTCTGAAATAAGATAACAGAGAAAGTGAAATGGATTGACAGAATAAGAAATGAGGAGGTGCTGAATAGGGTAGGGGAGGAGAGGAACTTTACAAGGATGATACACAAAAGGAAAACATCTTGCATGGGACACACATTATGTGGAAATTTTCTACTATGGAGAATCATGGAGGGAAAAATAGAAGGAAAAAGAGCAACAGGAAGAAAAGAGAAGGAGGATGCTCAGGATAGAGACACAAAGGATACTCAGTTGATACTCGGCCGAGGACAGATTTACTGAATGAAGCAGCAGCATTGGTTAACTGTACTGTGTGTGTTTTTGGGTTCAGTGATGTTTTTTCTGGGCTCCACTATTTCTTGCACAACAAGCATTGTTTATATCAGATGTGTTGAACATGGCATGTTGTATTGTTTTATACATGCATTGTCTTTGGCCTGAGGACCTTCTGTTTACATTTGTTTATTGATTTTTCTGATGTTTTGCCAACACGAGAGGATGGCATTGCTGTTGGTGGACTGGAGTCAAGCCCATGGCCAGACACTTACTTATCACGTCAAAATCTGAGGGTCTCTCTGGTCATTACTGCTGCCCCTTGTTACCTGCAACAGTCATTTGCACAACACAGGAATCCAGGATCTGTTCGTATTAAGACTTTCTTCTTTCTTGTTAAGACTACATAGCCACTGTCAGGTCTGTGAATTTCTACAGCTTCCCTGAACAAACAGCTATGGTAGCTCTTCTCCAAAGTCAGAACCTGCGTCTCAGTTAATTTTATTATGCGGTCAGTGTCTCAAAGCAGGTCTTCTGCTATGTCCCATTCATCCACCTGTCCCTGCCTACATTACCATTTATGTTTGATGAGCCTGGTTCAACCCTGAGGTTTTTCCAAGAGATATACCACATATGGAGAAGTCTTGATAGCTGTCCAGTCCAGTCACACAAAAAGAGAGAGCTTAGTTATATAATAAACATGTTTCCAATTGTGGATTCATACTGCATATGTAATCACGATTTCAATGTAGTAATCATTGGTCTACTGCTTTATTAATTTAAAAAATGATGAAATTAACTGGCCCATTTAATCATTAATATCAATTTTTCCCAGCCAACAGAAATCAATGACGTGGTGCCTAAGTAAGGAGCCACTGAATGTTAAGTGGAAATCAGTAATGTTACAAGCTGTTATATTCAAATTTCAGCAGTAGACACACCAATGCACTCACTGACCTGGCACTGCAACAAGTTACCCAGCTTAAATGCCAGGAGGTAAGACCGCCCAGCTGGCTGGAAGCAGCAGCAACTGTCTTCACTGCCATTCCTAGTAAGGTTGACTACTGGAACCATTTTTACTCGAAGGAGACATGCTACTGTGCTGTGTCTGAATTTACAAGACCACAGAGAGACACACTTTGTGCCCCATTCAGCTGCAGATCTTAGAAGGTAGCACATTGTTGCTGCCAGGAATGTGGTAGTTGTTGCCGTTTTATTGTACATGAGCTGGCTTCCATCACTTTAAAAGAAGCCTTGTGCTGACTGAGTTCAGTTTTAGTTAGAATGCTAAGTGACAGAATGTCCATGGCTAGTTTGATAATTTTTACTACCCCACTTGCACCAATACCACGATTTCAACAATGCAGACATGGAAAGCACTGTCACACTGCCAGTATTTGATTTTGCATCCACAGCTCCTCATGACTGATCACCTTTCCCTCTAGTTGTTTACAGCCAAAAACACATCACCATTTACCAAATACCACTCTCTATGTACATGAGGTGAGTTTTTATAATGCCCCCCACCCCCTCCCAATAAAAAAAGATATTTTTCTTGTCCTTCAGCACGATGGCTGACTTGTGGACCAATTTCATTCCAATGTCTAATTAGATTATCTTACATTTATTCTGGTTTTAGACGAACACTTTGATTTATTCAATTTGCTATCTGTAAACACCCCCCCCCCCCCCCCGGTCCCTTCATTCTGTAAGTTCTTAATTCTGGCAATCTAAACACTTGCATTAAGTGTCTTCATGGTCAGTGAATAGAAGATTGGTAGGTGAGACTTCTTTGCCATGTGCTGATCTGAGACAGTATCTGATCATCTTGATCTGTTTGTGTATAGTCTTTACACTGTGTATTCACAATGTATGGCAGATCCTGTCTGTCATCCAGCGAATGTATGTCACAAAGACTGTACCCGAGATTTCTTCTTCTTACATGTTAATCTGCTGGCTGTTAGGGTTTGTAACACTTCTCACATAGCTGATGAAGTACCTGTTCTTCAGAATGCATTCCAGGGCTTTGATCCCACTTTTGAGATGCTGCAGCTCAATACTTGTCTTCCATCCATTATAAGTTTGTTAATCTTACCTCTTTTGTGGCTCAAGTGATGATTTGAAAGTTTTTACAGATATCTGATAGTGTTTGTCAGTTTGATACAAGCTGTGGGGGGCCAGGTCCTCACCAGTCCTCATAACCAGTAAATCTAGACAAGGTGGCTGTTGATCCTTTTCTACATCCATAGTAAATATAATGTTAGCATGGAGATTGTTCGGATGTCTTAGGAAGTGGCCGAGCTGTTTCTCACGATTACTACAAACAACTAATGTGTTATGGATGTACCTGTAACCCACTTAGGATCACCCAATGCCAAGCCTAGCAAACATCTTCCAAAATTGTCCACGAACTAACTGCCTACCAGTGGGCTACACGGCCTACACACTGATGATAAATTTCAATACTGCAGCATGCTTAAGGCATTTTGTTTACAAAGAAATGTAAGTACAGGAATAACCACTGGTTCAGTCCAACTATGTTGTAAATATAAAAATACTTACAGGTTCAAGACCAAGTCTTAATTTGTGTTTTTCTGGATCAGGCTTCAGTCCCTCAACGGCATCAAGGAGTGATGAATTAGACAATAAGAAGTGCGGCCGTGATACAAAGACAGGTGCATTATAGCGGCAAGCAGATACATTCAATAGGCCAGCAGGTACACAATCTGTATCTTGTAGACATGTGCAAGATGCTTCAGGGTCACTATTGTTGAATGCATTGTCCCGCAAAAGGTAGCTGTAGCCTTCCAATCCATTTAACTCTGCTGCACCACTGTATTTCAACTTCAGTGTCCTGTAAAAATTAATCACAGTGTTTCAACAAATCTTCACTCTCTAGAACCCAAAGGAGAGAAGTCAATCCTTAAAAATATATCACAATTCTCTACACTAATAGCAGTGCTTTTCAGATAGCGTAGTTGTTATCACACATTTTCCCTGTAACCTCTTATTAGCGGGATACAGAGTTCTTCATAAATTAAAAAAAACTCCTGCCAGTGCATTTAATGATCACAGTCTTCAGGCGAGTTTGTATCAAGTGCAACAACGCATCTTCCCATGTCTATGTATATCCAGCTTATTAAACTTTTAATGATTAATGGAAAATCTCATATAAAGATGTGAAACAAATACTAACAAAGAGATAGAGGGGCTGGCCAGTACTTACCTCAGCTCAGTACAGCCGATAGATACACACAAAACAGAACTGAAAATTTACATTCCTAGCTTTCGGAACTTTGTTCCTTCATCAGGGAGGAGAGAGGGGAAAGAAAGGGAACAAGGGAAAGTGGATTCAGTTACTCACAACCCAGGTTATGAAGCAATAGGGAAAGAAAAACAGGGAGGGTAGCAAGGATGGAGGCATGGTTGTCAGAGGGAAGCCAAAGATAATTCTACTGTAAGTACTGTGCCAGCTTCAAACCAAAGAGGATGCATACAGAAGTCAAGAGGTATATAGTATAAAGATAAACACAACTATGTAGGATGAAAAGATGCATGAATGGCTAAAGAGGAAAGGGAAAGAGGAGAAGACTGAAGAGTAAATGGGAGTGAGGTTGTTTAACATAGGTTCAGTCCAGGGGGATGGTGGGATGAAAGGATGTGTTGGAGTGCAAGTTCCCATCTCTGCAGTTCCGAAGGACTGGTGTTGGGTGGGAGAAGCCAAATGGCACATACGGTGTAGCAGGTTCCTAGGTCCCTAGAATTATGCTGGAGGGCATGCTCTGCTACTGGGTATTGCCTTCCAGAGCATGCCCTCCAGCTTAATTCTAGGGTCCTAGGAACCTGCGACACTATATGTGCCATTTGGCTTCTCCCACCCAACATCAGTCCCTCGGAACTGCGGAGATGGGAACTTGCACTCCAACACATCCTTTCATCCCGCCATCCCCCTGGACTGAACCTACGTTAAACAACCTCACTCCCATTTACTCTTCAGTCTTCTCCTCTTTCCCTTTCCTCTTTAGCCATTCATGCATCTTTTCATCCTACATAGTTGTGTTTATCTTTATACTATATACTTCTTTACTTCTGTATGCATCCTCTTTGGTTTGAAGCTGGCACAGTACTTACAGCAGAATTATTTTTGGCTCCCCTCTGACAACCATGCCTCCACCCTTGCTACCCTCCCTGTTTTCCTTTCCCTGTTGCTTCATAACCTGGGTTGTGAGTAACTGAATCCACTTTCCCTTCTTCCCTTTCTTTCCCCTGTCTCCTCCCTGATGAAGGAACAAAGTTCCGAAAGCTAGGAACGTAAATTTTCAGTTCTGTTTTGTGTATCTATCGGCTGCACTGCGCTGAGCTAAGTACTGGCCAGCCCCTCCATCTCTTTATTAAACTTTTACTCATTTGTGTCACCCATTATGTACAATGCTACTACAATATTTTTTTTACAGCAGAAAATATACTATTACAGATTTCTCTTAACATTGTGATGCAGCCAAAGAAATTTGAGAATAATTTCCAAATTTAATGTCTGACCAGTGTGATCCAACAAAACAGCATATTATAGAAGAGAAAACAGCAGTTACAAACTATGGCTATATGTAGAAGGTTCAAATGTTTGGTGTACTGGATCTCTTCTGAAACATAAGTTGTCTGTTTCCAAACCAATCATCACTCAGATCTGTATCAGGATTATATTTTATTTCTTTACCATTGCACAAAATCATTTCAGGGAAATTTTAAGACCTCCATGGTTTCATGGAAAGAGCAAATTTCTTCTTTTCCTCTATCTCCATCTAAGTTAGCATTAAAAAGTTAATTATTAATCCTCCTCACCTCGCTACAAGTGGCACAGTCTCATCCTGGGGTCTGAGTGACCTGAACCTTCCCTAGCCTATGCCTCTCTCCTCACTGAAGAAGGATCTTATGTTTTCTTAGTGCCAAGAATGTGAATCAAGATCTCAGTTAACATCCTCTTTCAAGACTATAAGCTGTGTCCTTTTATTTGCATCTATTGGCAGTACTAAAAATTTTACCTCCTGAAGATAAGCACTGAGCAGCACCCTTGTCTCATAACTTTTTGGTTTTCTCAAGTGAAATTTCCTTTTGATGCCAGTATGTACTGAAACTCACCCCTTCTCCCTTTCCTGCCTCCTTGCCAAGGTGCCTAAATGATACAGATAGCCATACAGGAGGTACCATGACATGGCATTAATGCATGGAGAGGCCAGACAAATACATAGTTCCTGAAAAGGGGCAACAGCCTTTTTAATAGTTGCTGGGGCAATAATCGGGATGATGGAATGACCTGGCCTTTTAACATTAGCCATCATGGCAAAATTGCTGTTTACAGCAAGGGGGAAAACTGTAGCTGTTATTTTTCCTTAGGACATGCAGCTCTACCGTATGGCTTAATGATGGCATTCCCTGAGTAAAACATTCCAGAAGTAAAACAATCCCCTATTTAGTCCTCCTGGTGGCGACTACTCATGAGGATGTTGTCATCAGAAAAAACAAAACTGATATTCTACGGGTCGAAGCTCCCATTCTTTAATCAGTTAGGTAGATTAGAGAATTTTAAGAGAGAGATGGGTAGGTTTGAATTACATAAATGGTAACTAGTGAAGTGTGGTGGCAGGAACAACAGGACGTCTGACAAATGAGTATAGGATTATCAATGCAAAATCCAATAGAGGTAATACAGGAGTACATATAGTAATAAGAAAATAGGAACACAAGTAAGCTACCACAAACAGCATAATGAATGCATTATCATAGCTGAGCCAGATACCATATTACATTTTTATATACCAACTACATGTACATATGATTGAGCCTGGAAGGATGAATGATGAGATAAAAGAACACACACACACACACACACACACACACACACACACACACACACACACACAGTTAAGAGAGACAAAAATTTAATTGTGGTGGAGGACTTGAATTCAATGGTAGGAAAGAGGAAGTCAACTGTTAGAATTTTGCATAGAACATAGTTTAAACATTGCTAAGACTTGGTTTAAGAATCATTAAAGAAGGTTGTGTATGTGGAAGAGACATGGAGACACCAGAAGATTTCAGATTGATTATAGTGGTAAGACAGAGATTTCAAGAAAAAATTTTAAACTGAAAAACATTTCCAACGTCAGATGTGGATCCTGACCATAATTTATTGGTTACTGACTGCAAATCTTAATTGAAAAAATTGCAGAAAAGAAGGAAATTATAATGATATAAGACAAGGACAAGGCCTCATAGAAGTCTGCAAGTGAGAAAATAAATATTGAATTTAACTGACAAAAGGAGACAATATAAAAATTAAGCTGAAAAAAGGAATACAGATGTCTTTATACATTAATCTACTCACGAAGTGGCAGCAGGGCAACACACATACAAAAGGTATTACAATTTGTAAGCTTTTTGAGCCAGTGGCTCCTGGAAGGAGGGTTCAAGTGGAAGGAAGGGACGTGAAGGAAAAGGAATGGTGAGGTTAAGGAAAAGTTACCCAGAAGCCTGGGTGAATGAGGCGGAAAGGTGGAAAGAAAATAGAGGAACTAAACAAGAGAAATAAAGTTGAAGACAATATTGTAGAAAGAGGAGAGGAAGCAGATGAAGATGACATGGGAGGTATGATATTATGAGCAGCATTTGACAGAGCATTGAATGACCAAAGTTAACATAAGGCACCTCATTATTACCAAGATCCTTGGGAGAGCCAGCCTGACAAAACTATCCCACCTGATATGTAAGGTATTTCCAAACCATCAGTCCAATATGTCATTCTTGCAGTTATAAAAGTCGAAGAGCACGAAAAGAAAGCAATAGTTCAGAAGGGAGTGAGGCAGGGTTGCAAGTTTTCCAGTCTGTACTGTGAATAAGCAGGAAAGGAAAGTGAGAAGAAATTTAGAAACAGAACTGAACTTATGAGTCAAAATAGGGCTGTGTTTTCTACCTGTGACAAGCAGAGCAATACCGAGGTGCTGCCATGACCCTGACAGAACTGCCAAACCTGCATTGCCTGACACCCCCTCCCACCAAGACGGATTGACTGGATGGAGAGGTAAGCAAATTATAAGTCTCATGCACTATTTTTCCATACTTCCTCTGCTGTAGTGAGTCACTCCACTCCTCAGTCAGCATAAAGTGGAAAAGATCTGAATCCTTTTTGCTAAATAGCACATTAGCAACTGTTTTTTAATTTTACTTATTCCCCAACCTTTTGGGGTCCTACAATACCATAGTGAAGTAGCAGCAAGAACTCCATTAATGACCATAAGCAGGCAGCTGTATGAAACTTGCACACTGCAGCCAGATAAATGATATCTGCAATAGTTCTGGTTAGTTCTTAAACAGAGTTTTTTCTCTGGTTAACTTTTTGTTCCCCAATGTGCCTTCACCCTCAGCAAGGGCTTATTTCGTGAACTCCTCAGTACGGCCCTGGCAACGAGGAAGACAGCTAACTTTTTTCTAACAAGCTGTACAGTCATCCCATTCTTACAGCAACTGACCTGCCCGTGGTGTACGTGAGGTGCCAGGGAAGCATAGCCTTTGTGCCCAGCTCTGTGTTATATCTTTTGAAATTCCTTCTCGGGATAAAGATGAAAGAGAATAAGGAAAGATATAGATATACATGATGAAGTGCAGAAAGTCACTCCTAAGCCTGTATCATGAATGAAAAGTGGTACAGTGAATATATCCTACTAAAACTGCATAGCTCAGACTGTGAGAAGAAATTGGAGCAGCATTGGCCACTTGCAAAATGCATTAACATTAAGCAATGCTCTGACCTCATTTCTGATATTTTCCAAGTTCACCACAAAATAACTGAAATAGTCAATCTGTCCTGCAACAAAAATAAGGAGAAATTACTTACATACAAATGTCAGGAGCAAATATCCCAACATCATTTTTATTTCTGATTGGCCCCCAAAGTTCTCCAGTGGTGCCCGTGACATCGCTGCATGGTCGCTCATAGTAAGGTGTAAAACTGTTGTAATTCCATTCGGCAACTGTACCCAGAAGCTCGATGTTGTCCTTACCAGTATACATATTGAACACACCATCATACGTTTCTGAACCATTACGCTGTAAATTGAAAGGTCAGTAAGTTATTCTGTATGATACCACTCAGATTACAAGGCCAGATTTAGATGCCAACATGCATTATGGTAACATGTGCACACACGCATACACATATACGCATGCACAAGATGATAAACAGTTTCTGAAAACAGGTGGCTCTTCAGTAAAATTGTGCAACAGACCAGCAAGTGGCATTGCCAAGCCAATGCAAGTAAGAAGAACTGATACGTGAGAATGTATGATTAGAAGAAAGTTTGGAAAAGATTTTTCTCCCACTGCATGTTGTTAACCTATGATAAGTGATTTTCCTATTTTATTATTGAATACACACAAACCTATCAAATGTTTGGTTATTTTCATTTCACTTTAAGGAGCCTAGAGCTCCAGGAACTAGTCCGTTAAGGGCACATAGTGTAAAAATTGTTCTGTCACTACTAGTTGCTCTCACAGCTGTAAAGACAATCAAGTGGCTTAATGCCTGAACAGATTTTATTCAAATTTATTAGTTTCTATTTTGGCAAGTTCTTTCATTATTGTCACCTTGGTCTTGGTCTGAGAAGTTTGATGTAGCTCTGCATCCTAGTCTACCTCGTGCAGGCCTCTTCAGCTCTGCATTACTGTACTTGCTTACTGCGATCAAGCCCTGATCTCCCTTTTTTACTACCAAATGAACTGTTTCTATTATTTTCACTGTCGTTCCTACCATTTTACAGAAGCCAGTTTTACAACGATTCTCAAAATTTACATTTCATTTATTTTGAAAAACTTCCATTACAGAATCAATGAATTCCTTACCATTTCCATTCATCACAAGTATACAGTTACCAAGTAACATCGACAAGCACTGAGAAATAGTAATATCTGTATTCAATTAGTGTCAGTTGTATGTCATAGGTTGTTTCATTTCATTTTTCATACCTCATCTGTTTTCAGGGAACCTCCAACACGCATTTTATACCCTCCACTACTAGTGCTGTGACCTGCTGTCTGCGAGTGATTATTGCACATTAATGTCAAACACCACATTAATGTAACTGGTAAGATGTTATCGCTGTCCCATCAAGTTCACAACAAACTGGAAACAAGGACTGCAATTCTTGAGAAATCAGTATTACGTAATGTTTACCAGAACTCATTATGAGAAAAAAATGGATGGCGTTTCTGCACAGAAAAGCTCCCAACATATGCATAAGGACTTGCAACTCCACTAGCAACTCCCACTCCCCGTCATTTGACTGATTCTCACTATTTCTGGCAGTGTACTGATGCAACTTCATATCTTCTACAGTTCTAATTCTAATAAAACTATTTTATCTGTTTAAAAGTCATCTCACATCCTCCAAGAATACCATATTTTATTTATAACCTCTTGTAATCTCAATGAATGAATTGATTGGTCAACCAATCCGCAGAGTGATACATCAAGTCAGCAGCAAATCGCTTAGGCAAATGGCAGTGGCAAATTTAAGGACTACTACAATTTGCCTTGACCTCACTTCTCTCAGGTAGCTAATGTGTACTACATGCTCTCCAGTTGACTTATTTATGAAGACCCTGTGATACTCCGTCAAGAAATCTTTGTTCTGTTAGTTCAAGAACAATAAGGACATTATATCCAGTGACTTATTTGAAATTAACTGGTTTTCAATAAAACCTGCAGTGCTTAGCAAGTAGATCTACAACATTAGCCACTAACATTTTTCAGTTTTATGTAACAATGATTCTATATTTAAAAAGCTACATCATCACTGATGAATGAATTATTTGCCTGTAATTAGTCTTGAACCTAAGCCCACCTTCAGAGGGTATCAAATGTCTTGTTTGATTTTACGTTTTTTATTGTGAATAGCAGGGTAATCACGTAGATGTAGATGTGAAAATATGCCATTCTCTTAAGATGAGCTCAAGCCTAAAACTGGTTACTGATAAATAAATCAAATCATCTTACACTAGCTGCAGGACTCTAGTTATAAAAAGTGGATGTAGAAAATAACCGTACACCCACTAAGAAATGTTCTCCCAGATCATAATACACAGTTACGATAAATAAGACAGTGCCTTATACAATCCTCAGCAGAAATTGGCATAATTAATTATGCTTTACAGTATAAACACTCCTCCGTGGAAATAGGTATTGTTAATGACCCAAGAAGAAAAGTCTTTAAGAATAGTTTGCAAGAGATTACTTGGGATGAGATTTATAAAGAACCAAATACTGACATAAAATTTAATCTATTCCATTATAAAAATTTATTGTTATCTGGATATTGATTTCCACATAAGCTGATCAGATGACAGTGAACAGCTATATAAAAAACCATGGATCACTAGAGAGACTAAAGTGCCTTGTGAAAGGAATAGGGAATTTATCTGTTGGCAAAAACAAATAATGATGGTGCAGTTGTTACACACTACAAGAACTACTCAAAATTACTAGGAAAAATTTATTAAAATTCAAGGAACAGGCACATAATGTCAGAAGTCAGTATCTCCAACAGCAGGGTTAAATATACACTCCTGGAAATGGAAAAAAGAACACATTGACACCGGTGTGTCAGACCCACCATACTTGCTCCGGACACTGCGAGAGGGCTGTACAAGCAATGAACACACGCACGGCACAGCGGACACACCAGGAACCGCGGTGTTGGCCGTCGAATGGCGCTAGCTGCGCAGCATTTGTGCACCGCCGCCGTCAGTGTCAGCCAGTTTGCCGTGGCATACGGAGCTCCATCGCAGTCTTTAACACTGGTAGCATGCCGCGACAGCGTGGACGTGAACCGTATGTGCAGTTGACGGACTTTGAGCGAGGGCGTATAGTGGGCATGCGGGAGGCCGGGTTGACGTACCGCCGAATTGCTCAACACGTGGGGCGTGAGGTCTCCACAGTACATCGATGTTGTCGCCAGTGGTCGGCGGAAGGTGCACGTGCCCGTCGACCTGGGACCGGACCGCAGCGACGCACGGATGCACGCCAAGACCGTAGGATCCTACGCAGTGCCGTAGGGGACCGCACCGCCACTTCCCAGCAAATTAGGGACACTGTTGCTCCTGGGGTATCGGCGAGGACCATTCGCAACCGTCTCCATGAAGCTGGGCTACGGTCCCGCACACCGTTAGGCCGTCTTCCGCTCACACCCCAACATCGTGCAGCCCGCCTCCAGTGGTGTCGCGACAGGCGTGAATGGAGGGACGAATGGAGACGTGTCGTCTTCAGCGATGAGAGTCGCTTCTGCCTTGGTGCCAATGATGGTCGTATGCGTGTTTGGCGCCGTGCAGGTGAGCGCCACAATCAGGACTGCATACGACCGAGGCACACAGGGCCAACACCCGGCATCATGGTGTGGGCAGCGATCTCCTACACTGGCCGTACACCACTGGTGATCGTCGAGGGGACACTGAATAGTGCACGGTACATCCAAACCGTCATCAAACCCATCATTCTACCATTCTTAGACCGGCAAGGGAACTTGCTGTTCCAACAGGACAATGCATGTCCGCATGTATCCCGTGCCACCCAACGTGCTCTAGAAGGTGTAAGTCAACTACCCTGGCCAGCAAGATCTCCGGATCTGTCCCCCATTGAGCATGTTTGGGACTGGATGAAGCGTCGTCTCACGCGGTCTGCACGTCCAGCACGAACGCTGGTCCAACTGAGGCGCCAGGTGGAAATGGCATGGCAAGCCGTTCCACAGGACTACATCCAGCATCTCTACGATCGTCTCCATGGGAGAATAGCAGCCTGCATTGCTGCGAAAGGTGGATATACACTGTACTAGTGCCGACATTGTGCATGCTCTGTTGCCTGTGTCTATGTGCCTGTGGTTCTGTCAGTGTGATCATGTGATGTATCTGACCCCAGGAATGTGTCAATAAAGTTTCCCCTTCCTGGGACAATGAATACACGGTGTTCTTATTTCAATTTCCAGGAGTGTATATGGAATGTAGTGAAATGAGAGACAGGACAACATACCACAGAACAGAAAAAACATGACTACTGATTAAAGGAAACGGCAATAAATGATCAGCCACAGAGAGCAAGTACATTTAATAAACATTTCTTAACACAACGAGACCTGTTTAGCCGCCATTGGCCACAGCAGAACTGAACGTCTGATGTGTACCTGTCCTGACCTAGCAGCGAAACATAAATCACTATGGATGTGGCAGTCATATGTTAAATGTAGTAGAAGATATATAGGGGGCAAACAGATTAAGAGAAAAATCAAGGCAGTGTGTTGAAAAACCAACTCACATAAACCTAAATTATATGGATGTCTCATCCACTTCCCATTTTGATATTCAGAAAATTACACTTTCTCTCAAAAACAAGGGCTCCTGTGGATTTGGTGGTGTTGTCAACAGCAAAGTAGACTTGTTTTGTGACTTATTTTCTGAAATCTGTAATGCATCACTAACTCAGGGCATTTTTCCAGAGAGACTGAAATCGCCATTGTTAAGCCCCTCTATATGAAGGGTGACAGCTCAATTGTCAGTAACTACTGACCCATTTCACTACTGACATTTCCCAAAATTTTCAAAAGGTGATGTATTCTAGAACAGTAGTGCCTGAGCAACATTATTATCCTCAGTAAATCACAATGTGGATTGGAAGATTTAAATAACAAAATAGCATCAAGCTGGTATTTTCTATGACCTATCTAAAGCATTTGTGTGATCCACAATATTTTCCTTGATAAACTGATGACTTGTGGGATTGACAGTACAGCCCACCATTGGATAATGCCATACCTAACCAAAGTAATGCAGAAAGCTGCACTTAATAACTCAATTATTTTAAGTAGATGAGATTACAGGTCCACTACTGTTTCACATATGAATGAACCACCTGCGTAATATAGAAGTGGGATTATGTCTTTTTTTCTTTTTTTCTCTTCAGATGGCACTTGGGTTGTAATCAATCCAAGCACATATAAAGCAACATAAGAAATGGTAAACAATGATCTTTGACTGGTTCTGTGAGTGGTCTCACCTCAATTTTTAAAAGACACAACATCAGTTCTGCTTAGCTAGAAGCACTCTAATGAGAAGTGTTAACTCATGGCGAGGAAATAATAATTAGGGCAGAAACTTCAGGGATTTATACTGATGAGAATTTGAACTGGAAGAAATAAATAAAAATTTTGGAACTCTTAAAACAATTCAGTTCAGCCAAATTTGAACTTTGAACCATGGCAGATCTTGAGGAGAGAAATCAGTAAGTTGATGTATTTTGCGTACTATCATTCAGTAATGTCGTATGGATAATGTGCTGGGGAAACTCATCTTTAAGAAAGAAATATGCTGTAAGAATAATACATGGTGCTCATCCACTATCATGTTGTAGATATCTGTTCAAGGATTGAAGCATTTCCCTATTCTGTAGGAGAGTTTTTACCTTTTTAATATAAAAAAGTTGGTGAACAGGAATTACTAATCCACATCTGCATAAAAAAAAAAAAAAAAAAAAAAAAAAAAAAAAAAAAAAAAAAGGGAAACCTGTAAATGGTCAGCATGTAGCCATATTGTGGCATTTAAAATATTGTAAGATGATATTTGTACCCAAAACCTGATAAAACCAGTTTTAAAAGTGATTCTGACACTAAACAATCGCACACAACAGCTATGAAGTGCAACCCATCAGGGCACACAAACTGAAAATGCTTTTAGTGGGAGGAGACAACACGTATCTACTGAAACCCCACGAATTGTAGACAGAAAAACTAACTGATGGAGTACTGAAGTGGACTAAGGTAAATTTAAGAAAATGTTTAAATGGCTCTAAAGGTTCTCTAACATTGCCATGATATTGTTTAAACTACACAATATTTCTAGGAAGCAACTGCTCGTCATCTTCTGGTGCCTTGTAGAAATGTTGTGCAATCTAGACACCACCACCAATTGCTATGCCTGAGAACCTTTCTACCAGTTATTACATTGGGAATGTCTCAAACAGCTGAATGTTAAAATATATTGCAATATGCACGATAAACTAAGTTAAATACTGTTTGTGTTCCTAATATCCACAATTAAAGAAATATTAATGTTTGTATTTCCATCAAAATAAAAGCAGCACTGCATATCAGTAATATCTGAAACAGAACATTCGATGTACATGCAACAACATCTCAAACTGACTCGCAATATAATCTTGAGCATTCTCAAGTAGTTTCGGAAAGGAAGATATGTAAAAAGAAGGAAGAGTTAATTACCTAGGTAACAAGGGAAAGAAATTTATGCCTATGGCTTCTTGCATCTTTCCAAACAACGATTGTGTGTTACTTTTCTTCCATATCAGCACCTGCAATTCTCAATTTTAGTGTCAAACGTCTTTCTGTTGCCACAGTAACTATTGGCAAACTGTGCAGTATACACAGGGCTTTTGATTTTTGTAGCAATGCTATAACCTTTTCTGTTCCATCAAGTTGCAAACACACACCGATATTCTGTGATATGAAGTATATATTACAGACATATACATAAAATGACGATTATGAATAACTCATGAAATAGTTTATTAGTACTGCCACGATCACCTATGCACTGTCTGTATGAACAAATATCCCAATAAAACTGAATGTTTCGTTTAGATCTGTGGAGGTATATGGTGTTAGATATTTATGCACAGATCACGTAATTCGCGTAAATAACAGGTTGCTGATTTGCGTACATGGTGATGGCGCCTGATAGGGACCCAGATGGTTCCACAGGATTTATACTACACAAATTTGGTCGCTGAGACATCAAGGGGAGTTTACTATAAGGCTCCTCAAACCACTGTAGCATGGTTCTGGCTTTGAGATATGGACAATTATACTGCTGCAAGATGACATCAGTCGGGGAAGACACCAAGCACGAAGGGATGCAGGCGGTTCGCAGCTGTCAACGTGTCTGATTACTATCACAGGTACCATGCAAGCACAGGAGAATGTCTTCCGTAGCATAATACCGCTCCCATTAGCCTGCGTCCAAGGCATGCTGCACGTTTAAAGTCGCCATTTACTTCGATGTTGGCATTTGTGGAGACAACCATCGACCTAGTGTAGCAAAAATTGTGATTCACCCAAAGAGCCAACACGTTTCCATTGATTAACAGTCAAATCCCAATGGTCCCATGCTCACTGTAATCGTAATTGACGATGTCATTGGGTCAGCATGTGAATACGCAGGGGTGGTCTGCCACGGAGCTCCATGTTCAAAAATGTACAATGAGCTGTGTACACCAAAACACCTGAGCGTGCACCAGCATTGTGCTCTTTCGGCAGAATTGCCACAGACCACCGTTGATCCTAGTTTACAGATTAGACAAGCCTCCAAACCCCACATTCTGCGAAGAGTCAGACTTCTAACCATTTAGAGCCAAGTTGTAGTTTCACTGTCCTACCACTTTCCGTAGATGTTCATGACAGTAGCACATGAACATTTGAAAAGCTACACTATTTTTGAGATATTTGTTTAAAGGTTTCGTGTAATAATAATCTGTTCTTTGACGAAGTCTCTTATCTTCGTGGATTTTCCCATTTGCAGCCTATATCTTCGCTAGGGTGATCCCCACCTGTCTCCGCTGCACTTACACACTTTTCACTGCGTGTTGTGCCTGCAATGTCACCATTCAGCAACCAACCTTGCGGTGGGCAGTGGTCATAATGTTGTGGCTTATCAGTGTCTATGGTCCATTACTCTAAATAACTCACTTAAATTCTTATCTTATAGTGGAGATGCTGAGCTGCAGATAGGCACAACAAAAAGATTTTCACACTTAAAGCTTTCAGCCAATGGCCTTTGTAAACAGTACACACGTACGTGTGTGTGTGTGTGTGTGTGTGTGTGTGTGTGTGTGTGTTCACAACTTTCCTTCTCATAATATTGTTACATTCTATCCTGGGTTTTCCATGGTTTAATTAAATTCTCATCTGGTTGAAAGTATTCTTTAACTGTTTTCCAATTTGAAATTAACATAATAGATATTTTTAGTACACTGAATTTGATCTCTCTTCAATCCTTACCTATGACAAAACTTCAGTTTGTTATCTGAACTACATAAAGATGTTAGTCTGAATTAAACACATGTAAATGAAGAAGGGAAAACCCTACTTGGCTGAACATATAGACTTTGTTGGCACACCACATGTTATGATGCTTAGCTGTGTACCTTTCCTCCACTTGTAGCCTTCTGTGAGCTGCGGCATTGGGGATTTTTTTGTTGTATGACAGTGATAACATTTTTGAAGTTACATGTGTAACTATGCTACAATAGTGACTCTGCAATTTGCATTTGTATTGTGCATTCAACATAAGGGGTACGTGCATAATGAGAGCACCAAGTACGATGTAGAAGTTTGCATCTAATGAGGATATAGTTTTTCACTGATGTGAATTGTATTCATAAGGGTAAAGCATTGTGGAGAGAGAGAGATTTACTGGAATCACAATTTCACAGAGCATGTGTACATAATGATAAATTTTATTGTTAAGCAAATATAGGATATTTATAACAAAATTTTATGATCACAATGGTAATATTTTGCAGAATGAACTTTTTATTAGGTTCATGCACAAGTTTGACACATTTTTGTTTTGCATGTTGACATTTCGGTTGCTATGGGTTTATTTATCTATTGTAATTTTCCGTTTGCAGTTCACTGTTGCTATTTAAATTTATATATTGTCATTTGGAGACAGTGACCAGAGCTGTGGACATTAGAAAATAGTGTGCCAAGTGGAGAAATCTGAACATTTCCGACATATTATTCTGTTTGAGTTCATAGAGGGTTGACAGCAGTGGAGGCAGCCAGGGACATTTGTGCCGTGTATGGTGATTATGCCACTGGACACTGCATTGCCAGAAAATGGTTCTCTCAGTTTACAGGGGATTGTTCCAACATTAGTTAATCCTCTTGTTAAGGAAGACTTGTGGGGTTTGGTGAAGGTTATTTTAATGCATTAATCCACTATGAGCAATGTCAGTGTATTCGAGAACTGGCAAAAGTGATGAACTGTGATCATTCCAACATCGTGCAACATTTGCATGGAATGGGGAAGGTTCAAAAATCAGATACATGCTCTAAGCCAAAATCATGAAATCAGTGGATGGCCATACATGCATCTCTGTTTGCTAGTCATCAATTGGCTAACAAACAGCACCGATTATTCCTAGCCTGTATCATTACTGGCAACCAGGAATGGTGTTTTTATGCTAAATAAGCAAAAGAAAGGAATAAAATGGCTCTGAGCACTATGGGACTTGACTTCTGAGGTCATCAGTCCCCTAGAACTTAGAACTACTTAAACCTAACTAACCTAAGGACATCACACACATCCATGCCCGAGGCAGGATTCGAACCTGCGACCGTAGCGGTCGCGTGTCTCCAGACTGTAGCGCCTAGAGCCGCTTGGCCACTCCAGCCGGCAGAAAGGAATATCTAAGCTCAAACAAAGCAGCAACTCTCCGTACAAAGACTTGCGTACATCCACAAAAGATAATGTTACGCATCTGGAGGAGCAGCAACTCTGTGGTAAAATACGAATTGCTTCCCCGTGGTGTACTAATGACTGCTGACATTTATTGTCAACAACTGAGAAGTCTTGCAGATGCAGTTGAAGAAAAAGTCTAGGATGACTGTGTGAAGTGATGCTAGTCCACAATAATGCCCACCATATTCTGCTAGACACACAATAAAAAACATTATACTGGGGTTTGTGGGGGAGAGTCAGTTTGCACCCACCTTATTCACCTGATTTTGCATCCTCAGATTTACACGTTTTTTCGGCTCTCCCGCTCTCTATCAGACAACCTTCAAGGAACCTCTTTTACAGATGATAATGTGCTCTAACAAAGTCTCTGTTACATGTATCTGTAGTGTTTATTAAACATGTGAAAAAATGCTGTGAACTTATGCACCTGTCCAATAATTAATCCAAACAAATACATTTGTATCTATAGTATGGACTAATTTGTGGGACAGACAACCAAGATTTCCAAATCAGGTGCAAATGACTTCAAAGGTGTAAACAAGTTTTAAAGAGTAAAATAAAAATACTATGCCTCAAACATTTCTTGTGAACCAAATTTCCCACTGACTTAATATAGTATTTTGTTCAGTAACTTCAACTGTAACCACACATTTTTTCCTACGACTCATGGTACATTGTTAGAGACAAAAACCATTCCTTCAACAAGTCACAGAAAACCATGAACTGGTTCTGTTTTGCTATCTAAAATCCTTGTAAACTCTGATGTGTAAATGCGCAAAAAGCATTATAAATTGAGCAATGTCTTGAGGAGGAGGAGGAGGAGGAGGAGGGGGGGGGGGGGGGGGGGGTAAGGTGAGGAGTAGTAGTAGTACAATGAAATTTCAATTTTATGTTTCTTGCAATTCTACGCCATAAATTTGTAGCCCTTGGGAAAAATCGATAAGATCAATGTTAAAACTTGCCTGTTACCATAACGTGGTGGCACTGTGAAGGCAACCAGGAACGAGGCTACTGATACGTCGATTGCTATAGTGTCAAGCTGATGTTTATGGATTAGTGACAGGATAGTATCAGTTGCAGCAATAACTCTTTAGGGGAATATGTTTGTGGTTGGGCGAAGTGTGAAATATTTATGACAAGGAAGAATATGAATGTTACTGCTCATCATTTCACTTGCAGCAATTTAAGCTGACACACACACACACACACACACACACACACACACACACACACGGAAGGCGCCACATATTTGGAAATAAACAGTAAGTATTTGTGACAAGGAACAATATGATTTTTATTGATACTCTTTTCACTCGCAGGAATGTAAGCTGCACTCTTAGGTTTCTGTCTAACCACACACTCTGGGATCACTACACTTTTGGAAATAAGCAGGCAAATATTTCACACTTTGTTCTCCAAATAGTCAGAGATGTTTAACAACATCGAATACTGCAGAACATATTGTATTATGATCATTACAAATGTGATAACAAAGTTACGTTGTGGGGGAAAAAATACTGGCACCCAGAAAGCTGAGAAGCTATGACCTCCAAGTCAGCTAACCATGATGTTACCCATTATGCTACAGCTCACTCATCTGAATTTTGTATTATGCATAAAATTTTTTTGGAAGCCTTTCATCATTGATGCATTATTAACTGAAACTTGATAAGTGTGATATACTTTCAATGTGCCATTCACCTGGGGGTCGTTCACAGGAACTTGCAAAAGTCAACAGTCTAAAGTCCACTAATAATGTCACAACTGAAAAAAGTAGTGTGAAGCTGCGTCCATACAGCCACTGGAAAAATGTTTCTCTTGAAAACATTATTTCCTGCAGTATATCACCTCTGTTTCCAACTTTGTTTCTTCTCTCTGTTTCTGTCCACACTGGCAGTAAACATTTCTCAATGTATTCACATTGTCTGTTACCTATTTGTTGCATGGTTTTCATATTGTCTGTCATGTCATGTGTAGAGATGAGGGAACTATAATTCTTTTATTTATTTGTCGTGACTTGTAACCCGAAGACTATAAGCATTTCTCAGTTTTTCATAGTTTTACAGAATAAGGTTGCTTTCATCGGAGAATTTCGTAGTTGGTTTCAAAACTATGATGTTATTTTAATGGAGAGTTTGTCTAGTAGTTGATAACAGTTGGTAAAATCAGATTAGTAGCTGTAAGAAATAGATTTCTTGGTTTGCATACAGTTGTCTTTGGTGAATAAAAAATTACTACAGAATAATTGGTGGGGAAAAAGCTTGCTACGTATGGGAACTGAATATGGAAGACATCCCTACTTTCTGTAACTTCACTTGGGTATCAACTAATGATTTTGAATATCTCACAAATGTGGTATCATTCTTTCTTTTCTTTAAAAAAAAAAAAAATTCAGAAAAGCAATTACAACCAAACACACTGTTAGTCTTAGTTCTTTGTCGCTGGGAGATTCATTCCAGAGCCTTGAGTATACATTTGACATTTCGAAGCAAGTTACGATAAAACGACCTTATTTTGTTTTCTATGCAGTCTTCCTCAATATTCTACCAAACGTAGCAGTAGTATTCTGTGCAGTGTCTTGTTTTATTGATGTTCTTGTTCTGCTTCCTTAATGTATTCCACAAGCAGCCACCAGCCTCGTACAACAACAACAACAACAACAACAACAACAACAGTCTGCCATATCTTCCACAGCCCCCCCCACCCCCATCTCCCATTTTTTTGGGAAAAACCTTAATACATCAAGAGAAAACAGAACACCTAACAACTCTATGCAACAGAAAACACAGTGCAATATATGAACATATACTTGCACCATGCAGCAGTGACATGCGGTAGCTGTCCTAAAACATCGTTTCCTTTGATCTGTACAGACATTGCTACGGACAGGTGTTTCTGTGTTTTGGAAGATGTTTTCGAACAGTGTCCACACCATGTAGCCGGAAACATGTTTCAAGCTTAGTGTGTATGTGGCTGGAAGTCTATTCGACCCAATTATACTGCCACTGGCTATAGAAGGGAAACACTCACCCCCATATGATGGATTATGATGCCTTTCACCGTACTTCACAGTTTTCAGTTTAATTCATCACATTTGTCAATTACTGCTTTTTTCTGGGTCAACATACAGAAAAGATGCCTCAAAAACACGTGTATTGACGTATAATTTGTGGTTGTAGCACGTCGGAAAATAGCTCAATTACCTTGTACTCAGATACCAATTTCAATATTTTGACAAGTTTTTTACTTACTGTTATACATCTATGATTTTTTACGAACTGATGAAATTCATTACCACAAATATTGTATAAACATTCTCTTATACATCTAATTTCCTACACTTGTGCAGATTTTATAAAACTGGTGATGATTACAATTTTTGATCATATATCCCGACTACGTATGTTTTTGCTCATATTTTGGGGGTTTTAATGTTTTCCTCGATTCTACATTTTCGTCAATTTTATGTTTTCAAGTCTGGACCCCACAGAAACATAAAACAGGGGTTTCACTGTTATAATAAAAATTTGAATATATCACATAACACAAAAAACTAAATCACAGGGCTACTATAAATGGTCTTTCATTTTCAAAGCTCTGTATTATCCAAAATATTACATATGCAAATATGACTGATACATGAATCAAACCATAAACTTTCAAAATCTGCATTTACTGCTCTGCAAATCCTCTATGAGAGCTCCCCTGGTCATGTTTCCAAGTTGTAGTCAAGTTTGTTCCATACCTTAGGTCGCAACACCCTGCCAGTGGTCATTACAGCAGCACTGATGTGTCTGATCTGTTCCAGTGTTGTTTGCAGTTAGCAGTGGGGGCTCGTAAACACTGTCCTTAAATGTACCCCCCGAAGCAAAAAGTCACAAGGTGTTAGGTCAGGTGACCGGGGACAGAAGGACAGCAAGGGAACAAAGCTACATTCTCTTCACCAAATACCCAATCCAGCAATGCAGAATTCATCATTTATGTAACAATGAAAGTCAATTCTCCAATGAGGTGGTGCTCCGTCTTGTTGGAAAACGAAATTCTCAGAATAAGCAGTCAGTTGCAGAAACCACAGAACCAATATACGAAGGTCATTGTCTGCTAACAGAAGAAAAATGGCCCATACAGCTTTGTCTGTAACATTGCACAGAAAACCTAAACCTTCCGCAAATCTTGTTAATGCACCACAATTGCAAGAGGATGTTCAGTTCCCAACACTCTCACATTGTGGTGAATAACTTTTCTTAGTAAAACGAAGGATGCTTTGCCACTGAATATCAGCTTGGTGGCGAGACGTTCACCCTCAAGTGCTTCCTGCATTGAGATGCAAAACTGGTAGCACTGACCATAATCTTCCAATTTTAATTGTTGCACAAGCTGTAGACAAAAGATTTGAAATGTGACTGCTGTAGCAAAATCTTCCACACATTTTCCTGTGGTAATACAAGTTTATGGCTTGTGCAAACCATTTTTTTTTTTTTTTTTTTTTACAAAACTTTTCCCGCACCCTTTCCACAGTTGCACCTGGCACACTTGGTCAATCAGTACATTTCTTTTTATGGTGACAACGTCCCTAAATTGTCGACACCAACACACAATGCTCTGTTTACATGGCAGCTCTTTTCCATAACTACTCCTGAACACACACTGCACTGTTGTAACAGATAAACATCTCGCATATTCCAACACACCAAAAATTTCTTTGCTTCATTATCATTTTGCCACAGCACTGCACTCTTAACATCAGCAGGTGGGCACAATACAAACTGCACAAGTTTATGATTCTATTCATGCATCAATCATTTGTTCATGTAATACTTTGGAAAATACAGAACTCTGAAAATAAATAAGTCATTTATAGTAGTGCTGTATCACAATCGGAAATTTCAAATGTGATGTGTCCATCAATCACAGTCTCACAAGAAGGAAAATCTGGAGGTCGGCTTGAATGTGTAAATAATCTTGAGCAATGTCCAGATTATTTACTTAGCTGAATTTGTACCACCTTCTACACTAGTGCGCCACAGATGAACACTGTACAACCAGTTTCTCATTCTCTAACAAAAATAAAAAAGCTTGCCTTCCACTTGAGGCATACAAAAATGTACCTTTTCTTAATTTCAAATTAAATAGGTGAGAGTATAGTATCACTGAATTTTATGTAAGTTTCTTTCCCAACTGCTGAGTTTCTTTGTCCTATCAAATCTACTACAATTAATAAATTATCAAAAATGCCTAATAACTGGAATTATAATTGGATAGATAAAAAAATCTACTCATCAAGCAGCAGCAGGAGGAGAAAAACACACACAAAAAATATGGAAAAGTATGGAAGCTGTTGGAACCAGTGGCTTCTTCTGGCGCAAATATTGAAGGAAAAGAGAGAAGGGTGAAGCAAAAGGCCTGGCAACGTTTAGGAAATGGGGAGAGTGACAGAAAAGTCATCCAGAACCTCCTGTTAGAGGAGACTTACTGGACAGGATGAGATGGAAAGACAGACTGTCAGTGCCTAAACCAAACAATATTTATGTAAGGTTATTTTATTGCTGTTCAAGTAGACTAAGGTTAAACATTGATTCTGCTCATACAAGTTTACCTTGGTAATATAAAGACACCAATTCTTTACATGTGTACAAAGTACACCAGACACCCGCTCGTGTTAGGAAAACAGCACAACTGCTCGAAGGTTAAAGGTGGAAGACAGAGTAATAAGAAAGACAGATTACTAGAAAAATGTTGTGCACAAATCAATAAGAGCATAAAGCTAAGTGCACTGTACATGGTAGATGGTGAATGTGGTGGTGGTGGTGGTGGTGGTGGTGGTGGTGGTGGTGGGGTAGACAGACAGGTCAGAAAACAAAAGAAATTGAAAAAAGGGAGTATCTAGTCTAAAGTGTTTAACCATGTCTGAGCCCCAATTTGAAACGTCCTTAAAGTTGTTCAGTTTTGGACGCAGCATGTTGCATCACTGCTGACCAGTATTTAAATGACAAACTTACTGCCGCAACAAACAACACCACAGTTGGTTGCTGCTCTCAAGTTTCAGAGTTTCACCAGTATAGCTTCAGGGAAGAAAACTGGCCAGAATATTGTGCTCAACTGGAAGTTCACATCTCCACTTAAAGTATTAGAGCTATGGCATGCATCGCAATCTTTCAGTCCACTGCTGGAGCCACAGACTATAATAAGTGTCTCAAACTGTTTCCAGACTTTTGTCCACAAGAAGCTGATTATGAAGAATTAGTTAGGAAAACCGATGAGCATTACAAGGCACAGATTCATGTCACTGGGCAGGCTCTTTTTTTCTTTTTCTTTTTTTGTCGTAAGAAGCACCCTGAACTGAACAGTCATTAAAATAGTGGACTGTGGAACTTAAAGGGCTACCATGATATTGCAGGTTCAAATGTTCTTGCGGGCAAAACAATAATGATGTAATGCTACGTGATACAGTCACGCAAAATGTATCAGATGCAGTCTTAAGTGCTGGCACCCTAAACTTGCCAGACCCGTATTTGAACACATTTCTGCCAATTACAGAGTTTTTAAGTATTGTGGACACTGCTGAAGTTGATTTTGAGGATCCATGCATTTCTCTTGTTCAGAGTGCACAAAGCACTCAGTCTACAGTTGATAAAGTGAATAAAAACACGACTCCAATTAACAGTAAGAACAGAACCTTCCAGACACAAAAGGTTTACTTCAGAATAAGATGAGGAAGTCTTGTTCAGTATTTTTCTACTCATGACAGCAAAGCATGCCCTTGTGAAGCAAAGCGCTTCAAGCGTGATAAGCAAGGTCCTATCCGGATCACCTGTTTATAATGCTGCCAGGCACAGCACCAGTCAAATGAGAAACCACAGAGTGGTTGTTAGCATTTAAATGTTGTGACGGCCAAGGCACTGTGAGAGAGGCAAATAATCTCGCTTTTGCACTTCGTAGACACCTTCTAACATAGTACACACACATAAAAAAACACTTTTTTCCAATTACGAGTGGCTCATTAGACAGATAAATTTGAAGTATACACAGGTGTGTGTGTTTCCCTACTTAATACACCTATGATATGATTGGTTATTATCGGCAGACCACAGGAACAAAAGCCTACTTCTATTTTTTCAACTTATAACAGATACAAAATACCAGAGAACTGGGCAAATGTTGTTTGCAGCAACTTTTGTGATGTTATAAAGTGCATCTCATTCCAAGTAGTACGTTCTAGAAACAATGGGAACATTTTTTGTTTAGACTTGTTTGATTTCTTCTAGCTGTGTATACAAGACAACCCATTAAAAATCGGAGCCTCATACCCATGTTTGACTTGCACAGTTACCATAGGAAACTTTTTAATCCAGGTCTAGATAGGGCTAAAGATTGAGGAACACAATACTGACAATGATAACCATTATTTTATCAAGCTATGCCTACCCCCCACCCCCCACCCCACCCCACCCCCCACGCTATACATGAGCAGGTTGCAAACGAATTGCATTGCTGGAAGGACAATGGGGTGATACAACCCATTTCTGTAAGCCATTGGACATCTCCATCCTAGTAATACTTAAAAAGCTCTCAGGAGATTTACGGCTGTGCAGTGATTTCAGAGCCACAGAAAATCCCCAAACTATGATGGATTCTTTTCTTCTCCAATGACCAGATCAACTGATGGACAGGTTGGAACAATGCATATTCTTTCTGGACTTTTATTTATGTGAAGCACATTAACAGTTACCAATGGATGAGCAGTCCAAGCAATATTTTGTGAATTGCACTGACCTGGGATTGTTCTTAGTTTCAAAGACTACCACCCATAAGTGCTTCAGTTTATTCTTTTTTCAACATTTCCTTGAACAATTAACAGCCCAAGTCACTTCGTGTATAAACCACCTGGACAGTTAAGTAGTTGTGGGCCGTACACATGCTGAACATTCGGCAAATTTAGCATGTTCATTTCATGTTCTCACCAAGGCTAGCTTAAAGTATAACAAGGAAAAGTGCTGCTTGGCCTACGAAAAACTTGAATATTTAAGATGTGTCATAAATACACAGGGTATCTGCACTTGACTATTACAGATTTGCTGGCATAAAGGGTTGCAGGTCGTCGTAGGGAAATTAACCTATTATATTAAGCTTATTGCTGACACGGCACAAATTGCTGCTCCATTCAACCAGCTGTACCAGAAAGGTTTTCCTTTTTGTCCCAGAATGTCAAGATACATTTCAGCTGTTAAAGGATACTTCATTATGTTGTTGCCACTGTCAAATTAATTTTGATGTAGCTAAGCCTGTTGTGTTAGTTGTGGATTTTTGCAGTGCCCCCATAGAATTGGTTCACCTGGTATCCCCATCGCTTTTGCCACAAAAACTCTCCACAAAGCAACTGCATTCAAATTTACCAAGTGCCACCATTGTCTGTACAGTCGAAAGTTCTAGTCGATTACGAATAACTGGCCTTTAACAGCTTCATTCACAATCCTCCAGAAAGGCAAGATGGTATACATTGAAAAGTGCATTGACACAATGCTCATAAATAGGCAAAAAACATTGCATCATGTAAATAGTGTTCAAAAATATGCTTAAAATTTATAAGCAATGATATTCACTAGTCATGCCTAGAATGTTTGGAGGACAAAAAAACAAAAATAGCTTCCACAGTGAGTTCACAGCAAGAAATTATTAAAATGCTTCATAGCGACACTGACACTTTAAAAGCAGAC